>NW_024871300.1:0-600000 GCF_019054845.1 Dipodomys spectabilis | reverse complement strand
TAAACACCATTTATGACTAAGCTTATATTAAAATGAAATGGTAAATTAATATATATGTGATAAACTGATAAGAGAACCTACTAATGCTCGTGTGTGTGTGTGTGTGTGTGTGTGTGTGTGTGTGTGTTTTATAAGAGCACACTGTTAATACTCTATTCACTATAAACATTAGAAAATTATCTAGGATGTTATTTTTAGGGTAGTAAGTTTTGTAGAATCGATGACATAAGCTTCCACATTCCAGGATCTTGAACGTATTCTGTTCTTGTTTGTTGAACCATGAGCTTTGAAAGCAAACTCTCCTATATCTGAATTGCCAACAGGGAAGTAGCAGTCTAACACTACATACATATCATTGAATCACAAGGTAATAGTTTTTTTCATAATCAATAAGATAATTACAGAAGGGATGAACACACAACAATTAAGTATCTAGAGTGAAAGGGAAACAAAAAAGTAAGCTTTTATTTTTTTGGAGGGGGTCCGGTCGGGGGGCCTGAACTCTGAGCGTGGGTGCTGTTCCTGAGCTCTTCAGCTCAAGGCTAGTACCTACCACTTGAGCCATAGCACCACTTACGGCTTTTTTTCTGCTTATGTGGTGCTGAGGAATCAAACCCAGGGCCTCATGCATGCAAGGGAATGCTCTACCACTGAGCCACCTTCCCAAAAGTAAGCATTTTTTAACTCCATATGATAATTTCACAGGGGATGAAAGAACTACAATTAAGTATCCAAAAAGAGCCATCACAGCTGCACAGCATCCTGTTATATTGTTACAATTGGTAGCTCTTGTTAACTTCTCAGTATGCCTAATATATAAATTAAGCTTTGCCATAGTTATTATTGTGACTCTCTTAGCCTACCATAGTATTCTGTTCATTTGTAGACCCCCAAAAGATGACTTACTTCTTCTATTTAAAGACATGCCTTCAGCTTTAGTGTTCAACCATGCATTTTCAGTCTTCTCCATTATTAACAGCTCTTTCTCTGAGTATACATTTTTTCCCCTTGTTTAGGAAATGATACTGAAAGTTAAAGAATCCAATCTAATAGAAAGTGTAAAGACCCCTATGCTCTAGGAGAGAGGTGTTTGTTTTTTTTCCCTCCCAGGATGGATAACAGGACCTATTAATAAAACGGCTGCTCTAGAACTTTGTGTCACTGAAACTAGTACTGCTTTTTTGTTCTAGCTGTTCCTGGGGCTTGAACTTAGGACATGAGCCCTGTTCTTGTGGGATTTTTTTTCTTCTACCACGTAACCACAACTCCACTTTGGTGGTTAATTGGAGATAAGGGTCGCTTGGATTTTTCTGTTCGTCCTGGCTATGCATTATCCTCAGAACTCAGCCTGCTGAGTAGCAAGGATTACTGGTAAAACAACAATGCCCACTGCTTTAAGTGTTGTTTTATATTGTTATTCTTAGCTCCAACTCTTTTCAGGGTGAAAAGCAGTCACTGCGGATTCAGTTTTGCATGGGTTTATTTGTATAGCAATTTTTAAATATTTATTTGCTCTCTTGTTACATTGTTGCTACTTTATCTTATCTTCATTTAGTATTGGTTTCTACATTTTACATTTTATTATTACCCACATATTTCATGAAAAAATGGGATTACTGCACCGAGGAATTCAAATTAGTACAGTATTAGTGGTTTGCCTCATTTGAGAAAGGTTCTCTGCCATAGAGTTCCCAACACATAGAGTCTCTTCACTTAGGACTCCAGGCTACCACTGAAAAAATGGGGCCTGACAGGAAATCGGACAGCGCCAGTGGGGTATCTCCAGATAAGGGAACTCTTAGCCACATTCCAAAAACTCACACTGCCATCGTCAAGATCAAGAAACACACCAACCCGGCCCAGAGGCTTCTCTACATAGTGAGGCAGCAGTGGGGAGGTGGTAAAAATGGTGGAAAGTGTGTTCTCTTTCACAAACAAAAGGAGGAAAAGATCATTAGATTCAGTGAGGTTGCTCCCTATGGAGGAATCCCTAATAACTCCCAGGGCCCAGGTGGAAGAGTCATCTACACTAACCTCCCAGTAATGTTTCCCAGAGCTGAAGACTTGGTGTCCAAAAGCAGTAAAGTGGAAGGACTCTTCAGAATTCAAAACTGCATAGGGATTGTTGTGTCCAACACAGCTCCCAAGATCTTGGTTCCGCGTAGCATCATTGAAGGCAATCTCCACCTGGTGCTGGCTGAGCCTCTCTATCAGTCCAGGAATGGGAGGGGCACTGAGCTCTGGCCTCAGAGGAAGAGGCAGGAAGAACAAGACTGACTCACAGCTTTCTAGGATCAACTCTACATCCTGAAGCAGTTCCACATCTGGCTTCTGGTATGTTTTGATCAGCTCCTGATACATATTCCTGAGCTGATGCTTCTTCTGAAGCATTTGGGTTTCCCTTTCTCTGAGTTGCAGTAACATGGCTCTTCCTTCATTGATCAGTAGCTGGGAATGGTGTCTTTCCTCCTCCTGGACACCTAGCTCTAAAAACAGCACTCTAAAAACATCCTTAGTCATGCTTCGGAATAGCTTCACATACCAAATCCATCGGTTGATGAGTCTCCTCTTCTCCTGTAAATTGTGCTGGTTTTCTTGAGTCTTTTCCCATACAGCATGCATCTGCTTTGAAATCATCTCCCTTTTCTCCTCAGCAGCCCTATCTATGGGATGGTGTTTGTGAGCCCTGTGCTCCTGAGACTGGGAGCAACTCCTACAGAGCAGGGCCCTGTTTACCTCACAGATCATCTGCTTTGTCTCCCTGTGTGTCCCACACATGTATTGTTCAGAGCTCAGAAAATGCCTGAGGCTGGCTGTTCTGGCAATGGCCACCAGGCTCCTCAGAACCACGTTGGTTTTGAGGTCTCTCTGCTGGCAGGGTCCCCTGCACACAGCGCACCTGGCTGGAATCTGGGTCTCTTCCCAGCAGAGGCAAAGACAAGGTCGACAAAAACTGTGCCCACACTCTAGGGTGACTGGCTCTATAAAAGTATTTATACAGATGGCACATCTCAATTCCTTCTGGAAAGCCTGGGTAGTGTCAGGGTCCATCATTCCTAGAATCTAATGAGGTGCTGGTGGCTCACCCGTAGAAACCTAGCTACTCAAGAGGTTGAGAGCTAAGGATCAAGCTTTGAAACCGCCTCGGCCACAAAAGTCCCCCTGACACAGATTCTTATCTCCAATTAACCACTCCAAAATCACAAGTGAGCTGTGGCTCAAGTGGTAAAGCACTAGCTTTGACCACAAAGTGGCCCAGGGAGAATGCCCAGTCTTGAGCACAAAGTGACCCAGCAACACTGCCCTACCACTGGGTTCAATCCCCGCAACTGACAAAACAATACCACCACCACCACCACCAAACCAAGGAGAGAAGAATTAAAAGAGGAGTAGATTCTCTCACTCTAATCCTCACCTGGAGTATCCAAGCTCCAAATGGTCTCCAGCCTGCTGATGTAGGATCTTCAGCAATGCCTGAGTCTCAGACTTCCACTCTATTTATACTGAAAGAGGGTGGGCCCAGGAAAGGAAGTCTCTGATTGGTTGCTTAGGGAAGCTGATTTACATATCAATAGGAGTTGGAATTTACATCCTGTCCACCACACCGTTCACTTCCTCTTTCAAGGACCTACTTCTTACAATTTGGTTAGGTTATTTGGGTTAGGTGCAACGTAGGTTTGTCCAGGATTGGAAAAGTTTATTGTGTTTGTTTTATTTTGTTTTTTACTTCTGTGTATGTTTTATAATGGAACTATGCGTTTATTACTTTTCCACAGGACTGTAGGCCATATTACTGACATTATCCACTGTATCTTATGGGTCTTCAAAAGTAGCTGAGTTCGTATTTCTTAACAGGTTATCAGCCTATACTTTTTTTATTTGTAATTTGTTAGGCCTGATGTTGGGCTGGTACTTTACCACTTAAGCCTTGTCCTCTCTGTGTTTGCTTTTGTTTTTGGAATAGAAACTTGTGTTTATTCTTAGGCTCTTCTGGACTGAGTTCTTCCAATTCACACTTTGCACAAAGCTGAGATGACATAATTATCTCTTGCTTGAGTTGTGATCAGGATTAAATCTGCCCACAGACCAGCCCCTCCCAGCTTTGCCATCACCTGCCTGAATCATACCACTAATCACCTGACTGTCGTTGATCACCTGACTATGAGTGAACAAAGATCCTAGGCTTGGAGATCATTTCCTCTTGTCTATTGTCTATACTGACTCATCCTTGCGATGTTGTTGTTCTTGTTGTTTGTCTGTCAGTGC
Organism: Dipodomys spectabilis; assembly: GCF_019054845.1. Lineage (NCBI taxonomy): Eukaryota > Metazoa > Chordata > Mammalia > Rodentia > Heteromyidae > Dipodomys > Dipodomys spectabilis. Next base: position 595,734 of record NW_024871300.1, on the reverse strand, counting down.
TGGACTTGAACTCAGGGTAGAGGATCTGTCCCTGAGCTCTTCTTCCACTCTATTTCTCTTATCTTTATTTCAAATATCATTTATGCCTTTTTATTATAAAATGGTGTGGTATTCTGATATATAATTTAATAACTCAATGCTGTTATTGAGAATGATCTAAAAATTATCATAGACATAAATATACATATATATACATATATCTATATACATTGGCTTTCAAGAGCATATTATTAATATTCAATTCGCTATAAATTTTATCCTATCAGAATATTCTCTTTAGGGTTATAGGTTCTGGAGTGTCCCTGTCATAACCTTTCCCATTTGTGGTTTTGTTACTATAATCAATCTTGTACCTTTCTTGCTGTTGATCCATTAGCTTTGAAAGCATAATCCCCTATCTGAATTGCCAGCAGAGAAATAGTAGCCTAACACTATGTTTGCATCTTTGACTCTCAGGCATTGACTCTCAATCTTTTTTTAAATTTTTCTTTTTAAAAAAAATTTTGTCATTAGTGCTGCGGAACTCTGGGTCTGAGGGAAACATCAGCTCTTCAGCTCAAGGTGAGCCCTCTACCACTTAAGCCACAGCACCACTTCCAGCTTTCTAGTGGTTTATTGGAGATGAGTGTCTACGACTTTCCTGCCCGGGCCAGATTTGAACTGAGATCTCAGATCTGTTTCCTGAGTAACTAGGATTACAGAGGTGCACCACTGGTGCTGGCTAAGCATTATCTTTTTTATCTTCATATGATAATGACAGTGGGGATGAATGCACAATAATTGGGTACATAGAGTGAAAAACGGACACCAACAAAGAACCATCACAACTGGACAGCAAACTGTTGTATTGTTACAATTGTTGACTATTGTTAACCAGTCAGTATGCCTAATGGATAAATTGAGCTTTGCCATTGTTATTATTAATCTCTTAGCCTGAATTAATGTTCTCCTCATTTTTACCCCAAAAATTATGACTTATTTTTTCTGAAACCATTCTTTCATCTTTAGTGTTCAACCCTGCATTTTCTTTCTTCTCCATTATTACCAGCTATTTCTCTAAGTATTCCAATTTATTTTATTTTATTTTATTTTTAGGAATTAGTACTGAAACTTAAAGAATCCAATCTAATAGAAAGTTCAACACCCCAATGGTCTAGTATAGAGGTGTTTCTGTTTTTTTCTTCCAAGGATCTAGTAATCAAAAGTCTGCTCTAGAACTTTGTGTCACTGAAACCAGTACTGCTTTTTTGTTCTCGAAATTACTAGGGCCTGAACTTAGGGCATGAGCACTATTCGTGTGGGTTTGTTGTTGTTGTTGTTGTTTGCTTTTTTTTTCTCCTACGACTTGGACCACAGCTCCACTTTGGTGGTTTTTTGAAGATGAGTCTTTTGGACTTTCCTATATGAACTGGCTATGAACTGCCATCCTCAGAGCTCAGCCTGTTGAGTAGCAAGGATTACTGGGAAAACAACAATGCCCACTGAATTAAATGTTTTTTTGTTTTGTTTTGTTTTGTTTTTTGCTATTATTCTGAGATCAACCTTCTTTCATGGTGAAAAGCAGTCACTGGGGTCTCATTTTTGCATGAGTTTATTTTTATGGCAATTTTTAAATATTTCTGGCTCTATTGTTGCATTGTTGCTACTTTATCTTATCTTCATTTTTTACATGTTATGTTTTATTATATGTTACCTCCATATTTCATAACAAAATGGGATTACTGTGCATAAAATTCAAATTAGTACAGTATTAATGGTTTGCGTCATTTGAGAAAGGTTCTCTGCTATAGAGGACCCAACGTATAGAATCTTCACTAATAGTGGTTTATCATTGGAGAAAAAGGGTCTGACAGGAAGTTGGAAATAGCCAATGGTGTATCTCCAGAGAAGGGAACTCTTAACCACATTCCAAAAAATCACACTGCCATTGTCAAGATAAAGAAACACCACAACCCCAAGAGACTTCTCTATATAATGTGTCAGCAATGGGGAGGTGTTAAAAAAAAGTGTAAAGACAGTTCCCTTTCACAAAAAGTGGAGGAATAGGTCCTCTGATTCAGGGCAGTGGGCCAAGAAAAGGGTGTGTACCTGAGTTCTCAATTGGGGAAGTTGATTTACATATCATCTGGAGTTGGAATTTCCATCCTGGAAACCACACCTTTAAATTCCTCTTTCATGGAAATGCCTCATAAAATTTTCTTTTTTTTTTTTTTTTACATTTTATTTTATTTGTGAACATACTGTACAGAGGGGTTACAATTACCTGGGCAGGATAATGCGTACATTTCTTACCAAGCATTGCAGCCTTCTCCTTTGTTTACCCTTCACATCCCTTCCCAGCTTCCCCCCTTCCCCCCCAGTCCCAATCCTTCTCCCCCCCCCTCCCCGCACCGACGATGTAAAGCTCGTTTTGGACATGACAACTTGTACTTCTCATTGTTGCAACAGGTCCACCTGTATCCTTAAACGACTTGTTTTTCCCCATCTCCACCACAAGTTATATTGACATCAAATATAGTGAAAGCAGGGGTTATACTGTGGGGGAGGGACATACAAAGCAACAAAGAAATAATCTTATAAATGCGTTAGAAACACATGCATGAAAGAAAGAAACATTAAAATACATATTAAAGGGTTTATTTTCCTAACATCACATTATCTGACCTTTTCCATTTGACTCATACATATACTAGATATTGCAAATAAGGGAAACCATGGGGCCTATGTTTCTTTGGGCCTGGCTTACTTCACTTAATATAATTTTTTCCAAGTCTTTCCATTTCCTAACAAATGGGGCAATGTCATTCTTTCTGATGGAGGCATAGAATTCCATTGTGTATATATACCACATTTTCTTGATCCATTCAACTACTGAGGGGCATCTGGGTTGGTTCCAGATCTTAGCTATGGTAAATAAGGCTGCAATAAACATAGTTGTGCTGGGAGCTTTAGCGTGGTCTTGTTTGTAAACATTTGGGTAAATGCCCAAAAGTGGGATTGCTGGGTCATAGGGGAGTTCTATGTGGAGTCTTTTGAGGAACCTCCATACTGCTTTCCAAAGTGGTTGAACAAGTTTACATTCCCACCAACAATGAAGTAAGGTTCCCTTCTGTCCACATCCCCTCCAGCATCTGTTGTTGTTAGAGTTCTTGATTTTTGCCATTTTAACTGGGGTGAGGGAGTATCTCAATGTTGTTTTGATTTGCATTTCTTTTATGGCTAGGGAGGTTGAGCATTTCTTCATTGTGTCTATTGGCCATCCTTCTTTCTTCTTCAGAGAAGTTTCTCTTTAAGTCTTTCGCCCACTTGTTTATTGGGCAGTTGTTTCTTTCAGGATTTGTTGTTGGGGGATTTAATTTTTTGAGTTCCAACTATATTTTAGATATGAGACCCTTGTCTGTTGTATGGCTAGTAAAGATCTTCTCCCAATCCGTGGGCTTTCTATTGGTCTTGCTAGCTATATTACAATTTTCTTAGACAGTGACAAGTGTTTATTTTGGCTAGGTGAAAGTTAAATTTGAACAGGATTGGAAAACCGTTTTTTTTTCTTACCTATTTGAATCTTTTATTTTTGTACTATGAATTAATTACTTTTCCACCAGAATGTAGGTGACTTTGAAATGTAGGTGGTTTTGAAATGTAGGTGGTTTTGAAATGTAGGTGGTTTTGAAATGTAGGTGGTTTTGAATGTAGGTGGTTTTAAAAATTAGCTGAGCTTTCATTGTGGAGTTATTATATGATCATCCAAGTCTTTTTATTTGTAAATTTTCATGCCTCCTGCTTGTCTGGTGCTTCACCATTTGAGCCATTTCAATCTTTTTATTCTCATCGGACTTCTAATCTCATAAAAATTACTGTATTAATTTTCTAGTGGTAATGTAGTTCCCCAATTTTAATATACGCAAGAATTCTGAACTGATTTCAAAAATGAAGGATATTTGAAATAATTCTTTAAAAAGCTATGGATATGGAGCTATATATAATTCATTACTTTTGTTTAATTTTTCCCACCTCAGTTGTAGAGTATGCTCAAAGGTGATTTTTACACTAATCTTTTTCTTTGAGGAATTTTTTTTATTAAGAGTATTTTAGAGATATTAATGTTAGTTCAGCTATTTTTCTCCTTCATAAGGCATGTGATTTTAAGTTAATACACAGAAAATCTAAGACAGATGGTACATGTGGCATTTAGATCAATTTGTGTGCATTTAGATCAATTTGTGTAATTACTTTTTTATTTAAATACTGAATAGTTGTTTCTGAATTTTCAATTTATTACCTGAGTCAAAGGTATATCATTACACTTGCAGAATCTAGTCCACTGTACAAAGTTAAGTAACATATTAGTTTGAATTTTATTTTTTTGTTCAACAATAATATTCAAGAGGTATCATTTCAGTAGGTTTCACTGAAAAATTATTAGGATATGCCATATCTACAGATATTTCATAATTCTATATTCTTATTTTTGGATTACACTTCTGTAATCCATGTGTCTGTACTCCAATTGTGTTAGACTTCCAATTATTCATCTCATATCTTTGCTTTGTTCCAGGATTTCAGCATTAATGTTTTCTTGTTTTCCGTGGTTTTTATTATTGTTTCATCTCACTATCACGGTTGTAACTTTCTAACATACAAAAAAGAAAATTCACTATTGCCCAGCTCAGCATTCCTTACATTTTCAAAAAGCCAAGTGACGCTAGTGACATACAACATACATCATGAAATTATTGATATAATGTATACAATACAGTAATATCAAAATATTGCATAAAATGTAAAAAATGTAATGTTATGAAATTAAAATACACTATTATTAAACTGTGACCTCAAACATTTTCTATTATCATCATAATATAATAATATAAAACCGTGTCATCACTCTCCAACTTCCTTTGTAAAGCATTTACACTTTGTGGAAACCTACAGCTGAGCCCCTTTCCTGGTAATGAATGGACTGTTAAATGTCTCTAGAATTTGGGCCAGCTCCCAGAAGCCTCTGGTATGTTTGGCTCCTCCTCTCTCTCATTCATTATAATTAGGCCTGAGAGTATGCCACCTGATCCTCTTGTGACAAAGTAAGTTAGAGGACAAGAGCCCTGTTCCCCAGCTGGAAGCCTCCAGGTCTTCATGCAAAAATGATCTCCAAGGTGTCGTTTGTCTCAGTCCTGCAGCCATTATTGCCCAAACATGTAAGCTTAGGTAGGTGTTTGAATAGCAAGCTGTTGTAGCACAATCTGCTCTGTAGTAGGGGTCCTTGAGATGACAAGGTACCCCAGCCTCTCCTTGGGCAGGATCCACATAGTCTTCAAGCTTTAAATCTTCAAAATCTTGTTGCTTCTTCATAACTTCCCTCTTCCTGAAGCCTGAGAGTTCTGAGGGGCCCTCATCCGCAGGGGTCTGGATGGCTGCTAGGATCTTGTCCTGAAACTCAGGTGCCTTCATCTGTAAGAAGCAATAGCAGCTTCGTCTTCTCCTTCTCCTCCTGGAAGAGCTGGTTGACACACTGATCTTTCTTCTGATATAGCTCATCCAGTACTTCCATCTGTTCTTTATAGAAATCTAGGGACTCTTCAATGGTACTGATAGGTTTTGACAGCTGGCTGCATCCATGTTGGAGTTTATCCACTTGCCTCTAGTAGCCCACTTTTTCCAGGCAGCTTGTGGATGAAGCAGAATTTCAGTGTCTTCTTGGGCACTTGTGTGTCCTGCTTCCTTTCCCATGGTTTCAACTCCTGGAGAAGAAACCCTACTGCTTCAGCTTTCTCTGGCTTTTGACTACCATATTGGCCAGGCACCCATAGTAGGTCTGTTGCTCATGCAGCTGCTGGCTAAGCTTCACCTTCTTTAATTCATCAATGGATAAAGATAAAAATCCCACCTAGTCTTTGGGTTGAATGTCTTCTAGGACAGTCACAACAAGTAGAATCACCCCCTTTCCTTTTTGCTCACTCCTCCTTCTCTAGTGAAAGCCAGAAAGCTCAGCTGGGGCCCATATCTGCTCCTGCTTCTCTCTGGTGGTTTTAAGGCACATCAAAAATGTTGTGTAATTTTTGATGGACCTTCTTGGTCCTCCAACTTTGTCCAGCAACTGTGTCTGCTTCTGCGGGTGCTGCAGCAATGCCTCATTCTTTAAGGTCAGCTGCAAATTGTAGGCCCTGTGCTGTTCACAGGTAGCTCTGGGCTCCTGCAGCTGTTCATGAAGCTCCTGAGATTCTGAGCCACTTGGCTCCTTAACTCAGCCATCTCTTTCCATTCTTCTAACTTGTCCTCTTGCTGGTCCAGCTTCTTCCTTCACCTGCAGCTTTGAGTGCAGCACACTAGAGAGCTCCTCCTTCTGTTTCTTAGCCTGTGGAAGGCAACCTGCAACTGGCCCAGCTGCTCTTTAATCTCTAGGTTATGCAAAATTGTGCATCTCATGGCCTCATTAATGTATAATCTTCCCATTGTCTTGAAGAGCTTATGCAGAGCCCAGGCCTTTCCCTGCTGCTCCAGTTACCACAGCCACTCCTGCTCCTTCACATTTTGGAAACTGAGGCTCTAGTTTTCCTGCCTTTGAATGTAACACTGCTTCTCACATTTCTGTTGCTACTTCTGCAACTAATAGGTCTTGGCTGGCAGCTGTAGCTTGGGCTGAGTTGGTCCTGCAGGCAGCTGCTGGAGGGTAGCTCTGCCAACTGTCATTGAAGTTCCACCATGTTTACCTCTGGGTGAAACACTTATCACACCCATTGCTCTTTCTAATCTCTCAGTTGGTTCATCTGTTGAACCTTGTCTTTCCTCATGGACCTCTCCAACTTCAAGTCCTCTGCAACATGGTCTCTCTCCAGGCTTAATTTGGTCATTAATACTTTCATGGTCTCTAGCTTTCTCCACCCATGCCTTCTCTCTTATTACCTTTGTTTATCTTTTGGTTACTCTCTTGGGGTGACGTAGGGCTTCTGACATATTGTTAGTGATTCCAGTGTCAGAGGAAAGGACACTAGCAGGAAAGGAACCAGAGGAAGATTCCAGATCTGCATGGTCTTTGGTCTCACCCTTGGTTGATTTACAGTCCACAGTTATGATTGTTTTGAGGTTACCTGTTTTCAGTTTTCTTTTTGTTGGTGTTAGTGGGTCCACCAGGTCAATTCCTCTCCAGATACTCTTGCTGTTGTTTCTTGCCTAAAGAAAATTTTATTGTGCATGCGTTTCTGGTTTGGTTAGATATCCTAGCACTGGGATGAGGAAGGTGGAGGGGCCATATTCCCAAGCTTTCTGAAATCACTTCTATTCTTGCAATCACCTACTTCCTACAGGATCTCTGAAATTCACTCAGTCACCACATAGCACCTTTACTTCCTTCACCTGCTGGTAGTGGTATGAGTCAATAGAGGAAAATGACAGTGGTATTAGGCAGCAGAAAATGTGGATGTGGCCTCGATTCTTGTATCTTATTGGTCAGCGAGAAACAGGTATGCATTGTGGGATCATTGTGATCCAGACACAGTGGGTGGAGTCACCCCAGACCTGCTCTTACAGTCCTCCCCCATCTACATATTACTTGGGGAGCAGGGCAGCACCAGCTCCTGTTTGCCTTCCCCATCAAACCTGCCCACTTGGGCTTGTAACTAGGATTAGCTCTAGTTGGGTATCTCCACAGTTGTACTGGAGACTGCTCAAGACAATGTCGTCCATCCCACAATTACAATCACCAAGTGATCCTGAGTGGTTGTTCTCAGATCACTGTCATAGTCCTTCTTATGCTGGGACTATGGAGGGGTCAGACCCAGAGCTTAGGTGATGAGTGAGTGACAGAGAGTAGGGATACTGGATACTGCATCATTTTGCAGTCTCTTTCCTCATATTACATCTTGATCCACATATTTTTACATCGCAGACATACCGTGCAATTAATTTCCATCCAATCCTCCAGACTGCAAGACTGTGCTAGTCCGACAATTCACTCACTCCTTACTGCAAGTTTCTAATCTAGGTCTGAATCTGTTCCCCTGGCTGCCAGGTCTCTATCCCACACCTAGCATACCATGTTCCCATAAGAGAGAACAATGAATTGAACCAGCCTTTGTCTTTTTAAAAAAATTTTATTGTGAAAATACCATACAGAGTGGTTACTTAGTAGGTAAGGAAATGGGGGCTAAAGATTTCTGATGATTAGGTGGGAAACTGGAGACACAGTCTGTGAATAAGCAGTTTGTTAAACAATATTAAAAACAAGCCACGCACTGGTGACTCATGCCTGTCATCAAAGCGACTCAGGAGGCTGAGATCTGAGGATTGTGGTTCAAAGTCAGTCTGGGCAAAAAACCTTATCTTCTATTAACCAGTTAAATAACAACAGCAACGAAAAGCTAGACATGGAGGTGTGGCTAAAGTGGTTGAGCAGAAAACTAAGAGAGCAAGCTCTAGTACCAGCACACACATACACACAATCAATCAATCAATCATTAATCAATAAAATATGTTAAAAACATGTTGATACATATACAAGTGCCTCTAGCCTGGTGGATCCATTCTTCTTTCACAACATTTGGCTGAAGGCTTTGGCCTCATTAGCTTGAGGTCCCATGATGAAAGGCACCCGCCTCAGCGTGCACCAGTCAGCGCCCAACAACCCAACTCCTACACTTTTTCACTCCTCCTCCCAGTAGGGGAGCAGGGGCAGAGCAGAATGCACCATTGCAGCTCAGGAAGGAGGAGACCTAACGTCGGATGTCAGGGTCGCCCCGGGTAGACTGAAACCCTTCCGAAAAGATGTAGGTTGACATCTACAGGTGTGTGCTAGGAAGTCTGTAAGAGGGTGTTGTAGGCCTGATGGCTCCACTGTGCCCAACATTGATGTTGGAGGCGGAGACTCCCCCCCCCCATGGCGGTGACTTAGTGGTAGCATCCAGCTCCCTGGCCAGCGAATGGCGGAAGAGAAGCAAAGTTGGACCCGGGCCTGCATCTCGGCCCTTGTGCTCCTGGAGCTGCTGCTGCCCTGCCAGGTGGACACATGCATGGGCACAGAGCCTGGAGCGGGCTGCGCGAAGGGGCCAGCAGGTGCAGTGGGGCTGACTGTCCCAGGTGAGGCAAGGAGAAGCGGCTTCTGCAGGCAGTGGCTCTGGTACTGGCGGCCCTGGTCTTCCTGCCCAACATGGAGCTGTGTGGGCTCTGTACCTCCAGCGGCAGCCGGAAGGCATCCCCGGGAGGTCGGGAGTGGAGGCGGTCCCTGCAGTGGGACAGGTGAGTGCCTTGGGTGTGGTGGGGCTAGGGATGCTCCCGTCCCCCTTCCCCCTTCTCTGGTTTTACTTCAGACCTTCGGCTCCTTCTCTCTCCTCCTCCTCCTGTTGGTGTCGTCAGAGGCAGCCCCTGAAGAGTTTGCCCTTCTTTCCATCCCCTCCCCCAGATGGGGTAAATTGATGCTCCGAGGACAGGGATTTGCCCACTCGGCAGAGTCAGAATTAGAACCCAGGGCCCTCAGTGCCCATTATGGGACTCTTATTTCTGTTTTCCATACTTTACAGTTTGTCCACCTTTCCGATGCCCTCTTCTGTTGTCTCACCTGGTCCAGAGTTCTTTTTCTGGGTAGTACCCTCTTTGCACATGCCGGTATCCCCAGAGTGTGAGGCTTTCTGTAGAACTGGTTCGCCCATCACTTCTGCTCCCCTCCCTCACCCCCCCTGCTGATCCTGCTGTATTTACTCGGGTCAGTCCCTTTCACGTTTTGCCATTTTCACAGGGACCTCTGGAACTCCCTGTCCCTTTTCCCTTTTCTTTCGCTGTCCTATTTTTGTCTCAGGTCCTGTGAATTCCTTGGGGAGTGAGTGCAAAGATGCTCTTGGAGCTTCCAGTCCCTTGGATGGGTTGAAAGGTGAATTTCTGGTTCTTGAGGAACTTGCCACCTTTGACCCTCCTGGAATATAGAGGTGCACAGGTGGAGGGATCCCCCAAAATGTCCAAGAGCTCTGTCCCCTGAGGGCAGAATGCCACATACCTTCCTTCTCTACTTCTTTCTGATAGGATGTGGTATTTCTTGCAGCCCAAACTGTGATAATAATTGTTTTGCCTCTTTGAAACTCACTCATGTCTCACGTATCTGTACATGTATATGGACTAAATTGGCATTTTTCTTCATGTGCATGTGTGTGCATGCTCAGATCGTGGCTCTTGAACTCAGGCCTTGGGTGCTCTCCTTTAGTTGTTTTTCACTCATGGCTGTTACTCTACCACCTAATCCACAGCTCCACTTCTGGCTTTTTGGTGTAGAGATAAGAGTCTTACAGACTTTCCTGGGTGGGCTGGATTAGAACCAGGATTCTTAGACCTCAGCCTCCTGAGTAGCTAGGATTACAGGTGTGAGTTTCCAGCTCCTGGCTTGGATTAACATTTTCCTGCTCAATCACATCACTCTACCTCTCTCATCTCCTGGCAAATCTATGCATGCTTGAATTGCTTTGTATATTGGGACATTTAAGATTTGCTTAGGGGATTTTTGTGGTCCCATGGGAAGTGGGTAATGTTCATATCAGGGTCAGAATTGACTGTTGGCTGCCCTCACAGGAAGAGGCTGACTTTTGAGGTTGATGGGTTTTCCTTTCTCCTCAGTGTCAGGCTGCTGCCTGGCAATTCTGGTATCTTGAGCACAGACAGTTCTTTGCCACAAGGTGGATCAATTGGAGCTTAACAATTACTCTAGTTAATTGTTGCAAACCATCCAAGAGGAGTTGGCTTGATCTTTATGGTACATCTTAACTGTTCAGAAACTGAGGAAAGTTAGCAATGGCCTTTCCTAAACCCTGAGTTCAAACCCTGATAGCCAGCCTAGCCTTTTCCTCCTTAAATTCTGTGTCTTGTATGTTTTTCTTTCTTGAAATCTCCTTCATTTCCTATCCTGTACCAGTATCAGGGAGAACAGGCCAGGGCTGTGTTTGGCTTTGTCATTAACTTGCTGTATGTGCTTATCATCCACCAACTCCATCTCTTGGTTCGGTTGCCAGCATTCTGTGATGTGATTAGTGAGTGCACATAGGGCTACTGCTTTTTCCTGGGTTTTTGTCTTTGACAGCCTCCCTAGGTTCAGGGATTCTATATTGGCAAAGCCCCAGGTAAAGGGGTGTGTGTCCTGCCCAAGTGCATGTCTCCTATGGAATAGCTGTGACCAGGTGTAAAAGAGCTCTTGACAGTCTGCCTAAAGAAAGTTGTCATATTTCAGTTAAGGCAGGTGCCAAAGAAGTTCTGATTTTCATTTCCTATAGTCCTAGATGTGTAGAGAGAAGGTCAAGGTTAACTGCCAGTTTGGCCTGAGCTTTCAAAGAAAGTTACTCACATGTACAAGAAGGTATTGATTGAATAAAGCAGCCTTTGGGGCTGAAAGAGTGGAGAGCAACAGCTGGATGGATGTTCCTTGGAACTCTGACCTGCAGTGTGTGGATAGCTCATGGGGCAGTTTTAATTCTTGTTTAATTTCTTTTTCTTTGGAATAGCATAAAGAGGAGGAGGAGGAAGTGGTGAATGGGATTGGTGTTTCAAGTCTTGTCAACTGGCTGTTCTTCCTTTACAGGAAATTTCTCCTTCCTGGGTGCAGCAGAAGAGCTCTTTTGCAATGATAGGCTTTTCTAGGTGCAATAGGATGCAGCATTCAGCTGCTGCCTTTCAGGAAGATCCTGCCAAATTTCCACACAGCCCTTTTGTGTTCTATTCTCTTTGCAGAGACAGAGCCCTGGGCTTGGCCTTCCCAGTTACTTCCTTGTTTAAATGGCAGCTTGAAGGAAGAGGCTGACTTTCTTCCAGTCCTCATTCCACACTATCCCTGAGCATGCATGTAACACATCAGGCTGCTGTCTGGGAAATCTGCTATCTGGAGCACTCTGCGCTGTTATAAAGGGTTGAACAGTTGGTTCTAAGCTCAGTCTGTCACTCTGGTAATTGTTGAGAACTTTCCCACAGTACCTCCTCATTATCTTCCTGGCAGAAGTAACCACAGAGCCTCTGGAAGGAAGTCTTGACAGGACTTTTGTCCAAAAGAAAATTAGGTTCCTTGTGGGTTTGAAAGAAGTTTATCTGAGGGCAACATACCCACTATTTGAACAGTCCTCTTAACTCTGTGATTCCTCCACTGTAGATTAAAAGAGCATTTAGCTGTCATCTGCTAGAATGTAAGTCACAGAACTGCCACCCAGTTCATCCTCAGTGTATCTCTGGAACTGGGCAAGACCTCTGATTTATAAAGGACACATAATGCTTCTAGGGTTTCTGAATTCATGTGGTCAGACAGCTGGCTTCTCAGAAAGCTGCAAACCAAGTAAGAAAGCCAGCCATGTAAAGAAATACCTCGAGGTGAACTTGGTTAACTGGAAATATGTCCTGTACCAGTTAATTGCTCCTAATGATGTTTGAGCTATATAAGCCAGTTGTGTGCATGTCTTTTGTATTTTGCGTATACCTGACCTTCTGCATCTTGTACTTGGATCATAGTCAGAAAGAGAAAGACTTGAATGAGACTTTTGCTTCTTCAACAACCACAATGGCATGGGGAAAGGATGTAGCCTGTTGTAGTTCCTGTGGCCAAGAAGTGCATCGTGGCCTCAGTAGATGAAGATGTCTTGACATAGTGTGTTTTTTAAGTACATAGCACATGGTGTAGCACTTGGAAAAATGGATTTTTGCTGAGTGAGTGTTAAAGTGGGAGGGAGGTGCTTGAGAAGTCACTAGTCCATTATGGAAACAGGCAGCAAAAGGAAAATCACTTACTCGAGTTCTCACAGGAGGAATGCAGACATGAATGCAGTGCTCTTCAAGTCATCTGTGTTCTGCTGCAAAGACTTTCCCTCATGAGTCAAATTTTCATGCCGCAGTTTTGGTAGCCAGTACTTAATTACACCATTTGGTGCTGGAACATCCCCACCCAACACACACACACACACACACACACACACACACACACACACACACTACCTTTTGTGTGTGTATGTGTGTGTATGTGTGAGGGTGTCTGTGTGTGTATGTGCCCAAACGTGTGCCAGTCCTGGAGCTTGTACTCAGGGCTTGGGTGCTGACCCTGAGATGTTTTTGCTCAACGCCAGTGCTGTACCATATGAGCCACATCTCTGTTTCCCAGTGGGTTCCCTCCCACTTTTAGTACTTAATTAGACATCAGAGTTTCATGGTCTTGTTACGTGGGCTGCCTTTGAACCATGCATGATCATTAGATCTTAGCCTCCTGAGTAGCTAGTGATTCCTGACTTTTTTACAGATCTATTTTTTAAAATTTTCTTTCCAGCCTTTTTACTTTATATTATTTTCGGTGGTACTGAGGTTTGAATTCAATGCCATGCATTTGCTCACTTGTTTGCTTGGCCAGGCTCTACCACTTCATCCACACCTCCAGCTTGCAGATTTTCTCCCCCCACACCTCTCTCTTTCTCTCTGTTTTTTTTTTTTTTTTGGTCGGTCGTGGGACTTGAACTCTGGGCTTGGGCGCTGTCCCTCAGCTATTCAGCTTAAGGCAAGTGCTCTACCACTTGAGTCACAGTGCTACTTCTGGTTTTCTGGTGGTTTATTGAAGATAAGATTATCATGGACTTTACTGCTCAGGCTGGCTTTGAATGGCGATCCTCAGACCTCAGCCTCCTGAGTAGCTAGGATTACAGGCGTGAGCCACTGGCGCCTGGCTTCTGGTTATTTATTTATTTATTGGGGGGTCTGGTCGTGAGGCCTGAACTCTGGGCCTGGGCACTGTCCCTCAACTCTTCAGCTCAAGGCTAGCGCTCTACCACTTGAGCCACAGCGCCACTTCAGGCTTTTTTCTTTTTTCTTATGTAGTCTGAGGAGTTAAACCCAGGGCCTCAGTCATGCAAGGCAAGCGCTCAACCACTGAGCCACCTTCCCAGCCCCTCTGGTTATTTTTATATGTATTTTATTATACAAATATTGTATAGAGAGTTTACAGGTACATGAGTAAGGTAATGAGTACATTTCCTATTGAGCATTATTGTTACCTCCTCCTATGTTTATCCCCTACCTTTCCTTCCCTCCAAACCTCCCTCAGCTCCCCCTCCACCTCCCTCAACTCCCCCTCCCAGCGAAGTTGTGTCTTCTACATCTCATTGTTACAGTGGGTCAACCTGTATCCTTATTTAAGCATTTTATTATTTCCTTTCCCTCCCCAAATTACAAAAATGTATTCATGAGATGCAGGGTACTGGAATCAAATACAATGAAAACAGGATGGAGAACAAAAAAAACAACATAGTACATTATAAATATGTTATAAACAATAGCAAGAAAGGAAAAACCACTGTGTCCCTATCTTAGGGTTCCTTTTGCTTAACATCATCTTATATGGTCATATGTACATAGCTTTTGACCTTTCCTGCTTGTCCTAGACATATACTAGTTATTGTAAATAAGGGAAACCATAGGACCTATGTGTCTTTGGGCCTGGCTTACTTCACTTAATAAATTTTTTCCAAGTCTTTCCATTTCCTAACAAATGGGGTGATGTCATTCTTTCTGATGGAGGCATAGAATTCCATTCCCTCTCTCTCTTTCTGCCCCCCCTCTATATATATCATATTTTCTTGATCCATTCATCTACTGAGGAGCATCTGGGTTGGTTCCATATTTTAGCTATGTAAATAATGCTGTGATAAACATAGTTGTGCTAGTTTGCTGGTTAATTTTTAAGATGAGGGTTCATGAATGTTTCTGCTCTTGCTAGCCTTTTTTATTTGTCAGTTGTGGGGCTTGAACTCTGGGCCTGAGCGCTGTCCCTCGGCTCTTCAGGTCAAGGCTAGCACTCTACCACTTGAGCTACAGTGCCACTTCAGGTTTTCTGGTGGTTTATTGCAGATAAGTTTCACGGACTTTCCTGCCTGGGCTGGTTTTGAACTGTGATCATCAGATCTCAGCCTCCTGAGTAGCTAGGATTACAGGCGTGGGCCACTGGCGCCCGGCTTCCTTGCTAGCCTTAAACTGTGTCCTCCTGCTCTCAGTCACCTGAGTTGCTAGAATTATAGGCACTTGGCTTATATTTTTTTTTAATTTGGTTATATTGAGGATTAAACTTGGGGCTTTGCCCTTGCTAAGTAGGAGCTTAGCACTTACTCCATGCCTCTAGCCTTATTTTGTATTGGTTATTTTCAAGGTAGGGTCTCATTTTATGCCTGCAATGTGATTCTGTTGCTTCCTTTTGTCACTGGGAAAGATAAACATGTGCCATTGTGCTTCTCCCATAGCTGAGATATCAAGCATGCCCCACTGCTTCAAGTCGTTGGTTGATATGAAGCCTCTCAAACTTCTTGTTTTGGTTTTTTGACTAAGGCTGACTCTGATCCTTCACTCTTTACCTCCTCCATAGCTAGGATTACAGGCCTGAATCACCATGCCTAGATTTACTTTTAAAGTAAGGAAAAGTACAATAACCTGAAGCCAGAATAATCTGAAGGGCTTCAATAGGAAAGTAGAGAAAGTAAATCACACGTGCCATGTGGAACTGTCACTGCTATGCATGGAAAGTAGGTCCAGTTCACTATCAGGTGCAAGTAATAAATTGAGCCAGGCAGGCTTAAATGATTAAGAAGATGTGTATTTTAATGTTTTTTTTCTTTCATGCATGTGTTTCTAACACATTTATAAGATTATCTCTTTGTTGCTTTGTATGTCCCTCCTCCACAGTATAACCCCTGCTTTCACTATATTTGATGTCAGTATAACTTGTGGAGGAGATGGGGAAAAACCAGTTGTTTAAGGATACAGGTGGACCTGTTGAAACAATGAGAAGTACAAGTTGTCATGTCCAAAACGAGCTTTACAACGTTGGTGCGGGGGGGGGGGGGGGGGGAAGGAGAAGGATTGGGATTAGGGGGGGAGGGGGGAGGCTGGGAAGGGATGTGAAGGATAAACAAAGGAGGAGGCTGCAATGCTTGGTAAGAAATGTACGCATTATCCTGCCCATGTAACTGTAACTCCTCTGTACAGTATGTTCACAAATAAAATTAAATTAAATTTAAAAAAAAATGATTAAGAAGACACACTAGCTCTAGTTGGCTTCAGGTATGGTATGATCTGGAGGTTTGTGGGACTGTCAGGGCATGGGCTTTTTCTCTCTGAGTTCTCTTGGTTCTGCCTTTATAGTAGACTGAGCACTCTACTCCTCTCACACCTCCTCACCTTGGTGGTAAAATATGATAATGCTTTCTGACATTATATCCATATGTAGAACCTAGAGGAGAGAATCTGTCTCTGTGATCTCTGTAGAAAAGATAAGAAATGTCTTTTCCTATTATCTTAGCATGATCTGTTTAAATCTTATTGGTCCACTTTGGATCTGATGTGTTTATTATGATAGGATTCATTCTCAATCACTAGTCAGGAAGATGGGCTGTACTGGGTGACTTATCCTACCTTAGAACTAGGGATGGGATTGGGCCACCCCGGTCATATTGAAAGAGCATTTACACAGATAGTCTGGCTACTCCTGGTTGTGGGGGTGGGAAAGATAGTTGAGAAGAGGCTTACAGATGTCCATGCCAGATCCCTGCCGATATCGAGGAGACTAGACTTGACCCTCAACAGGCCACCCGTTTGCCACTCTAGCCCTGTCCTTGTGGAGCACTGAACCTGCACCCTGTAGATCAGCACTCTCTGACACCCCTGGGCTGAGATGCTAATGGCAGGGGCCTCAGTTTCTCACTGGGGAGAGCTTGGGTGTTAGGTTTGCCAGCCTTATGCCCTCAAGATGAGTAGTTGAAAGCTGTCTTCATTGTGAATTATCTTGTCAGTTCTGTGGCTGCCTTCCTCTCTCTGCTCTGAGAGTTGCCCCTCTCTCATTTGCATGCAAAGTCAGCTCACTGAAAATCTCTTGAGCTGAAAAAGAGCTTCTGTCTCTTCAACTTCCAACATCCCCTCCCTCCCCCGTCCCCCGCCCTGGAGGAGGTGGAATATTCATACTTTGAAAGCTAGAAGAAGCTAAACAATTCTGCTTGCTGTGGGTGGGTGGGTGTGTATTTATGAATGTGTAGCTGTTTCTCCATGTGGCTCTCTTTCTCACTCTTTGATCTTTCCATGCTTCCTGTTTGCTGCCCTCTGCTGAATAGAGATAGGAGAAGGAAGGGCCAAACAAAAAGCAGCCCTAGTTTTTCTTCTTTTTCTTGGGTTTTTGAGAAGTTGAAGCTGTGAATGCAGAATTTTCCTCAGCTTTCTTAGATGATGGAAGACACAACATAAAATACTACTAGTAAGAATCGTAATGAGGAGGATATATAATATATAAGTCTATTCATTTAGCTGCCATTCGTTTAGCCCATCACTTCTTTTTCTGTTTTGATTTTTGGTCAGTGGTGGAGCTTGAATTCTGGGCATGGGCGCTGTCCCTCAGCTCTTCAGCTCAAGGCTATTGCTCTACCAATTGACCCACAGCCCACTTTCTGTTTTCTGGTGGTTAATTGGAGATAAGAGTCTCACAGACTTTCCTGCCCATGCTGGCTTTGAACCATGATCCTCAGATATCAGCCTCCTGAGTAGCTAGGATTACTGGCATGAGCCACTGGTGCCTGGCTTGTTTGGTTGCTGTGTTTGACTGATTTCAGGAGGCCAGACATTTAACCTCCCTGGACCATCTGTTTCCTGGCCTGTAAAGTAGAGCTTTACCTGTCTCCCATACTAGCAGAATACAGCTAAAATTGGGCTTGTCAGAGCCAGAAGCTAGTGACTCATGCCTGTAATCCTAGTTACTCAGGAGGCTGAGATCTGAGGATTATGGTTCAAAATCTGGGAGACTCTTATCTCCAATGAATCACCAAAAAAAGCCAGATGTCGAGCTGTGGCTTAAGTAATAGAGCACTATCCTCGATCACAAAAGCTTAGGGCCAGTGCCCAGGCAGGCCCTTGTGTTTAAGCCCGAGGACTATCATAGGAAGAAAGGATAGGGTGGGGCTTTTTCTTTTTTTGACCCATACCTCTTCCCACCTGGCCTTCCTTGGGGCAGCTGTCAGGTGCTGTGGCAAGGGGGTGAGTCATCTTTTCATCTGGGGTGGGCTGTGGGAAGAGGGTCTTCTAGAGGCATCGTTGCATGGGTCTGGGTGCTCCTGCCTTTTTCTCCCTCCTCCATGCAGTCTCCTCCCTCTGCTCTCTGCTTTCCCCTGGCAATTGGCAAGACAGCTGACTGCTCCTGCCACCAAGGCCCTGCCAGGGAACAATGGGCCACATTAAGAAGGGCTGCCAGGTGCCATGCCAGAGGTGTTAAAGGGACATTTGATTACTTAACCTGAATCATCAGGTTTAGTACTCTTTCCCTCTGCAGCAGGTAAAGGGCAGAATAGCCCAGGTATGGATTCCTTCCCCCTGGGCTTGTGGGGTTCTCTTTGTGGTGTTACTGTGCTTCTTTTACCCCAATCCTACTTTCAACCCTCTCCTCTCTCTGTGTGTATTTGTGTCATTCCTCCCCCCTCATTCCCAGTTGATGTTAGGCTGTATGTGTGTGTGTGTGTGTGTGTGTGTGTGTGTGTGTGTGTGTGTGTGTTTGTGTGTGTGTGTGTGTGTGTGTGTGTGTGTGTGTGTGTGTGTGTAGTGGCTATAAGACACCATTTTGGAACCCACAATTTCTTCGCTCCATGTCCTGTCCCTCCTTCTCCCTTCCAACCTCCTCCAGCTCCTCTCTGTGCCAGTCCTGGGATTGAATTCAGGGCCTGGGCACTGTCCCTGAGTTTCTTTTTGTTCAAGGCTAGTACTCTTCCACTCGAGCCACAGCATCACTTCTGACTATTTCTGTTTATGTGGTACTGAAGAATCAAACCCAGGGCTTCATGTATGCTAGGCAAGCACTCTACCACTAAGCCACATTCCCAGCCCTGTCCTATCTCTCTTAATCTCTATCTCTCTTAACTTTTTTCCCTGTCAGATGGACAGCCATCTTTTACTTGACTACACCCCAGTGTTGGGGATCTCACTCAGTAAATCTCAGCAAGGCTTAGGTAATCTGCTGTGGCCCATAGTGATTTAGAGGTTTTCATCATTTTTGTCTCCTTTATCTTTCCTGGCAGGTAGAATTCATCTCTGTCTTTTGGAAATGCTTATAGAATATAATTTGTACACGCATAGTGGCATGGATGTTATGGTGTGCTTGTCATTTTCCTAAGGCCTTCCCAGGAGTGAAGTAATGTTGAAGGAGTCTTCTCAGCAGGACAGCCTCTTTGGTGAGCCTTTGGCTGGGGAGAGAGGATCCCCAAGATTTACCCTCTGAACCTTACACTTCTTTTGTCTCTGGAAGCTCTAGTTCCAAATTTAACCAGTATGTTGTCTGTGATCATTTAATCCAGAGCCTAATTTAGGTTTTGTGTATAATACAGTCTCCAGTATAGCCACTCGCTTCTGCCACTGTAGTATGTATTGCTGCACATAGTACATTCATCACCTGAATATGCTGTGTTTCAATAAAGCTTTATTTGAACTCCTCTTCTGATTTCTTCCTGGTAGAAGTCCTGCATTGTGAGGTGGGGGTCATCCTGAAGTGTTTGACTCTGGGTAGACCCTTGAATTGGCAGAGCCTCTGTGTCCTTATCTGTATTTTGTGTGAGTTGGGAGAGTGAGTTCAGCCCTGGGATCTTAGTTAAGATCTGAGTTCCCTACTGAGTTTGGCCCAAACCTTGATTCTGACTCCACCCATTTCTCTCCTCCTACCCTGTCTAGCTTTCCTGGATTCCAGCTCAAGGCTCCCAGCTCTTTTCACCACCTCTGCTGGAATCTCAGTCCATTCTTAATACCCAGCCAGAGAATGCATTTATGAGTAAAATCAGAGGCTCCTTTCTCTTTTCCAAAATTCATTAGTGCCTTGCAGCTACTGCTCAAGTCCAAGCTCCTGCCTTGTCTGGCTCCTGTGTATCCTTCCAGCCTCATTTTATGTGTGTTGGTTGTGTTCACTATCGCACTCCAGCCTGTGGGCTGTCTTACAGAGGAGGCTCACTTCCTCCCTTAGGTCTTTACTCATAGAATGAATTAATGCTCTTCCTAACAACTTTGACTTGATTCTTTTCACCTTTGAGGTCTCAGCTCTAGTGTCATCTCAGACAGCCTTTTTTGTTGTTATTGTTTTTGTTGTGTGCTCATCCTGGGTCCTGAACTCAGAGCCTGGGTGCTGACCCTGAACATTTTTGCTCAAGGCTGGTACTCTTCCACTTGAGCTACAGATCCCTTGCTGGCTTTCTTGGTGCTTAATTGAAGATAAGAGTCTCATGGACATTTCCTACGAGGGTTGGCATCGAATCGTGGTCCATTATATAGCAGCCTCCTGAGTAACTTGGATTACAGAAATGAACCATAGACATCTGATTTGATAAGCATCTGTTAGAGCTGACATTTGGAAATTCCCTTATCACTCTGCAACATACCTGTGAATGATACACTGACTAGAATCACCTTCCTTGTTGGTTTACATGTTTGTTTTTCTGCTTCAGTAGGTCATAAGTACTGTAAGATTCAGGACCTCATCTGTCTTATGTACTGCTTCTTCCATAGTAAAGACAAGCATATAGTAGCACTCAATATCTTGACTGACTGCTGTGTTCCTGCTGAGATTCCATATGTGTGTGTGTGTGTGCGTGTGTGTGTGTGTGTGTGTGTGTGTGTGTGTGTGTGTGTTTCTTAATATTGGGGGTTGAACTCAGGGCTTAGGCACTGTCCCTAAGCAGTTCTTTCTTTTATTTATTGTAAGTCGTGGAGCTGGAACTCTGGGCCGGAGCACTGTCCCTCAGCTCTTCAGCTCAAAGTAATTGCTCTACCACTTGAGCCACAGAACCACTTCCAGTTTTCTGGTGATTAATTGAAGATGAGAGTCTTGCGGAATTTCCTTCCCATGCTGGCTTTGAACTGTGATCCTCAAATCTTACCCTCCTGAGTAGCTAGGATTACAGGCATGAGCCACTGGCTCCCATCTGCCTTTAGCATTTTTTGCTCAAGGTTGTGAATCTGCCATTTGAGCTATACTCTACTTTTGGCTTTAAGGTGTTTAATTGGAGGTAAGAGTTTGATGGCTTTGTCTTCCCTATCTGGTTTCGAATCTCAATCCTTAGATCTCAGCACCTTGACTAACTAGGGTTATAGGGTTGAGCCATGGATGCCTGGCCATCCAGGACTCTTGTCTGCTGCTGTTCCCTGGTATGTCATTTGGAAGTTATTCTGCTCTTGGTGCTAGGTGACACTACACATTTTCCCTCAAGAGGCTGCATTCGTGTGCTCTCATCTCCTCTGGTGAGATCAGAGGCCTCCGAAGGATGAGCTTTCTGGAGGAGCAGCTAATTCTTAGCCTGAACTTTGATTGGAGATTTCCTCTTAAAACTGTCCATTAGCATCAATCTGTTCATCCCTTTGGCCTACATGGCTTTGTGGGTGGTGTCTCCGAGTGAGGATCTGTCTAGTTCTCTCCCTTCAGATGTCTTTTAAAACCAGTTTTTATTACTATAATAAAGATGATGTATAGAGGGCTACAGTTACATAATTCAGATGGTATTTTAAAGCACAAAAGAGTCTCTTTGGGGTTAGATTTTGTTCTGGAAATGTGGAGCTCTGTTTACTGTGTTGGGGGGAACGTGTTTGCTGCAGCCGGTGTGAATGTCCTGTGGGTCCAGAGATAGGTCTTAAGCAGAAAGGCTGCAGTCCAGTGACTCCGTCTTTTCTTAGGCCCACAGCTCCCACGAAGGGATAAAAGGATTCACAGATGGAATTGTTTCTTCAAATAAGATCTGTGAAGCTAGGCATCAGTGGCCCACACCTGTAATCCTAGTTATTCAGGAGGCTGAGATCTGAGGATCATAGTTAAATCCTACTCAAGCAGCAATGTCCAATTAGTGTCTAGTTAACCACCAAAAAGTGAGAAGCAGAGGTCTGGCTCAAGTGGTAGAGAACAAGCCTTAAGTGAAAAAGCTAAGGGACAGCTCCCAGGCCCAGAAGTCAAGCCCCAGTACCAGCACAACACACACACACACACACACACACACACACACACACACACACAGAGAGAGAGAGAGAGAGAGAGAGAGAGAGAGAGAGAGAGTAACAATAACAAACTTGTTTAAATACTAAGCCTCATTCCTCATAATATGGCCTTAGTTGGAAATAGGGTTATTGTAGTTACATGGTTAAGGGGGTGTTCCTGCTGGAATAGAGTGGGGCCTTAATCCTACTTTGCTGGAAAGACTAGCCCTGCAAAGACAGAGGCAGAGATTGTTGTTATGCTACCTTCAGCCATAGCACACCAAGGGACCCAGAGGCAAGGATAACTGTCTTAATCTCTCCTAGATCCTTCTGTTCCTTTTTTAATTCTTAGAAAAGATCCTCCCTTCCGCAGAGGATTAATGAACCCCACTGCCCATACATGTTCTTTAACTAAAGCCACTCTCCTGATTAATAGAGCTCCACCAGAAGCATTGAATACCTGTGCGTGAATACATGGCCCTTGTTCTTTGTTACTTGACTGCAATATCTCTCAGTTTGATCTGAGTTCCAGCAACATTGACACAAACAATTTTGTTCTGGATCCAAACTAAATACTGTGTGGTAGGTACAAAAAACTGCTCCCAGGCCTGGGAAGATGGATTAGTGATAGAGTGCTTGCTTAGCACGCATTAAGCCCTGGGTTCCTCAGTACACATAAACACAAAAAGCCAGAAGTGGTGCTGTGACTCATGTGGTAGGGTGCTAGCCTTAAGCAAAAGAAGCTCAGGGACAGCACCAAGGCCAAGTTCAAGTTCTTTCCCCTTTACCTCCCCTCCCCTTCTTTCCCTTCCACTGCTCTCCTCACCTTTCCTAACAAATTCTAGAATCTGGTGACTTATAGTACAGACACCTCATAGTTTCTATGGTTCCGGGATTTGCACCGTGCTGTATGAAGTGGTCTGGGTCATGTGAAATTATAGTCATGATGCCTAGCTCTTCATCCTTCTGGAGTCTCAACTGGAGCTGGGTAGTCTGCTTACAATATTGTGTTGTAGCTTGATTTCCCTATAGCAAGTTATTCAGAAGGAGGAAGAGATCAAGCTGACAGCTCCATTCCTTCTTTGACTTAAATGTAGTCTGAACATGTCCATAATACTTGACACTCTCTTCTCTTAGTTAGAAATATACCTAAAATGCTGCCTCTGTGCAGAAAGAGCACCAGACTCCAGCTCTTCAGGGGAGGAGTGTGACAGAATTGGAGGCCATTTGAGAGACTGTTGTGTGCTTGACATCATGAATGGTACAAGGGATCCAAGGTGCAGCCCCGATCTACACTCTAGAAGTTTACATCTGCCAGAAAAGTTATGCTCTGCTCTATAACTGATGATGAGAAGGGAGACAGACTTCTTAGAGAGTTCTGAGAAAGTGAAAATCAGAATGGATGGTAGCAGAGGGAGGCTTTAGGGAGGAGGTGGCTCCTGCCTTCATATATTTGCAGCTTTCCCCTCTTTTCTTTTATTTATTTTTTGTCGGTTGTGCAGCTTGAACTCTGGACCTGGGCGCTGTCCCTATGCTCTTCAGCTCAAGGCAAACACTCTGCCACTTGAGCCACAGCACCACTTCCCATTTTCTAGTGGTTTATTGGAGATAAGGGCCAGCTGGCTTTGAACCATGATCCTCAGATCTCAGTCTTCTGACTAACTAGAATTACAGGTGTGAACCACTGGCGCCAGGCTTACCACTGCTTTTTTTTCATCCTTTGTCCCTCTATTTCTGTGCATTTGTTTTATTTTTATGCTGAAGAAAAATAGGAAGCTACTATCTATCCTACTCATGAGGTTATTTGACTATTGTACCTAATTTGGTTATTGCAAATGAGTATTGTGGGCTTTAGACATTGGTCAAATGCAAATAAGATTGATTCATTGGTTGTTTGATGAATCTAGTCATTCATCCATTCATTCAGTACATTTATTGTTGTACCAGCTATATAACCATCAAGATATGTGCCTTACATTCTTGTAGAAGAGACATCTAGGTGGTAAACAAGCAAATTAATAAATATGACAGTGACAGTGGGTATTAGAACTATCGCTTTTTTTGTTGTTGTTTTGTGCCAGTACTGGAGTGTGACCACAGAGCCAGAACATTTTCCCTTAGTTGTTGTGTTTAAGGTTGATGCTCTACCATTTGAGCCCCATCTCATTTCTGGCTTTTGGTGGCTAATTGGGGGTAAGGCCTCACAGACTTCTCAGGTTGTTTCTTTTTTTTCGTTTTTTTTTTTTCTTTTTGTACGTCATGGGTGTTGAACTCTGGGCCTAAGTGCTGTCCCTCTGCTCTTCAGCTCAAGGCTAGCGCTCAGCCTCCTCAGATCTCAGCCTCCTGAGTAGCTAGGATTCCAGGTATGAACCACTGGCACCCAAAAATTAAGAATACTGTTAAGAAACTAACCAGACTGGTACTTCAGAGTAAGGTGGTCTCTGAAAAGCACATAGGATGCAGATAAACCTTTTTTCCTTCCAAAGGTTTAAGTCTGCTGAGATCAACAAACTGGAGACAAAGATACACTCATCCTATTTTGTTGTTGGAGATGATCAATCCACAATCCAGTGAGATTTAAAAACAAAAAACACTTAACTTATGCTCTGCACCATGGAGTGGGGGAGTATAGGTAATTTAGAGGGATGGTAAATGATTTTTAGGTAAAAGAACAGTCTTTGCCCTTTGCCAGAGAACCACACAGACAGCCATGTACAGAGAATAAAGGAAGGTTTATTGCTGGGAGAGGGGCTGGCAAGACCCCTTCTCACAGGGGAGAAGTGAGAAGAATCACTAGGTATTGTCTGAGGTGACCTGTATAACCTCAGAGGTTTAAGAGGTGATACAAGTGGCTAGGAGGTGGAGACCTGGTGTGGACATGAGGGCCAGGGGCTTCATCATGGCAGACTAGGCTGCTGTCCAAATAGTAGGTAAGAGGCCCTGAATCTGCCCAGACCTGAAGGTCACACTGAGGGGCTCTTGTTGCCTTATATGGTGGTAGCTGCCCCAGAGAAGTGCCATCTCAAGTTTGTAAAGGGGGGTGGAGGCTGATTATTTACTGTCTTTTTAAATGGGCCTAGTGTTGCTTAGGAAGGGAGCATGCTAAGCTGTGGAGAGGGGAAGGAGTGTACTAAACTGAGAAGGGAGTTCATTTCACTAACATAGGGAGTCTGGGACAAGGTTGCCCTAGTCTGTGGGGGAGGTGGTGACAGGCTCTGAGAAGATGAAGAGAGAATTTTCCTAGCTTTCTTACCTGGTAGTTAAATCTCAAGGAGACCTTGGAGCTGCTGTAGAAGAATAGATAAAAGCTGGACACTGGTAGCTCATGCCTATAATCTTAGCTAATGTGGAGGCTGAGATCTGAGGATCACAGTGTGAAAGCAGCTCAGGCAGAAAAATCTGTGAAACTTTTCTCTCTAACTATTAAAAAGCCAGAAGGGGAGATGTGGTGCAAGTGCTAGAACAGCAGACTTAAGGAAAAATGCCAAGTGAGAGCACAAGGCCCTAAGTCCAAGCCCCAGTACCAGTATTAATTTTTAAAAAAGATGTGAATAGACTCCCATCTTGAAATAAAACATGAATAACAGTATTGGAAGTATGGTTCAAGTGGTAGAGTAACAATCTTTGGTAGAGTACCAGCCTAGCAAACACAGGCCCTTCACAGTTGAAACCCTAGTAGGTACTATCCAACCATTCTTTCAAACTTCTTTAGAATGCAGAATGGAGAATAATTGTAGAGTGTTTAATGTGGGGGAATCATTCATTACCCTCCTTTCATGTCAGCCCTGACCCCTTCCCTCCTTCCCTTATTTCCTCCTTCCCTCCTTACCTCTTTCCCTTCCCTTTCCTCCTTCCCTCTTTCCCTTCCCTTCCCTCCATACCATCCTTCCTCTCTGTCTCCTTTTTTGGTGGTACTAGCATTTGAAATCAGAGCCCGCTGCTTACTATTCAGTTGCTCTATTAATTGAACCATGCCCCAGCCCACTTATCTAGCCTTTCTGAGCCTCACTGCCCTTATTTGGAAAACGAGGAGAATTATCTCTGAGTTCTATTATTTGGAGTATTTTCAGGAAAATTTTATAAGAATAGTTGAAATAATAGATATGAAAACACCTAAATCAAAAGAGCATTATTGATGAGAAGGAGTACATCTTTTTTTTTTTTTAATACGTTTTTATTGTAAAAATACTGTACAGCGGGGTTATAGTTACATGAGTAAGGTAATGAGTACATTTCTTATCAAGCATTGCTGCTTCCTCCTTTGTTTGCCCTCTACCATCCCTTCCTTCCCACCTCCACAACTACACTCCACACCCTCCACACCCCCACCCCCGCCTAAATTGTAAAATTCATTTTTCAACTTAGTGTCTTTGTACATCTCATTGTTACAATGGGTCAACATATATCCCTCTTTAAGCATTTTGTTTTTTCCCTTTCCCTCCCCAAATTAGAAAAATGTATATACAAGATGCAGGGCATCGACATCAAATACAATGAAAATAGGGATTATACCTTGGGGGAGGAGCATACAAAGAAACAAAAAAAAACCACATGGTACATTATAAATACATTAGCAAGAAAGAAAAAAACACTTTTGTCCCTATCTTGGGGTTCATTTCCCTTAACATCATCTTATCTGGTCATAGTACATAGCTTTTGACCTTTTCTGCTTGTCCCTGACATACATTAGTTATTGCAAATAAGGGAAACCAGGAGACCTATGTTTCTTTGGGCCTGGTGAGAAGGAGTATATCTTGACTCCAGATTTATCCTTTCTGTCCTGGGTTTTTTTTTTTTAACTTTTTTTGTCTTTGATAATTGGATGCTCTCAGATGAGATCTCCTGGTGTTAGGTTAAATCCATTTTGCCTTTCATGTGGGTGGGCAGGTGGGCGGCCTGTTCTAGGATTTGTCCTAATTTAGCAGCAGTGATGTTCCAAGGAAATGAATAAGAAATGAATTTAGGCTGCTCCTGCAAGAGTCTGTGTTACAAGAAGCTCAGCAAAAAGGAGATGGTGTCTGCTATCTCTATGTTTGCTGGCTTCTTAGAGACAGTGTGTGGCACCAAAGCTCTGGTGCTGGGTTATCCTGCAGGTCACTAGTGGCACTGAGAGCACATTGTAGTTCTTTTCTCACTGATTGGTTGGTATACTGGTACTGGGGCTTGAACTCAGGGCTTCCCACTTAGCTTTATGCACATTACTGGTGCTCTCCTACTGGAGCCACACTTCTACTTCCCAGAGATTTGGCTTTTTCAGAATGCCACCCCAGTCAGTCTTTGTACCCCAGCCCTTGTTTACCTCTGGCATTGTGTAGCAGTCATTCATCAATTTGTGACTGGTCAAGTGCCTGCCGCATTTCTGAAAAGGACAATCAAGATGTCAGGGTGTTCCCCCATCTCTGGCCTCAGGGCTAGGCAGCAAGGCTGGGCTGTTACAGTGGAGCAGAATGGCAAGACCTGATGGAAATACCCCCAGGACACATTGGGGAGAATACAATGGAAGCTCCTAGCTAGGTGGAGCTAAGCTGATTTAGGTTTGATTTCTGTCTTCAGCGCTGGAGAAAGCAAGTATAAACAAATATCTGGAGGAGCAGTAGTGCTTGAGGCATTGGTGAGAAAGAGGTTGCAGGCAGAGTAGCTCCTCTCACCCAGGCTTGGCCTATCTGGCCCTGCTGGCCAGCTCCTAGGTTTTGAGCAGTGAAGGTAGCACTTGATAAGGTGCAGGGCCTTCAAACAGAAGTTGAAGACTTTGGATTTTCCCTGCAGAGGTAGTGAAGCAGGAGGTGACATGATTCTGTGTTCTGCCAGGGTGGCAGCTGCAGCTGCTCTGTGGAAACAAGCCCAGAGGGGGCAGGGTGCCAGGTAGGCAGCCAGCTGTGAAGCAGGAAGGCTCTATGGGGAAGAACGAGATGCCTGTTCAAGAGATACTGGAACTCAAACTCATGTCTCATATCCACACTAGCCCCTTCCATATCCAGGACAGTTCCTGTGTCCTGGATTCCTCCTCCCTCCCTCCCTCTCTCCCTTCTTCCTTCCTTCTTACTTTCCTTCCTTCCTTCCTTCCTTCCTTCCTTCCTTCCTTCCTTCCTTCCTTCCTCCCTTCCTTCCTTTCTACCTTCCCTCCTCTTCCCTCATTCCCTTTCCCCCTTTCCCCTTCCCCTTTCTTCCTTCCTTTTTTTTCCCCTTCTGATGTTGAGCCTGGAACTCCAGGCATCATTTGTCAACACAGCTTTTTTCTCAAGGCTGATGTTCTTCCCCTTGAGCCACACCTCCACTTCCAGCTTTTTTTTTCTGGTTCATTGGAGATAAGAGGCTTATGGACTTTTCTGAACAGAATGCCTTTAAACCATGATTCTCAGCCTTCAGCATCCTGAGTAGCTTGGATGACAGGTGTGAGCCACCAGTACTGGTCTAGCACTACTTTCTTTACCAGTTCAGTCTAATCCATGACTTTTGACATTCTGAGCTTGGGTGGTGGCCAGTGTCAGATTCACCATAGGCCTGAGCCCGTTCCCTTCCACTTTGAGGATCTCTTAACAGTTGGCCATCTGATACACTGGTGGATCCTCCTCTTTGGTGGTGCAGGGGCCACAGGCATTTTTATGATCTTTGCAATGGGAGAGTCCAGACGGGGTGACATGTTATCACTTACTGATGTATTCTAAGAGTGCCTTAATTTCATAATTTTTAAGGAGCTTCTCCCTGCCCTCCAGCACCTCAACATTGGATCCCACAAAACTGGCTCCAGCCTCAGTGATGGCTGTGATTCTTCTTGCCTGGTGCCTTCGTGATCTACAGAGGGATTAGGAGCCAGCAGCTGAAGAGTAGTCTGCATCTTTGAAATGAAGTGATATTGAGATTACTCCTCAAACTTTCTCTGTACCTAAGTGTGTAACTTCTAGCATGCATTTCAGTGCACAATTTTGTTTTTTGGTCATGGGTCCTGAACTCTGGGCCTGGGCTCTATCCTTCTGCCTCTTTTTTATAAGTTTTTTTTATTGTGAAAATTCTATACAGAGGGGTTACAATTACGTGAGCAAGGCAATAAGTACATTTCTTATCAAGCATTGTTGCCTCCTCCTTTGTTTTTCCCCTTTAATCCCTGCCTTCCCTTAACCATATCCCTCAGCTCTTCATCTCAAGGCTAGTGATCCACCATTTAAGCCACAGTGCCCACAGTTCCGGCTTTTTCTCTTATGTGGAGGTGAGGAATCAAGCCCAGGGCCTTATGCATGCAAGGCAAGCATTCTACCACTAAGCCACCTTCCCATCCCCTCAGAGTACATCTTAAAATGCTACTTGTAGTACTTATTTTGAGGCACAAAAATGGTGTTTACTCTGAATTCTAAGATTCCTACAGAGTTAACTCATTTATGCCCCACAAATAGAAATTATTACCTCAACTAAGGAAATGACTAGTAGTATTAGCCAATAGATGAATTCAGGCCCACTGACTTGAACATCAGAAGCAAGGCTTATAATTAGGCTGGGTGCTAGTCACTCATGTCTGTAATCCGAGCTACTCATGAGGCTGAGAGCCACCCTGGACAGGAGAGGTCGTGAGACTCCTATCTCCAGTAAGCCAATGGAAAACCAGAAGTAGCACTGTAGCTCGAATGGTAGAGTGCTTGCCTTGAGCTGAAGAGCTGAGGGACAGTGCCAAGGCCCAGAGTTCAAGCCTCACAACCAACAACAGCAACAACTGTAAGTGGTGCTATGGTTCAATGGTAGGGTGGTAGCCTAGAGCAAAAAAAGATCTAAGGCAGTGCTCAGGCCCTGAGTTCAATTTCTAGGGATGACACATGAAAAGGCTTATTCTTAGTTTAACCTTCTCCTTTTGCTATCTGGAAAGTATTAATATTTGAACAAAAGGTGCTGTGTTGTCACTTTGCACTGGGCCCCTCTACTCTGTAGCTACTCCTGAGGAAGGTCCATGTGCCTCATCCCTGCTATATTATGTGCTTGCTGTATCATGCCATCTGGGTATGTTTGGGGGAGTGTATGCTGGTCCTGGAAGTAGTGAGCTCCCCATCCTTCGAAGAATTCAAAGTTGAAACTGGAGGAAGTTGGAGTGCCAGATGGGAGAAGTTAGAGTAGGCAGTCTTTAGGATATGAGTTCCTATGAGCCCTGATTCTAGGATTCTGTAACTTATCCTTCCACAATGTTGCTGAATGTCAGAAAATAGAGGAGATGAGGGAATAAGGGAAATGGTCTAGTGTGTAGGATTCTGAAAGTATGAGGAACTTGGAGTTATTTCCTTAGACTGTTGGCAGTACTGGGCTGCTGACCCTCTGCTTTCCCCAATGTTATCTGTAAGGGAGGAGTTGTGTTCCTAATGCTGGAAGTTCTCCTCTGGGTCAAAGGTCACAGTAGTGTTATAGTGAGCCTAGAAGTGCTAGTGTCCTCCTTCTGAGACCTAGCAATTACTTCCCAGCACCTTTGTTTGTGGAAGAGATGTATGTGTATTTGCATGTGAATACAGTGGTGAACAGGATGGACTGGAAAGCAGGAAGAGAAAATGACACTCCAGACTTCCTGCCATATATGTAACATTCCTTATAAGTGTTGGAACTTTAGGCAATTATTTTCATCTCTTTTCACCTCTGTTCTGCCCCTGTAAAGGGGACTTGAGAGAATGAATTTTAGCAAGTTGACTCAGACAATTTTTAGAGATTCTCATTAATAACAAAATTTATACAGCATTTTGAGGTTTTCAAAGAACTTTTCACATAAGGGATCTCACCAAAGTTGTCTTAACAACCAGAAAGTGGTATTTGAGCCATTTAAATGATAAAGGAATGAAGTTCAGAAAGATGGTTTATGGCAAAGCTAGGCCTCTGTGTCCACAGTTTCATATAGGGATCTTGATTATTTTCTAAATGTTTATCCTTTTGTTCATTGAGGTAATAATGACAAGTTCCCATAGTCCTTAGGCTTCTCCTGTGCACAAGGATTGTTTTACTAAGACAGGATCCATCTATCTAGCCCATGTTTGCTTCATACTCTTAGTATTCTTCTTGCCTCTGCTTCCTGAGTGCCACAATACATGGCCATAGGGATGGTTTTATTGAGGTCCTCCATCTTTCTTTAGTCCGCTTTGACTGGGAGTGTAGCAGGGTGAGAGCCAAGCCCTGAGTTCTAAAGTTAGCTTGTATTCACATCTCCCAGTTTGTCCTTCTATAGCTGAGTGGCCTGGGACCTGAATGTTTTAATGTGTACAAGAATGGTAAACTTACCTTTTTTCATGCAGGGCTGGTGCTCTACCACTAAAGCTGCACCTCCACTTTCTACATTTCTTTCTAGTTAGACATAAGAGTCTCATAGATTTTCCTGCCTGGGTTGGCTATAAACTGTAATTCTCAGATCTTAGTCTCCTGAGTAGCTAGGATTATAGGTATGAACCGCTACCATCTGGCCATTAAGCATATATACATACATACATAAATATATATATATATTTGGTAGTGGTGGTGGTGGTGGTGGTCGTGGGGCTTGAACTCTGGGCCAGGTCACTATCCCTCAAATCTTCCTTTGAAGACGAGTGCTCTAAGGCTTGAGCCACAGTACCACTTCTGGTTTTCTAGTGGTTTATTGGAGATAAGTATCTCACGGACTTTCCTGCCTGGGCTGGCTTTGAATCATGATTCTCAGATCTCAGCCTCCTAAGTAGCTAGGATTGCAGGTATGAGTTACTGGCGCCTGGCTAATTAAGCATATTTTTGACTTGTTTGTATGCTTGAATTGTAGGCTTCTTTTAAGTAATTTTCAAGGTTCTACCTGAAATCTCAGGGAACCCCTGTGAACCTACTTAAAAGAAGATCTCATCAATTAAAAAGAAAGAAAAAGAAAACCACCAGAAAACAAAAAATAAAAAAAAAAACCAAAACCCTGCAAAATACCTCTGTGATTATGGGAGAGCAAGGAATGTCATTTATGACATCCATTTCTTGATCCAATTGGCATTTTGCAAACTGCCACTGCTATTAGCAGTCACTTTTGAGTATTTATGATCTTGCAGTTGGAGCACTTTGATTCTCATACCAGAAACAGGTTCATATTTAGAAAATGTGCCCTACAAAGAGCTGGAAAATGAGATCCCTCAGGGAGGCTGATGGATGGGGCCCACACAGGGGAAGTGTAGCCATCTCGCCAGCCTGGCAGAACTTTGCCTTTTCCACACACCCTAGTTAGCTGTTTTTGTTGTTGTTGCTTGTATTTTATTTTTTTCTGGTCTTGATGCTTGAACTCTGGGCCTGGGCGCTGTCCCTTAACTCATCCGCTGAAGGCCAGCACTCTACCACTTGTGCCGCTCATAGCTTTTTCTGTTTATGTGGTGCTGAGGAATTGAACCCAGGGCCTCATATATGTGAAGCAAGCACTCTACCACTGAGCCACCTTCCCAGTCCCTTGGAAGGTGTTTGTTTATGTCTGGATCTTTACCCTGCCAGGGATGGACTTTCTGTGTAGCCCTGGCATAGTGACCTATGGCAAAAGGACATGTAGCTAAATACCAAACCACTTTCTACACATATGTCCTTGCACCACACCAGCCACAGTGCTAGCAAAGACCAGAAGCTGGGATTTGACAGAAATTTATTCAAGAGTCCTAAACTGGTTCTTGGTGTGTCCAGGATATCAAGGAGAGTTTTGGATCTGGCCAGTGTGGAAGCATCAACCTCACTAGAGCACCAGATCCTAAACTAGAAATTGGAAAGACATTGGTTCCCACTTTGGGCCTCAGTTTTGACTCTTGCTACATGGTGCTCTGTGGTCCATGAGGTGCTTCAGTGCCAAATTATACAGGACTTGTGTTCAAGAGAAGGAGGATTTGCATTTCAATGACAAATTTACATAGGCTTTGTCAGTGAGAATGTCTTCATCAAGAGGATCTGAGGGAAGGTTGGGGTTCCCGATCTGTCTGTGAAACTTTAGCTGGGCTCTGGTCTTCTCAGGCTTGTTTCTACTTCTGTGAAATCCTTCCAGGAAACCTCTTCACATTGAGTTGCTATAGCACCTTGGGCTCCCGTTGGCTGTGACAGCTTCTGACACTGCCCTTGTTTGGGGGCAGCTTGGATGGTTTTGAGGAGCCCTAGTCAGACATGCCTTAGAATCTGTTGGGATTCATCTCGTGTGTTTTCAATTTTAGATGGAAGTTCATGGGTTTGGGAGAAGAAAACTAGAGAAGTATATGCCATTCTTAGCACAAAGTTGATGTATTTTTATGGTCATTTTGACCTTGATCACCTAGTCCATGGGCCTTCATAGTTCTCCAATGTCAAGAATCTCTTTTTTTCATCCTTTTTAAACTTTACTCCCCCCCATCCCCCATTTGTCTCTTTCTGTGCCAGTACTAGAGCTTGAACTCAGTGCCTGGGTGCTGTCCCTTAGCTTTTTCATTCCAGGATGGTGCTGTACTACTTTAGCTATACCTCCAATTTGGGGTTTTGCTGATTCATAAGAGATAAGGGCCTCATTGATGTTTCTGTTTGTGCTGGATTTGGACTTCTTTTTCTTTGTGTGTGTGTGTGTCTGGTCGTGGGGCCTGAACTCTGGGCCTGGGCGCTGTCCCTTAGCTCTTCAGTTCAAGGCTAGCACTCTACCACTTGAGCCACAGCACCACTTCCGGCTTTTTTCTTTTTGCTTATGTGGTGCTGAGGAATCGAACCCAGGGCCTCAAGCATGCAAGGCAAGAACTCTACCACTGAGTCACCTTCCCAGCCCTGGATTTGAACTTCTATCATCAGATCTCAGCTTCCTGAGTATCTAGGCATGCCCATCTCTTTTGAGAAGGGCTGGTGATGTAACACATTATTGGCTGTTTGCTGTGGACCTGGTACAGTGTTGTGTGCAGGGCTATGAAGACAAACAAGACATGATCTGTGCTTAAGCATCCCAAGAATGAACTGCAGCACAGATGTGTCAACAGCTCTCTTAGTGCACTGGAATTTCCTGATTTTATGCTTTAAGTGAATTTCTATAGTTCCCTTCCATTTCCTTCAAACCATAACATTTTAAATGTTACAAAAGGGAGAGAAAATTAAGAAAGCTAGCATATTTCTTTTGGAGACATATCCAGAGACTTATTTTTTTTAAGCATTTGCTTAGCATTTTGTGTTGAAAGCATTTTCAAGTCATTAATTAGTAATCCACATTAATATGTAGATAGAATTAATCTATTCTAGGCAGAAGTTTTTCTTGAGGAAAAACAAACAAACAAACAAGAGCTATTCCTTTCCACCTACATCTCTCTCCTCCCCTCTGCCACACTTTATCTTGATCATTATTTGGATTATCACTCTGATTATTGCTCTGATTAAGTGCCACAAGTGTCTGTGGCACTTAATCAGAGTTAATCAAAGTTCGGGTTGGGTGCGTTCCCTCTCTTCTGGACTCTAGGCTGTACATAGGCTGCTTTGGGGACTCATTTTTTTTTTAATCACTTGAAAATGAAATTGGCCTCATAAATAGTCATCATCAGGAAACAATTGGTTCTCCCATTTTTATTTTAGTTGCGTTCAGCTGAAAGCCTCTTAGGTTGTGCTCTTGTTTGAGGAGAGTTTTTTTTTTTTTTTATCCTTCTTGCTGGTCATATGGCTTGAATGCAGGCCAAGGTCTTACATGCAATGCCAGGAGATTTTTTGTTTGATTTCATTTGTTTGTTTTCCCTCAAGGCTAGTGTTCTACCACTTGAGTCCCAGCTCCACATCTGTCTTTTTGGTGATTATTTGGAGTTATGTGACTCAAGGACTTACCTTTCTTTCTGAGCTTTTTGAAAACCGTAATCCTCAGATCTCAGCCTCCTGAGTAGCTAGGATTTCAGGTGTGAAACACTAGTAGCTGGCTAGGAGGTTAGTTTTTACCTTCAGAAAAAAAATCTCTCCCTTTCTGTGGAACAAGGGCTCCCCTGTCCTCGTATTTGATCAAGACAATAATTTTCCACCTTGTACAGATGAGGAAACTAAGGCTCATGAGGAGCAATCTCAAGATTGGTAAAAGTCAGAGCTGATATTTGGAGTCTTAACCTCTGGTGGGAGAAGCTTCCAGATGATGTGATGGTCTCCTCATTACACTCTTGTCTTCATTTTGTCACCTGGTGAGCTGCTTCAAGAGCTGCCAGTCTATGAGGCCCCCTGTCCTCTTCCTTCCTTCCTGTCCTGGCACAGAGGAGCTACCCTGGGTACTAAGGTCTCTGTGACATCAGTCCTGGGTACTAAGGTCTCTGTGACATCAGTCATGTATAGAATCAGCCCATTGTCCATGTGGGGTAATAAATCTGAGGATTCTATCCCTGTCTTCAGGGAACTCTTAGTGTGATCAGGGAAGAGATGCCTTGTACTCCTGGGGTCCCATTCATTGGACCTCTCTCTTTCTGCCCTTGCAGGACATGCCTGTTTCAGTAAGCAGATATTATATGCCAGGCCTCATACTCAGACTGCTATCTGTGACAACTTACTTATTAGTAGGTGAAATTATTGTTCCTCTTACCAGATAGGAAATGAAGTTCCTACAAAAATCATTTTAGAGCCAGGTGCTGGTGGCTCACACCTGTAATTCTAGCTACTCAGGAGGCTGAGATCTGGTTCAAAGCCAGCCTGGGCAGGAAAGTTCATGAGACTCTTATCTGCAATAAACCACTAGAAAACCGGAAGTGGTGACGTAGAGCACTCGCCTTGAGCTGAAGAGCTGAGGGATAGCACCCAAACCCAGAGTTCAAGCCCCATGACTGACAAAAAATAAACAATAAATAAAAAATAAATAAATAAAAAGTAATGGTTTAAGGAAGGAGCTAAGAAAAAGAAAATGCAGCTAAGAAAAATGAGGGCAGCAGAGGTTACTGATCTCCATATCTAAGAGATATAAAAAACATTCAAGGTAAAAAAAAAAAGATTGCAGCCAGGTGCGGGTCGCTCAGTACTGTAATCCTAGCAATTCAGGAGTCTGAGATCTGAGGGTCCTGGTTTGAAGCCAGCCTGGAAAGAAAAGTCTGGGACAGTCTTTATCTCCAATTAACCTCAAAAAGCCAGAACAGGAGGTGTGGCTCAAATGGTAGAGCACTATCCTCGAGCAGATAAAGCTAAGGGATTGGTCAGTCCCAGGCTGAGTGGGGCTCGGTGCCCCAGCTCTGAGTTCACTCTCCAGTACTGGTGCCAAAATAGGAATAATATTAATAGTTACTTAAGAAGCAGGAAATACTTAGGATGTGGTAGATGTTGAGTCCTGAAGCTCCCTGTTGAGTTGCCTTGTTTCCTTTGTAGTACTGTTGCAGTGTGCATGGTGTGTGTGTGTATACAAGTAACCCTATTAGTTGTTTTATTGTGACCGTTATGACCCATGAGTAAGAACTATTACAAGAAAACAGAGGTGTTGAACAATATGCTGTAAGCCACAACAGTAGATTGCCAAGCCAGATGGACCCAGGTATCCTTGATTCTGGAATGTGCACAGTTAGCCAATCACAGACAGTACTGGCACCTTGGTTAAATCCCAGAGAAAAAGCTTCTTTGCTGTGGAGGCTACAAGATAGCCAGGTAGCCCTGGAAAACTGGCCAAGTGAATATCCTGTATTAAAATAGGGAGAGGCAAGTCAGTAAGGAGCTCTACAGTGCTCTGAAGGAAATGGGCAAAAGCCAGAGTACCTGTCCTAGAGGGCCTTGTTGTAAGTCTTCCCTCTACTCCCACCCCAGAAGTTGACCCTCAGCTCTTTGCTCAAGGTTAGCACTCTGCTACTTGAGTCACAGCTCTACTTCTGGCTTTTTTTTTTTTGCCTTATTGGAGATAAGGATCCTCATTGACTTTCCTGCTTAGGCTAGCTTCAAAGCGAGGTCCTGAGATCTCAGCCTCCCGATTACGATTATAGGCATGAGCCACTGGCACCCATCCTACAATATTGTTCTTAATGGCAGTGACAGTCAGATGGGGCCTTCATCCATGTTTTATATGATCTCATCCTAATAGATACTGTCCTCAGGCTAGAGTCTAAGTGACTGGCTGGAAAAGCTCAGGCCTGGCCACAGTGACAATTCAGTGAGTTAAATTTCTTGGATTTGGATGCAGGCCATCTGCTTTACTTCTTGGGCTACTGCTTTCAAGTGCTCTGCTCCACTATATCTGGAGTTTCTGGTAAGACACATGGGTGAATGTGGGTATTTTCTCTCAGGTGATGGCCATTTGAGGAGGAACAGAGGACAGTGGCCACCCTGGTCTCACTGTCCATTATTATTAATAGCAGAAATACCACCTTGTGTTCAGAATGGCTTAGAAGCAGCTCTTGGTGGCTTTGCAGCTTGGCTTTCATTTCTGGCATGACAGTGCATTGGGAAGGTTCTGGATTCAGAGTCAGGTTCAGCTTTGGGCTCAGTGTCTGACACATGCTAACTCTTGCTTCCATCCCAGATGAGTCACTGTCCATCTCTAAGCTGCCCTGCCCTGTCTCCTCCTCATATACCTTCTTCTGATGAAGAAATTCCCTTCTGATAAATAGAGATTCCATGGAAGGATATTGATCATGTACAGCTGGTTTCTCCACAGACAGTTGTTCAATTTTATTTCCCTTTCATTTTTCTTCCTCTTCCCAGAGGAAGAGATCACTGCCTTTAAGAACTTGATAGCAGATAGACTTAGATGATTACATGTAAATTGGAGCTAGCTTCTGAAACTCCAGGTGAGTTTCTGCCGACCTGGCAGAATTTTTTAGGGCCCTAAGCACCTAATGTATTTTAGTCTTTATTTTTATTTTTCACCTATATTTTTCTTCTCATATTACTTCTAGGTGCCTTTTATTTTCCTTTAGGACTCATGCATAATTTTGGCTGCTTTTAGGTATAATTAATAGAAGGTCCAACTCATTTCAGTGATAGGAAGATTTATTATTTCACATAATAATAACGATGGCACAAGGGTAACTGTAGAATTCATTAATTCAATGGCTCAGTACTGTCTTCTTTTTTTTCTTTTTTGTTGGTCATGGGGCTTGAACTCTGGGCCTGTGCAATGTCCCTTAGCAACTCAGCTCAAGGCTAGCACTCTACCACTTGAGCCACAGTGCCACTTCTGGTTTTCTGGTGGTTTACTGGAGATAAGAGTTTCACAGGTTTTCCTTCCCCGGGCTGGTTTTGAACCGTGATCCTCAAATCTTAGCCTCCTGAGTAGCTAGGATTACAGGCATGGGCCACCGGCACCCAGCCTGTCTTCTTATACTTACATTCCTACTATCTTTTGAATTGACCATATTGGGTATATTCTCCCCAGCTAAAGTTCATCATCACAAGTTGGCTATTGCAGCACCAGACATCCTATGTAAACACAGAAACCAACAGTTTTGAATGATGGGAAAAAATCAGGATTTGTTTGTAAAGAGGAATGAGAAGTGACTGCTGAGGTGATATTAATCCTTGATAAGAAGCATGTACATTTTCTCTTTTGCCTACAGGTTAAGAACAAATATGTTGTCATGGCATAATGTGATATACATACTGTGCCCTCAACTATTATTTCATCATTTTACTTCCTTCTGTTCTCTACACTAGAAGGCCAAACAAGACCACTAGCTATTGCCAGTACTAAGTACACCTCATTTTTACCTCCGTGTTTTAGGCAGGCTGAGCCTGTGCCTGAACCACACCCTGACCATGTGCCCTGCCCTACAGCTGTAGCACAAGACAAAAATGGCTAGAGTCAATAGTAGAAGCAGAGCTCTCCCTTGCTCCCTCCCAAGTATGTATTTCAGACACAATCTTTTTATTTTTATTGTAAGATAAAACAGAAAATACAGCTGGCACTGTTGGGTCATGCTTGTAATCCTAACTCTTCAGCAAGCTGAGATCTTAGGACTGAATTTCAAAGCTAGCCTGGGCAGAAAAGTCTGTGAGTCTCTTGTCTCCATCAAACAATCAAAAAGCCTGAAGTAAAGCTATGGCTCAAGTGGTAGAGTGCCAGCCTTGAGCAAAAAAGCTAAGGGACAGCGCCCAGGCCTTGAGTTGAAGCCTCAGAACTGGCACCCCCACTCAGGCTCCATTCAGGATCCTGCTTTCCCTTG
The DNA here is from genome assembly GCF_019054845.1 of Dipodomys spectabilis. Lineage (NCBI taxonomy): Eukaryota > Metazoa > Chordata > Mammalia > Rodentia > Heteromyidae > Dipodomys > Dipodomys spectabilis. The sequence continues at coordinate 556,747 of NW_024871300.1, read as the reverse complement.
ATCTGTCAGACCTCCTCTGCCTCTCCAGTCTGTGACATTTCCACTATCTTTTCTTTAGCATGAGCTTGATACTTTTGGAAAGGGCAGCTACTGATCTTGTGGGAAGCCTCCCAGTATGACTTGGGTGAGTGTTTTTTTTTATTTTGGTTGGTCCTGGAGCTTGAACTTAGGGCCTGGTTGCTATCCTTGAGCTAGTTCTAGTCTATCACTCTACCACTTGGAGCTAAAGCACCACTTCCAGTTTTCTGGTGTTCACTGGAGATAAGAATGTCACAGACTTTCCTCTCTGAGCTGGCTTTGGAGCAATAACCTCAGATCTGAGCCTCCTGAGTGGCTAGGGTTCCATGGGTGAGCCACTGAGACCCAGCTAGGCTGATATTAGTTTGTTTGTTTATTTGTTTATGCCTAATTTTATGACTGAATGAGAAAACTCAGTACCTCATATCAGTTTCTGATGTCTCATTGCCTGGGTGTATCTTTGGTCACCTACTTAAGGTGAACCTTGCCAGTTTTTTTCAGGATGAGGCCACTGTTTCTTACATGGTAATTGGCAAATAACCCAAGTCTATAGTTCAATTGCAAAGGTATTTCCTTCAAAGGGTATCTCTGTGCAGGTTTAGCTTAGGAAACAGATGGGAACCATATACTATGTTTGAGAAGGACATGGGCCAGGTTGGTATCCCAGCAAGATCATCTGCCTCATCTCTAATTGGCCCAGCTGGTGAAGTGCCTGTGCTTCAACCTCAACTTCTGTTTGAGAACCTAGCCTGATATTGTTGATTTGCCTATAAGGTTTTCTGCACTTGAAGTACCCTGCAAGATGGTTTCCTTCCAAACTGAGATTCATAAAGTGAGTTAGGTTTAACATAAGCAACACAAAATGGAACTGGTATCAAGAAGCATTTATTTAGTGTCTCTGTTTATCTGCTACTATGTTAAATCTAAGGAAGGTGAAAGTCATAGTCTCTGTCTACGAATCCAGCACCTTTTCTTCAAGGGGAGGACTTTGTTATCGAGACCTAATGAAAAAACATTAAAAAAAAATCCCCATGTAGGGAGATCACTACCCTGAAAAAAATTATATTCACCATTTTGCAGTCACTAGCTGCTGACTTCGCTTCTGTAACTTGCTTTTGCTAATGTTAAAGTATAAAGATAGGTCTGTGTCCACAAACTCTAAAGAATGTAACCGCCAGGATAGATAACTAACTACTGACCTCTGTCCCAGACATTCCCAGAGTCCGGAACAAAGACTAACACATATTCTGGATTCTCCTCCAGGAACTGGACCCTGAGATAACGACCATCTGGCAGGACCAGCAAACTAGGCCAAATGTCAACCAATTGCAAGCCTGTAACTATGGGAATTCCCCCTAACCCTTATCATCCAAAGCAACCATCCCCCTTGAGTCACCTCGCACCAATGATTTTACACAGGGTGATACAAAATTTCCCACGTGGCATAGTGATTTGCTGTGAATGTCTACCGGGGCCTTGCCCCTACCTTAAAATGTATAAAAAGTGCTGTAACTCTGTGTTCAGGGCCTCTTGTTAACACCCCTACAACGGTGTGCATGAGGTCCGTGCTCGTGAGTTCGTTAATAAACGACTCCTTGTCGCTTGCATTATCCAAGGTCTCTGGTGGTCTACAGGGGGCTCCAAGATTCTGGTTACTACATTTGGTACATTGGCCGGGAAGCCCTCCATTGTAGACTATCCAGATACCGGCATAGTGAGTCGTCTCAGGAACAAATCGGTGAGTTTTCGTGGCGCCACTTTCATATTTCGGGAATTGGTGAAAGCCTGCAGGTGTGGTTTTGGGGCTGGTGGAGAGTCTTGGCAGACGCGCTATAAGACTGCCAGAGGGGCCAGTGGGGGACGTCCCCTGGAACCCTGGGCGGGGCTGTCCTCAAGATCAGGTAGAGGGAGTTCGAGTCCCCATGATTGGCCAATTCTCTCTGGTTGGAAGCCCTTCTGGACAAATTCTCTGACCAGCAGCCTGACATGCTTGCTGTCTGTCTTGAGTGTGCATATATGTCTTCTGTTAACTCTAATTTGAATCTTAGGCATGCAGGCCTGGGGCCAGTGGACCGGATCACTCCCCCCTCCCCCAAGAAAGTATGACCAAGTACACGTACATTACCAATCCCCATACGCAGTGTGTGTGTGTGTAATTTTAATTTACTTCTTTTTCTTTCTCATCTCGGTTTTACTAATTTGGACACTCCTTGATGCAGAGATGGGGCAAGGACAAAGCAAACTTACTCCTCTCAACCTCCTGCTTGGTCATTTCAAAGAGGTTAAAGAGAGGGAGTATAATTTGAGTATAATTGGAAATCTCAGAAGAATCTAAAAAGAAAAATTCTCTGGAATGAGTAGAGGGGGTTTGAGTCCCCTGGTAAGTGGTGAGATGTCACCCCGTTCACTGAGACCTGATTTTGTCTTTGTAGCCACTTGTCTGTCTTGTTTACATCAATGTGTGTGTGTTTCTTTTATGTTTTCTGAGGTGGGGAAGTTCTGGGTGAATGTGGCAGGCTCACTCAGCAGACTCTGGATTCAGCTTGCTGAGTGGGAGCAGTACAGAGTTCTGGTAAGTATAAACTGGTTCCCATTAGTCCCCAACTCAGCCTTCAGTTCTTGTCTTGTCTTGTTTTAGAATTGGTACCAGTTTTAAATGTGGTCCTTGGTTTTTGTGTTTATCTGTTTTTGTTATTTATTTGAACATCTCTGGTGGAATAAAAGTTCCAGCCTCCCACTGGGCTTGGTCACAGACCTGCTAAATCCCCCCGTTGTGTTACAGCAGCCAAGAGGTGGGGCATGGACAAGCCTCAGGCTGCACCTTCTTCCAGTGGAGGCTGCTGGAGGAGAGGCAGGGGTGTAGATAGCAGTGAGCCTGGTCTGGACTTTCAGCTGCTCCAGACAGCTTAACAATTTGTAAAGTGCTCTTGTCTAAAATTGAGTAAAAAAAAAATCAGGCCAGTTTAGTTTCAGGTGACCCCTTCCCCAGCTCTCCTCCAACAGAAGGGATTCAAAAGACTGATTAGTGAATTGCCTTGCTAAACAAGCAAGCTCTGGGAAAATGAAGCCCAACAAAGGTACCTAGTTTAAAAGAAATAGTGTCTTAATTTTTTGTTTAAAAACTTTAGAAAGTGTACGTACAACTGATTTTGATTTATGCGTGCTTTAAGATCTGTATAAGTGTTTTGTATGTGTTTGTAAACATGTTCGAAGATAAGAATTGTCAGCATGCTGTAACAATTGGGTGAGTTTAAATTTAAAATGTAAAAGGTTATGAGGTTTGGATATTAACAAAATTTTAAAGAATCTTCATAGTATTTTAAATGACTTTTTAAGGATTCTTTACCTTGAAAAATAGAAAATCTGGTATTTGAGAATGCATAAGACTGTTTATAGTGTAAGCAAGTTATCTGGCTTAACAAAAATGCATTGGCAGTTTGGGATTCAGTTCCCTTGGCTAAAATTTGGGGATAAATATTAGAAATTTAAGTGTAAAGGTTAATTTAACACTGTCAAAGATGTTACCTCTTCTGTCTGTCTAAAACTGTGTATTTCATTCGAGAACCAAGAGATAAGAAAAGAGAAAAACGTAGAAGCCAACAGAAGACCTATTTTTAGGGGTGAGGGGTGAACAGGCAGAAGTGCAGTTCAGCTGGTCATGCATGGTGGGACAGGCCCTGGGAGGAATCCATGCATGGTGAAAGAGGGCAAGCTGGCACAAATGCAGTTCATCTAACCCTAAAGAGTCAGATTGGATACGTGCCCATTCCATAGGAGGAGCCAAGTGGCCCATCTTTTTTCTGTCCCTTTTCCCTGTAGATAGACACTGGAAATATTATGGTTAAAATTAGTGATGTGATGATCTGTAGTATTGCTAAAACTGCCCCTTGGACTTAAAAAGAGAGTTAAAAAGTTTATTTGTATAATGTGACTTGCTTTCAATTATGTTCTACAATTAGGATGTTTTTTAAAAGTTATAAAGGTGTTAAGCCTACCTTTTTGGTACAGTTATGGTGATTGTAATTTTTGCATTAAGGAAAAAATTGTCATTTGAGTTCAAGATTTTTAATGTGTATCTGTTTTAAAACAAGCAGCCAAGAGGCAATGAGTGACACTTGGCTTCAAGATTTCAAGGGATCTTTTCAAAATGCAAATGAAAACTAAAGTATAAAATAGTAAAGGAGATTAATAAGAAGCTTAAAAATTAGGAATGGATTTTGGATATAAAGTTTAAAAGTAAAATTGTTTTTAACATTTGTCTCAAAGTGCACAAAGAAAAAATTAGGATTACCAAAAGAATTGCTATTCTAGATTGCTCTTATAGGTTTTTTTTTTTTTTTTTAACAGTTTCCAGCAAAGCCCAGAGCAAAGCACAGAGGATTCTTACAAGTTTGTTAGATGTAACTTTGACTTTTAATAAGTTTCAGGTAAGCACATGCTTAAAAGCTACTTCTATGTTGACCACCTTCTGCTTTTAATTGGAGTAAGATGGCCTTTTGTAAGACTCATTGATCTGAAACTGGTTTGAAGCCAGCCCGGGCAGAAAAAGATCCCTGTGAGACTGTCACCTCTACTCAGCCAGCAGAGTGCTGAAAGAGCAAGCAGATATGCTTTGGGACTCTAAGTGGCAGAGTGCTAGCCTTGAACTGTAGAGCTGAGGGACAGTGCTCAGGCCCCGAGTTCAAGTCCAGCGACAAGCTAAAGGGAAATGCCAATGAGGCATTTATCCCAATGTGGAGAAGACACTCCTGGGACAAAAGCAACGGAGGAACATCTACAGGCAGTAAGCCACTGCTTGGATGGCAGAAATGTCAGATCCTAGAGTCATTTGTGTGTGGCCCTTCAAAACTGGTCAGAGCCGGGAGGTCATGGAAAGATAGTTTGTAAGCATGCCTAATGACTACCTTGTAAGGAACAGGAACTTGCCAGTCCTCTGTGATAGTAAAAGCTAATGTTACAAAATGTGGGGAATAGTTTAAATTTCAACCCCTTTATGTGCCAAAAGCTCTAATTGGCAGTAACTAGTGAGATGACACCAGCTACATGAAATTCATCTGCTCAGAAAAAGTTTGTAAACCTGAGAGTGTATTTCTACTGATATCTGTCTAGAGGCCTGCAAAGATAACTTAGGCATTGTTGGGATCATTAGAGATCACATTCCTAAGCCATTTAGAAAGATGCTTTTGCAAACCAGAGTGCTAAACAAGCTACATTGCTGTAGCCAGAAAAAAGGTCTGTGCAGTTGTCAAAAGTTAAAATATTGTTCTTAATGACATCTAACCCTGATAGCCTCTTTGTAAAATAGGCTAAGGGTATAGGTTCCTGGCTAGGTAGGATCAACGCCCCTGAAGTCAGCTTGAAGAAGTTACAGAAGATGGACCTTCGCCCATCAACCCCCTGTTAAGATCAAGAGTCCAGAGTCAGTTTGAGAAAAATGAGACAAAATAGATAAAATTTTTTTTTTGAAAAAAGCATAAAAAATAATGTTAACGGGTGTGCAAGTGTGGAGACTGCATCTGTAGGAGATGGTTACAAGAATAATCCTTCTGTGTCTGTTTACAAAAATATCTGGTTAATAAAAAAGTTGTAATTTTGGTAAATTGTCCTGGGCTATTGTTTAAAGGTCTTAAATACCAGCAGGATCAAAGCCTGTCAAGCCTATGCAGTGTATCCTAAACCAGTCTGTTTAGGAATTTACAGTGCAGCATGAGGTGTGACAGTCCCTTGGAGCCACTGGGAGATCCTGCTGCTGCTGCTGTTGCTGCATATCCTAATGGGTAGAGTTTGAAGACAGCCTCACAGTCACCTGGAGGAAATCTATGTCATTACCGAGACCACCTCCACCGTGGTAAAAGTAGACTGAACTCCTGCCTGGTTCCATCACTTGAGACTGCATCCTTGTTAAAAGCTGCTAAAACTAAGATCTGTGGGACATTCTTTTGAGTGATATCCAAAAACCCTCTCTATTCCCACAGTAGATATTGGGGACAAGGATATCACTGGCTTGCTTACCTTAGGCACTTCAGTGCATAGTGACTGGAAATCCACTCTATAGTCACAGCCTGGTTTGGCTCTGGTATGGTAATAACCTGAGTGTGTTATCAATGGAGGTAGTAAATGAGACCCCAGCCTTACTCTTAACTGAAAAGAAGAGGAGGGTGGTAAAGAAAGCCTTGGGAAAGGAATTGGGGGAAAATTGGTATCCTCTGGATAAGAAAGGATATGAAAAGTAAGGATTGTCTTTAAATGTTTGAAAAAGAAAAAAAGAAGACAAACCTCAAAAAGTATAAGTATGTAGCCAATGGTATGAGTATGTCTTGAAATTGCAGCTTATGAATATAGCTGGTATTAAATTAGCTGTGATATACAGACTCAGGACTGGTGGAAGAAAAAAATGTAAGGGCCTTTGGTACTATTAATTTTGTCACAATTGGATCTTATATACTCAACACACTGGTGTCATTTGTAAAAGAAAAAGATCAGCGCAGTCCATCTATTAGTTCTGAGATCCCAATACCAAACTGTAAATATAAAAGATTGTGCCAATTAGGGGACCATGATTGGTCCCTGATGCTCTAGAAAAGGGGGGAATGAAGAACTGAAGAACTAAAAATTACATTCACCATTTTGTAGTCACTAACTGCTGACTTCGCTTCTGTAACTTGCTTTTGCTAATGTTAAAGTATAAAGATAGGTCTGTGTCCACAAACTCTAAAGAATGTAACTGCCATGATAGAAAACTAACTGCTGACCTCGGGCCCAGACATTCCCAGAGTCTGGAACAATGGCTAACACATATTCCGGATCCTCCTCTGGGAACTGGACCCCGAGATAATGACCATCTGGCAGGACCAGCAAACTAGGCCAAATGTCAACCAATCGGAAGCCTGTAACTATGCGAATTCCCCCTAACCCTTATCATCCAAAGCAACCATCCCCTTGAGTCACCCTACGCCAATCATTTTACAGTGTTACAAAATTTCCCGTGTGGCATAGTGGTTTGCTGTGAGTGTTTACCGGGGCCCTGCCCCTACCTTAAAATGTATAAAAAGTGCTGTAACCCTGTATTCAGGGTTTCTTGTTAACACCCCTACAACGGTGTGCATGAGGTCTGTGCTCGTGAGTTCGTTAATAAACGACTCTTTGCCACTTGCATTGTCCAAGGTCTCTGGTGGTCTACGAGGGCCTCCAAGAATCTGGGTACTACAATACATGCACATGTCCACTGTTGTGTCTTTATATTTGGAATGTGAATGTGTGAATCACATTGTTTAGCTTTGTAGGTACCTCTTTTTTAATTTTTTAATTATAATTAATTTTTTATTGAGAAAATACTGTACAGAGGGGTAACAATTACATGCAAGATAATGAATACATTTCTTATCAAGTATTGTTGCCTCCTCCTTTGTTTCCCCTTCCCAACCCTTCCTGTACCCCCACCCTGCCTTCCCTACCCAACCCTCTCACCCCCACTAAAGTTGTAAAGTTCATTTTTCTACATAACGACGCATTGTTGCAATGGGTCCACCTTTATCCCTATTTAAACGATTTGTTTTTTCCCTTCCCCTCTACAAATTATACCAACATCAAATACAGTCAAAGCAGGGGTTATACGATGGGGGACAGGCATACAAAGCTACAAAGAAATCATTTTATAAATATGTAAGTTACAATCGCAAGAAAGAAAAAAAAAACATTTGACTACTTTTCTTGGGGTTTATTGCCTTAAGATGAACTTTTCTGCCCTTTTCTGCTTGACTCAAGACATACACTGGTTATTGCAAATAAGGAAAACCATGGGGTCTATTTTTCTTTGGGCCTGGCTTACTTCACTAATATAATTTTTTCCATCTTTCCATTTCCTAACAAATGGAGCAATGTCATTCTTTCTGATGGAAGCATAGAATTGCATTTTGTATGTATACCACATTTTCTTGATCCATTCATCTACTGAGGGGCATCTGGGTTGGTTCCATATCTTAGTTATGGTAAATAATGCTGCAATAAATATAGTTGTGCTGGTAGTTAACTACTTGTAGAAAACTAAAGTTAGATCCTTATATATCACACTCCAATAGAATCAACTCCAAATGGATCAAAGACCTCGGAGTCAAACCAGACATTCTGAAAACATTACAAGCTGGAATAGGAGAAACCCTAGGTCTCTTTGGCACAGGCTGAAATTTTCTTAATAGAGAACCAGAAACACAACAAATCAAAAAAAGGTTGGACAAATGGGATTGCATAAAATTGCAGAGCTTCTGCATGGCAAAGGACATAGCTAACAAGATTAATATAAAGCCCATGGATTGGGAGAAGATCTTCCCTAGCCATACAACATACAAGGGTCTCATATCTAAAATATACTTGGAACTCAAAAAATTAAATCCTCCGACAACAAATCTTCAAAGAAACAACTGCCCAATAAATAAGTGGGCTAAAGACTTAAAGAGAAACTTCTCTGAAGAAGAAAGAAGGACGGACAATAGACACATGAAGAAATGCTCAACCTCCCTAGCAATAAAAGCAATGCAAATCAAAACAACATTAGGATACCATTTCACCCCAGTTAGAATGGCTATAATCAAGAACTCTAATAACAACAGATGCTGGAGGGGATGTGGACAGAAGGGAACCTTACTGCATTGTTGATGGGAGTGTAATCTTGTTCAATCACTTTGGAAAGCAATATGGAGTTCCCTCAAAAGACTCCACAAAGAGCTCCCCTATGACCCAGCAATCACACTTTTGGGCTTTTACCCCCATGATCACAAACAAGACCACACTAAAGCTATCAGCACAACTATATTTATCGTAGGTACCTCTTTTAAATTTTATCCCTCAACTTGCTAACATAGCTCTTATATTTTTTTGCACACGAACCTTCATCCCAATCAAATGATTTACCATGCTATCTTCACGTGTAGCAACAAGGTCACATAAAACTGTCAGAACGTGTGGTAAAAAATGTTTTAAAAAAAAGACAGTCATTGGTGCTGTGAATGTGGCTTAGTGATAGTGGAATTGCCTAGCATGCATGAAGCCCTGGGTTTGATTCCTCAGTACCACATAAACAGAAAAATTCAGAAGTGATGCTGTGGTTTAAATGGTAGAGTGCTAGCCTTGAACAAAAGAAGCTCAAGGACAGTGCCAGGCAGAGATCAAGCCCAAAACTGGCCAAAAGACTATACTTTAACCACAGTGCATTTGTACAACTCTTTGTTAAATAACTTGGCCGAGCTTTAGTCTTGTACGATTCACTAGAGATAACAATAAAACCACTATCATTGGCATGCCGATATTTGCTAATTGAGATGTTTTCTGTTCCCCAATTTTTGTTAATATCAATTAGTTATAGAAGGGATTTCCTTTTTACAAGACCATATATGTTGATAGTATATCTTGATCTGACTCATCACAAGCATCATTGTCTTTTGGTGCTGCTCGCCCTTCCCAAACTTACTTCTTTATTTTTCCATTTCACATAGGTACTTAAAATATTCTAACCATATTCACCCTCCTATACCCTCTCCTGTTACTCTTCCCCACTCCAATTGCTACCAACCATCCAGTCAGGACCTTTTTGACATTCTTTGCCTTCATTCTCTTAAGTGTATGTTAATTCAGAAGTCAAGAATGATACACTATTGTCTTCTTTCTCAACCTATTTAAGTCCAAAATCTTTCCTCCATTTACATAAGCATTGCTGTAGCAAGCCCAAAAGTCATATTTCTCTTTGGATATGTTAATAGTCTTATTTGTCTTTCACAATCCTAAATATATTCAATGATAGCTAGCTATCATTCTTCAGTATAAACGCAATTGAGTGAGATTGAGTTTTTGACATTAGTAATGTATTTATTACAAATAATAAAATTATGCTAGCAGATAATATGGACTGGTAACTTCTATTTTTTTCAACTTGAATAGATTTTCAATATTTAGGTTTTATATAGCCTTCACATCTTTAGGACCAAGTGAAAAGAAAGTCACCATCTTATGCTTTGGTTTAGCTTTTGATAGAAAATAATCTGATTTCTTCACAGTGATAGTAACATGATATATGGATATCTGTTTTGAAAATTAGTTTACATAAGAAAGCAAAGTTGATTTCTCACAGAACATAATACCAGCCAGACTCAAAAGTCCTGACAATAAAAATGTTTAATAGTCTATGCAAACATTTTCTGTCAACTTCAATATCTTTTCTCCTTTACTTCTTTCTATAATCGTATACTTATTTCTCTAAGGCTTTAAAAACATTTCTAACTATATCTATTTAGATTATGTTTGGAGTATATTTTTATTTATATTGAAATTGTTGCTATACCACTAAAAATAATAAAACATGTTGTTTCTGTTAGGCTTAATTTTTTGTTGTTGTACTTAAAACAGGTAATTATGCAGAATACGAAAACCTGTGATTTTCTGTCTTCTTAATATTTTTATTATTGTTTATAATATAATATATTTTTTATAATCATTCAATTATAATGTTGTCTTTTCATGTTGACTGTAGTTTGAGTGTCATTGGGGAAATAAAATAAAACATTCACATTTTGTAGTTTAATTCCTAATGTGTAATGCATCTTGATTTCTGTATTTTGATTATCAAAGTTTCCATAATAAATTTTTACGTATCCTGAGTGCTTACCAGTTACTGTATTAAGCATTCTTTATCTACACAATACTCAACTCTCATAAACGTAGCCATACATACAAGGACTATGCCTGGGAGAAATCATTATTTTCATCCAAGATTTATGGCTCATGGCCAAGCCAGAATTACTTAAGGGTAGACTTGCATACCAGAAATAACATTCATTATCATTATGCATGAGGAGAAAGTTTTCCAAAAGGTTAATGCATTATCTGTAATTTGATGGGTGCTGGCTACACATACGGTACAGTAACCATTTTTTTTTTGGTCTTTCATGGGGCTTGTATTCTGGGCCTAGGCACTGTCCCTGAGCTCTTCAGCTCGAGGCTAATTCTCTACCACTTGAGCCACAGTGCACTTCTGGTTTTCTGGTAGGTAATTGGAGATAAGAGTCTCACAGACTTTCCTGTCCAGGCTGGCTTTGAACCAAGATCCTTAGGTCTCAGCCTCCTGAGTAGCTAGGATAATCAGTTTGAGTCACTGAGGCCCACCTTATTAACCTTCTTAGGTACAAAGGAACAATTTTGCTGCTATATTTATTCTTTGTACAACTCTAGAGTAAAAAATATAAACAGGATACTAAAGTGGAGCACTCAAACCTCAATGCAAATCTTGAAAAACCTAGAATATGTGCGTGGTGCCACATAACTCTGAAGGAAAATAATTAGAATAAATAACCACATAGCCAACCTCTCAATTAAAACCCTTTGTAAAACTGAGTTACCTCAATTTTTGTGAGAAAGAAGGACGAAATGAAACAATTTTTTTATTATGAAAATACTGTACAGAGGAGTTACAATTACATGGGCAAGATAATGAGTACATTTCTTATCAAGCATTGTTGCCTCTTCCTTTGTTTCCCCTTCCTATCCCTTCCCATCTCCCCCCTTCACTCCCCAAAATCTCCCACAAGTCTCCCCTCCCTCCCCTGCCACCTCCATCCCGGCCAAAGTTGTAAAGTTTGTTTTTCGACATAACAACTTGTATGTCTCAATGTTGCAATGGGTCCATCTGTATCCCTATTTAAAGAATTTGTCTTTTCTCTTCCCCTCCACAAATTATACCAACATCAAATACAGTGAAAGCAGGGGTTATACCATGTGGGAGGGACACACAAAGCAACATAAAAATTATATTATAAATATGTTAGAAACAATCGCATGAAAGGAAAAAAAACATTTGAATATTTATCTTGGGGTTCATTTCATCTAACATCAACTTATCTGACCTTTTCTGCTTGACTCAGACATATACAAGTAGTTGCAAATAAGGGAAACCATGGGGCCTATGTTTCTTTATGGCTGGCTTACTTCACTTAATATAATTTTTTCCAAGTCTTTCCATTTCCTAACAAATGGGCAAACAGAAATTTTTATGACTTTCATTTACAAAATGTGAAATTAAGCTTAATTTGGATTCTAAAAATTCCTATAATCTTTTTTTGGGGGGGAGGGTCCGGTCATGGGGCCTGAACTCTTGTCCCTCAGCTCTTCAGCTCAAGGCTCTCACTCTACCACTTGAACTACTGCGCCACTTCCGTCTTTTTTCTTTTTTGCTTATGTGGTGCTGAGGAATTGAACCCAGGGCCTCAGGCATGCAAGGCAAGTGCTCTACCACTGAGCCACATTCCCAGCCCCCTATAATCTTTTTTAATGTACGAAAGGAGATAAGATTTGGGTAATTTAAAGAGAAAATTTGACATACTACAACTAATTAGTCGGTTAAAATAAATGTAACACAGCTACTGAATAGGCTGAGCTACAGAGGATAGTGGCCTAACTTTGTCCAGGTAGCAAAAGCATGAGAAACTTTATCTCCAGTTAACCAACAAAATTCTGGACTGAAGGTATGGCTCAAGGGTTAAAGTATCATGCCTGAGCAAGAAAGCGTAGAATGTGAGGTTCAGAGTTCATACCAATATGTGTGCAGAAATTAAATTAAAAAACTAACTCAGTATTGACAGATTTCTAATCATTAGCACAAACACTTCATGTTTATAACATAAAACAATTTTGACTATTACTAAAATTTTCAATGTATTCAGTCCCATTAGTATGTATTAAATAGTCATTTAGTAAATTATTTAAATATCTAGTGGGACAATTTTTATAATGCTTCGGTTATTTTTGAGAAACAACTAAGGACATAAGTATGCAATTAGAATTTCATAGTCTTGACTTTAAATTATAGTACAATCTCATTTTGTATACTTCATCATCTCAAGAGAAAAGTACAATCTGTTGTTCTATTATTAAAACCACTTTAATATATTTTGCATATCCTATGATTTTTCAGTATTCTGACATTTATTTACTTATTAGATGCTTTAAATTATGTCCTTTGTTTCAAAGCCTAAGGACACAAGATTCACAAAACCTTTCATTAAATATTTAAATAAGAAGAAGGAACAATCAAATAGTAACATAATAACCAAACAAAAGAGCTCTCGGCATCAAACCACAGATCTTTTTTATTGAAACAGACTCCGTATTTAGAAGAAAAGAATTGAGTGTGGCTTTTTTGTATTATGTATTATTAATGCCTAAACTGAGTAAAATAAAATTTGAATTTTGCACAAGGACCCTTATGTTTAATAATTTAAAAAGTTGATCAGCTGGCCCCTCCTTGGCTAATTCTTTGTCCAACTTGTTAAATAATTCAGGCACTTTATTAACAAGGATGGTTTATAATTAGAAAAATTTATACAGTTCACCATGAAATGATATGATAGAAATTTATGAAAACAATAAACACCTTGAAACGGTGTTGTATATCCATTGTACGTAACTTGTATTAAAGACATTGCTTCATCAATATACCAAAAGAAGCATGTGTTTACTATTACAAATATGAGAGGAAAAAATTCACAGCATTTTAATAGCATGATTTACTGAAAAGCCATTCAAACTAGGATGGACAACTGTTATGTGAAAAAATAATAACGGCTGGCTGCCAGTAACTCATGCCTGCATTCTTCATTTTCCCTGGGGCTGAGATCTGAGGATCAGGGTTTGAAGCCAGACTGGGGACGAAAGTTCATGGGCCTCTTATCTCCAACTAATTACTCAAAAAAAAAAAAAAAAACCAAATACAAAACCTGAAAGCGAAGCTGTGGTTTAAATGGTAGCGTGATAGCTTTGAACAGAATTCGTTCAGGGCCAAAGCCAAGACCTTGAGTTCAAGACCCAGGACTGACAGGAAAAATTTAAAGGAAAACAAATAGCAACAACAACAACAATAAACAGATTTCTCTGAAAGAACTTCCAATTCTCTTATGATTCTTTAGTAGAGCACATTGTGACATCCAGCAGATATTCAATAAATGAGTTTTGAATTGATTCATAAAGATGTATTTTCCTTTAAGAAGGTGTCATAATTGTATATGATTGTTTCCGCTAGTAAAATTTGTATTCCTCATATTGAGGCATTTTTGAAAACATAGGAAACATGCTTGGCGACTTATGTTTCCTTACATTATTTTTGTAAGCTAAACATTTTAATGGTATTTCTGGCGAGAAGAGTTAATATTGAGTGATTTTGGTTCTGATTTTAGCTTCCAAGCATATTAAAAGTCAGCAAACACATTCATTATTTCTGAAAATATCTGGTTTTGAAAATGAGGGATATAGAGAGAGAGGTAAATTAAACTAATATCTTTCTACTTTATCCAACATACTTAGGATCCAGTGTTACAGTTATATGTTTCTACTCTCTTTCCTGATATTTTACAATATAGATTGAAACAAATTTAATGTCTCATTATGATTATTAAAACTTATTTTAGAGAAAGTACATGCATTTCTGAATTAGATATGGCAAAACTAGTTTACTTGGTGTATCAAAACTCTAGAATTATTTTTCTGAAGAATAATTGATGGTCTCATATAAAATCATATCCATCATCAAGCTCCCAGAAAAAAGTCATAAGATAATTCAAAGAATAATGGAAGCAAGTATCAACTATATTACACTTTTTAATAAAGGAGGAAACTAACTTTTCTAGTATTCTTAAAGATAAATGTATTCAAATAGAATCTATAGCTTTAGTCATTCTGTACACAGATTCCCAAAACTCATTCATCCTATGACTTGAAGTTTACATTGAGAAATACCTCATCATCCCCTCAACCATGATAACCACAATTATCTCTCTTATTGCGAGAACAAATTTGTTAGATTTCAAATATTGTAATATCACAGAATTTCTCTCATTTTGTCTGAATAATATTCCAGTGATATGCATATAATATACATATGTGTTTATACATAAATGTATATATGTATACATATATGTAATATATTTTTATTGGTTCAGTAATCAATCAGGACAGTCTATTTCTATTTCTTGGTTTCAAAAAATAATATAAAAATGGAAGTGAAGGTGCACATGGCTCTTCAAAATGTTGACTTCATTTCCTTGGCAGTGTACCCATAGACAAAATTGCTGTATATTAGAATTATGAATAATTTATTGAAGTCTCCATAATGTTTTCAAATGGTGATACCAATTTATATTCAAATGAAGATTGTGCAAAACCTCCATTCTGTTATACCCTTACCAACAGTTGTCATCTGAGTTATTAATTATACTCACCCTAACAGATCGGAGGCAAAATTCATGTGTATATTTATTTATATTGCTGTAACCATGATATTGAGTCCTTTGTTGTATAACTATTGGCTTTTTGTATGTATGAAAAAAGGTATTTATTAAATATAAATATTTGATAATTAACTACTCTGCAAATTGGCAGAAAATATCACTATTAATCCTTATAGATTCTAACACTAATTCTACCCTGAAGGCTTTAAAGTTGTTTTGAAAAGTATTTCTGGGTGAGTTATCTATATTTTGATTTTGTGGGTTTTTGTGTTTTTTTTCTATTCATCTTGACAACATGAAGACATATGTTTGTTTCTCCAACTTCTAAATATGTGCATTATGCATGCTTTCAGCTGTAGCAAATCATAATTTCCTAATATTCAGAGGTAATTATACAAAAACACATGCTTTGAAGGTATCCTCATGAATTAGGCCTCATTACAAAATAAGACTGTCTTTCTTAGAATTATTACCTTTACACTTTTGTTCAACTGACACCTAATATTTCAGGCATCTATTTTTTCTTGTAAGCAACAGAGTGTGAAAACATAGGTGTCATTTCAGTGTACAAATGATATACATGAGAAAGAATGTAAATGATGGGGAGAAATGATAGTATATTCTAGGTTTTGCAAATAAAACAAAACCTCTAGTTGGAGACAGTGGTAAATAATTGTCTACATTTTCTAGCATTGCCCCTACAATCTGTAAGAGCTCTGAAGTTAATAAAATAGGCTATGGAATTTCACTCAGTTTAAAACATAGCATAAAAGTTTTTAAAAGAAAGGAGAAACTTTCATAAAATTAAGATATGGCACATTGACCTCTGACATAGAAAATTTATCAGAGATTAAGCTGTATAACTGCCTATTCAGACATCAGAATTGGAAGACAGCTTTCACACGTCAGAAGTTTCATGTTTACAAAGATAGTTATTTAGCTGGCAGAGCTGTGAAAGATGTTTCAAAAAATGTCCAGGTTACGAAATTAAAATTTTCACTATTAATGCAATGAAAAATGTGCATTTTCAAAGCTGAGTTTATGAATGGAAGTTGAGATAGATAAAAATTAGACTAAAAGAACTGTACGCTAGACTAGGTAAATCAAGAGTTGGATGATTTCAATATTCTGGCCCCTATTACACAGTGTTGTTCAGCTATCAACAAAATCATCTGAATGAAAGGAGAGGTTTTATTAAAAAATTCAGATGTAGCATAAAGGACAAAATAGGTGAAATTATTCAAAATCTCAAAGAGGTATGTTCTAGGATTTGGTAGTAGGATTTTTTAAACTGTATAACTTAATATAAAAGTTTAAATCTAGCCAGGTGTTGGTGGCTCATACCTATAACCTTTGCTACTTAGCAGGCTGAGATCTGAGGATTATGGTTTGAAGTCACACCAGACAAGAGAGTCCATGAGACTCTTATTACCAATAAACTATCAAAAAGCAAGAAATGGAGCTATGGCTCAAGTATTAGAATGCTAGCGTGGAGCAAAAGAAGCTCAAGGACAGGGATCAGGCCCTGAGTTCAAGCCCATGTCTAGGACAAATAAAAATCTTCAAGCTTAGCTGGGTGCTGGTGGCTCATGCCTGTAATCCCAGCTACTCCGGAGGCTGAGATCTGAAGATCATTGTTCAAAGCCAGCCTGGGCAGGAAAAGCTGTGAAACTCTTATCTGCAATTAACCAAAAAACCGGAAATGGCACTGTGGCTCAAGTGGTAGATTGCTCCCTTTGAGCTGAAGAGATGAAGGACAGTGCCCAGGCCCAGAGTTCAAGCCCCACGACAGGAAAAAAAAAAGAATAGCGGCCAGGTCATGGTGTCTTTCATCTATAATCGTGACTATTAACCGGATGAGAACCAAGGATGATGGTACAAACCAGCTCCAGCAGACAAATCCTCAAGTCCTCAGAATTCTTATCCTCAATAACTAGCAAATAACTGGATGTGGAAGTTTGGATGAGTGGTAAGGCACCAGCCTTGAGTGGAAAAAGCCAAGCAACAGTACAAGGCTTTTATTTCAAACCTTAGTACTAGCACGAATATAGACATAAATAAGAACCTAGTAGATAGTGGAAGTCACCGGAAGTCTGCTAAACCATTGACTATAAAGTATTTCAATTAAAGATAAGCCCTTAGAGTATTCTAAAAGGAAAGAACTTAGAATACTGCAGAAACTATATGCTTAGTAAAATAAAAATTAAAAAAAAACTTATAAAACTCTTTTTTATAAAACAAATAAATCAGGGGAGCTAAATACATTTTCTTAAGTAATAAATTGGTACCTACTGGAATAAAACATTATGCTAAGAATACTGTTAGTTTAAGACTGCTTTGTTGTCACTTAAACTATTTTAAGTAGTTTCATGAAAAAAACAAACATGTAATTTGTTGCATTACTATCTTCTGTAATACCACTGGAATTAGTTAAGTTGTTTTATATATTTTTATGTGGAAGTCCTAAACTACCAATGCCCATGATTGAGATTTTATTTTATTTTTTTATTATTAATAAGTTTTTTATTGTGAAAATATCTTACAGAGGCATTATAATTACATGAGCAAGGTAATGAGTATATTTCTTATCAAGCATTTTTGCCTCCTCCTTTGTTTCCTGGGAAAAGTGACATTGACAATTCAGTTAAGAGGAAGTCATTCCTAAGTATGGAAGACCCCTAATCCAGTGGGACTAATGTCTTAATATAAATAATATTTGGACAAAAGTATACACTCAAAGAGAAAGGCAGATGTCATGGTGTTGTCTTTACAAGGCAAAGAATGCAATAGATTGTCAGAATACCACCAGAAATGAGTTGAGCAGGATCAATTGGATCTTCTCAAATAGTGTCCAGAAGAAACTAACACTGCTGATAGGTTTGATTTTGAATGTTCAGGGTTTATATGAGGATATGAATTTGTGTTATAGTTCATTAAGTCTGTGATAGTTTGTATGAGTAAGTGAAGATGATTAATAATTATCCACACAAGTCTATTGTACACCCAACAGAAAAAGGTATATATATGTGTGTGTGCATATATATATATGTGTGTGTGTGTGTGTATATATATATATATATATATATACATATATATATATATAATACAATTACTAGTATATCATATAATGTCAAAATGTGTAGCATATACTTAGGAAGAGAGAATTTGTTCATAACTATAATACAGTTGTTATTTAATTAAGACTGAAAGATGAGCATTGACATCATCACATGGAGAGAAAGAAAAATCCAGATAGTGGAAACAAAATAATAGAATTTCAAAAGTATATGAGCGTGAGAATTGAACGAAGTGATAATTCTGGGCAGACTTTGTGAAGAGAAAGAGATATCCTCAGAATAAACAATTGTCTATGATAAATGATAAATTCCATCGGTGTACCAAAAGTGAACAACTGTAACCAGTTGAAGAATCATCATCGGATGAAATAATATGTTGTCTTTTAAACTATGTAGCATTTGATAAAATTAATAAAGTCAGGTAAATAATTAAAATGCTGGGAAACACAAAGGAAGTGTTCCTTTCAGGCTAGAACTGATTTACCATACATGGCCAGAAAGTGGATGCAGAAACATTGTGTTAAACAAATTTTGCTAATATCTATGGTATCACATTTTTTTGGTTATCAAGTGTGAAAAAATGTAAGAAGTCTCTAGGACTCTCAGTTGTAATACACCAAATCTTGGAAGATACATAAAATTGTGCCTTTGATATAGACAGAATGTGCAGTATCCGTAAGCAGGAATTCTGGGTCTATCTCTGGAGGAGTCTTATCTGCTGCGTCTACAGAAATGAACAAGAGATGTGTCCCCAAATCTCCTAAACCCAGTGCTTTAATAAATGGAGAGAAAAATGAAATAAGCAGATTGACTTCATTGCAAATGTCATAAGATATATAAAGCAGAATAGAATGGTATTAAAGTGACCTGGGGCATACAGTAAGTTGAGAAGCACTCAACTAAAAGTAAGCAATTATCTGAGGCAAAGTCATTTATGTGAAAATCTCAGGGTAAAGAGTTCAGTCTGAGTGTAGGAAAACTAGAACAAACGTACAAATTAGACAATATTTTAGGGAAGAGTAAGAAGGATTGGGAAGCCAGATAAATGGATAAAGAAAATAGAGAAAAACATACATAAATGAAATACCAAGAAATAAAACAGAAAAGCTTACTACGTGGATATTTTAGTACATATTTTCCAAGTGAATATTTTAGTAAACTAGTTCTAGCTACATGAAAGTATTCATGAAAATATGGCTGTGAGTTGTCATAGGTTCTTACAAAATTCTACTTTCTCAAGATCAAAAACTGGATCCACTAATGTGAAGTACTATGCCTTTTCTGTGTGCTTAAGTATTGTTTGATGCTACAAATGACACAGGGAAGATATTTATAAGATCTTTTAAAGAATACATACTAGGAAGATGTTTTTTTCATTTTTTATTGTGAAAATACTGTACAGAGGAGTTACAATTACATGAGCAAGGTAATGAGTACATTTCTTATCAACCATTTTGCCTCTTCCTTTGTTTCACCTTCCTATCCATTCCCATCTCTGCCCCCCTTCCCTGTTCCCTCCCCTTCCCTCTTCTCCCCTCCCTTTCCCCCAGCCAAAGTTGTAAAGTTCGTTTTTTGACATGAAATTCACATGCAATATGTTATCTCCTTTCATTGTATACATTTTAGTGCTTTGGAAGTGAATTGTACAATCATAGGTTTTCCAAGCCTAATTTTCACAAACTTGCATTTCTTCAAATAGAAATCCTATAAATTTTAGAACAGATATTAAAATACATATAAAATTGAGTTACAGGAATTTGTCCTGCATATATCTTCTATAGGGTATCTTTTCAAAATTTGTTTTGGGGAATTATTTCGAGGTTCTCACTCATACTGTCCAAGTGCACTGTCAATGAACTACATTCCCGATCCATACAAGTTTTTTACTTCTCTTTAATACATATATAGAAGTGTAATGGCTAGGGGCTGGGAAGGTGGCTCAGTGGTAGAGCGCTTGCCTTGCATGCCAGAGGCCCTGGGTTCGATTCCTCAGCACCACATAAGCAAAAAGAAAAAAGCCGGAAGTGGTGCTGTGGCTCAAGTGGTAGAGGGCTAGCATTGAGCTGAGGAGCTGAGGGAC
Source organism: Dipodomys spectabilis (assembly GCF_019054845.1). NCBI lineage: Eukaryota > Metazoa > Chordata > Mammalia > Rodentia > Heteromyidae > Dipodomys > Dipodomys spectabilis. Next base: position 536,309 of record NW_024871300.1, on the reverse strand, counting down.
AGCGTCCAGGCCCAGAGTTCAGGCCCCACGACCGCACCCAAAAAAAAAAAAAAAAGAAGTGTAATGGCTAGAACATATACAATTCTCTTTGACCTTTTGAAGACTTGAAAACTTGCTTGGTAAAATGATTGCAGTATTACACAAATCATTCTGCTATGCGGAGTATATGAATTTCTCCACAAATGCATTACTCTATTTTGGGTCATCTTTTTATATTATGGTCATATTAGTGAGTTTTCTTTTTCTTTTTTCTTAGATACTAAAGAGGAGCTTAATTCATATGCTCTTCCTATTGACTATTAATTTAAATATGTTCTTTATAGAAATATCCTGTTCAGGAAAATTTTATACAGAATTAGAAGATATAAAATACTTAAGATTCAGGATCATTGTAGCATTAACATTGTAGCATTAAGAAATATGTGCCCTCTATCTTTTGGATATGTTTTCACTACTTTCATGGAATTAAGAAAAGTTATCTGTTGATATTAGTTTATTCTTGCTTTTCTTTAGCCACTAATGCTTTCCATGTCAAATTTTTGGAAACCTTTACGATCCATTGGCATGAATTTTTACATTTACGTTTTGTAGGTTTTTACAACTCACATTTAGTTTGATAATCATTTTTTTAGTTTAAATTTTTGTATAAGGTTTGAGGTAGTAGTGTAAGATCATTCTTTAAAACTAGAGAGGCAATAGTGACAATACACACATTTAAGATTCTATTTTTATTTCATTAAGTCATGGCATCCTTTTCAAAATCTATTGACAATAAAATTAAGAATTTATTTTTGATAAATCTGTTACATTCTTCTATGTGTCAGTTCTTTCACTAATAAACATGGTAATAAGATTCAAATCTAGTATGAGTGCTCAAGCTACACCATTTTACAAGATTGTTCTGACTGACCTGTATTCCTTGAGTTTACATACAAGTTTATTGCTCAGGTGGACCAATATACTACAGATATCTAGATGTTTGATAGTCATTCATATTTTGCACCTTGTGAAAACACAAGACCTCAGATATTATATAGGGAAAAATGTCTTTAGAGAATGCTTAAAACAACTAAAATTAATTTAGGAATGAGTTAAGATTTAGATAACACATAGCATAATAAAGTTGAATGATAACGACTTGAGCTGTACTACAGAGGAGAGTGAGAGGGGATAGAATGATGGACCACCCAGGAGCTGTATGTCATTGTTATTGTGTTTCAAAAACAGAAAGACTTCAGAGAAGAGAAGCAGGAAAATCATCAAAGTGTCCTTAATCAAATTTTTTTTTAATCCACCTAATAGTGTGGACTGAGAGTCAGAGAAGATGGGAAAAATAAAATAGAAAATAAAGCATTGTATAGACCTCTTATAATGTAAATAAATTGTAATAGGAATATGATAATTAATTTCCAAAGAAATAACGGAAACAATAGGTAAACTCAAAAGGCAAAAAGAATGAAGAGAGACAAGAAGCAAAGTAAAACCTTTATCAATAACAAACACAAGAATTTGGAAGTGAAAAAGCAGTGGAAATCTTCTAAATAACAATAAAATAACAATAAAAATTGCTAATGTGGATAGAAAATGAATCACATTGTATCATATATAATTTTGAAAAAACATATTAGGAATGAAAATTTAAAAGTCATAATTTAAAACACTATTTACATTATAACTACACAGTATAGTTCAGTGGTAAAACCTTGACATAGCATATGTGAAATAATAGTGTGATCTCCCAAGAATTACAAAGTACACACAAAGCACACACACACACACACACACACACACACACACACACACACACACACACACTACATACACACATTTGGAATATTGATATAATATTAAATAGAGGAAATTATCACAAATAATAAAAATAGGTTAATATATGAAATCATAATATTGCTCGTACTATTTATTAGTAATCAAATAGTCACAATATACTTGGATTCTTATAGATTAAGTAAAGTGAAAATTAAGAAATAGAAGACATGAGAACCTTTGCAAATAAGTTTTAAATAATAAACATTTTGAAACATGTATCCTTTTATTTTGACAAAAGATTAATGTTACTGGTGTTTTAACCTCAAGATTTAGAATATGATAACCAGGTGCTCTATATCTTGCTACGGATGGCTATATCTCTTAACCTTTCACTCTGGATACTTTTAGGATAAGGTCTCATAGTTTCTCAGGCTCTCCTGAATTACAAACCCTATTTTTAGTTCCTACCATAGGTAGAAAATGGAAGCCACAAATCACCATGAGAAGCTCAAACTTTTTTTTAATTCAAGTACAAATATTTACAAAAAAGTGACCAAGAAATGAAGCCTTTCTTAATATAGTATGTGGTTCTTGAAAATACAGTAATTATTTGTTACCTGGAAAAATATGTTTAGAACTATAAGAAAATCAATTTATTTAAATTCACCAACCGTATAAAAATTAAGAAAATAATTTTAAATATTCACATGTTAAATATTTTAAAAGCAACATATATGTGTCTGAATAATTTACATGTGTAAAAATCATGCAAAATTAAATTAATCCTACAACGCTGAAAAAAGAATTATCTTAAAGAAACAAGAAAGTAAGTAATCAAGATCAAAATTTGAAATATAGAAAATAAAATGAAGTGTACTCTTTAGTTGACTTAAGTAACTGTAAACACTTTTTATATCAGTTTTATAATAAAAATGCATGAACAAAGAAAGCAAAAGTACATTTGATCAATAGCAACAGCAAAAGCATCAGTAATTGTTTGAGTATACAAAAAAATCAATGGCGGGGATAACAATGTTCCTTCCAAAAGAAATGTACTCATTACCTTATTTATGTAACTGTAACCCCTCTGTACACTACCTTTACAATAAAATTATATTGAAATTAAAAATAAAACAAATAATATAGCAATTAAGAATTCTTAGAAGTCATTACTTAAAAACTTTATAAAAAACTGCCCCAAGTACCCAAGGAATATACTTTGATGATACTATTTAAATACTTAAACTTCAGCAGAAAAGCAAAATGTTTAACAACTGTTACAAATAAAGTAATAAATCAGAATATATTACTATACTAATCATTGAATGGAATTTTATTGGCAGTCAAATATGTAAGAAATGAGGTAATAGGCCATTCGTTTGCACTTAAAAAGTGAGAAAGAATTTTCTAGGTCTTTTAAAATATATCATAAGTTTAATGAAGAAACTATTCTGTCACGTCATATGATAATCAGATAAAGATGATATTAGAGCAAAGAACAGATTGTACTATGTTTTGGAATGTTAATGTATGTACTTATTTTGGTTTTGGAAAAATGTGAGGATTTCAAATTAGGGTATTGTTCTTGCTAGGCTGGCATTATATCAGTGGTTAATTTTAAGATAAGGGTTCCCTTTCCACAAGAACAGGCACCTGATCTGTCCTTTTATCTTTCCCATCATCAATGGCATCAGAGTTGCACACCAACTTGTCTAGCTTCCTGGATCCTGCAGTCCTTCCAATCTTAGTCTCTAGATAGTGCAGGATGGTGGAAATGATCCAATGCACCCAGCTATAGATTGAAAAGGAACTCCCTTAAAATTTGGCCTGGTTTCTGTTCTCAAGCCTCCTAAGTAGTTTAGAGTACAGATTGGAGCCCCTGGTGCCAAACAGTAACAGTATTTTTAAAGCAATGAGACATTTATATGACAGGCTTGTGATTACCTCAGGAAAAGAATAAAAAAGCAGTGAAGCATAGAGGACAGACAGAATTTTAGCTAGCTACTCAGAGGGTGAATCAGCTTAGCTAGCTACTCGGGAGGCCGAGATCTGAGGGTCTGTCAATTTTGTTAATTTTTTCGAAGAACCTTCTCACTTTGTTGATTCTTCATATGGTTTTTTTAATTCTAATTCATTTAATTCTGGTTGAATTTTAATAATTTCTTTCTATCAACTGGATTGGGGTTTATCTTGATGTTCTTTTTCAAGGAGTGTCAGATCTCAGTAAATTGTTGGATTCAGGTCTCTCCAATTTGTTAATATAGGAACTCAGAGCTATAAACTTGCTTCTGAATCGTGCCTTTGCTGTGTCCCAGAGGAGCAGATAATCTCTGTGCAATTTTTTGTTGAATAACAGGAACATGTGAACTTCGTTTCTAAGCTCTTCCATGACTCACTGGTGTTTGAACAGTGTGTTTTTCAGCCCCCATGTGTTACTGGACTTTCTTTGGTGGCTTTTTGTGTTGAGTTCTAATTTTATTCCCTTTTGGTCTGAGAGAATGCAAGATATGAATTCAATGTTTCTGAATTTTGACAAGTTTGATTTGTGACTTAAAATGTGGTGTATTTTGGAAAATGTTCCGTGTGCTGCTGAGTAAAACGTATACTCTGATGTTGCTGGATGAATATTCGCTAGATGTCTGCTAAATCAGTTGATGTATGCACTTGTTTAGATCTGTGGTTTCTCTATTGAGTTTTTGCCGAGTTGATCAATCTAGTGGGGATAGTGGTGTGTTAAAGTCCCCAACATTAATGTCTTTGAATCTATGTGAGATTTAAAGTAGTATTTCTTGGATAAATTTGGGTGCACTATTGTTTGTCAAATATTTAGAATTTTAATATCCTCCTGAAAGAGAGATCCCTTAATTAGTATGTAGTAACCTTCTTTATCTCTTCTCAATAATGTTAATTTGAAGTCTATTTTATCTGATATTAGGATTGCAACCCCTGCCTGTTTATGGGAGCCATTTGCTTGGTAGATTTTGTTCTAGCCTTTCACTTTCAAAATGAGTTTGATTTTTTTTTAATTTTATTTATTTATTTTTTTGTGAACATACTGTACAGAGGGATTACAATTACATGGGCAGGATAATGCATACATTTCTTATCAAGCATTTCGGCCTCCTCCTTTGTTTACCCTTCACATCACTTCCCTACCTCACCCCTCCCCCCCAGTCTCCCCCCCCCTCCCCCCACCACCCAATCCTTCCCCCCCCAAACCCCCCCCCCCCCCCGCACCAACGTTGTAAAGCTCGTTTTCGACATGACCTTGTACTTCTCATTGTTGGAACAGGTCCACCTGTATCCTTAAACGACTTGTTTTTCCCCATCTCCTCCACAAGTTATACTGACATCAAATATAGTGAAAGCAGGGGTTATACTGTGGGGGAGGGACATACAAAGCAACAAAGAGATAATCTTATAAATGCATTATAAACAAATGCACGAAATAAAAAAGCATTAAAATACATATCTAAGGGTTCATTTTCCTAACATCACATTATCTGACCTTTTCTGCTTGCATACATATACTAGATATTGCAAATAAGGGAAACCATGGGACCTATGTTTCTTTGGGCCTTGCTTACTTCACTTAATATAATTTTTTCCAAGACTTTCCATTTCCTAACACTTGGGGCAAGGTCATTCTTTCTGATGGAGGCATAGAATTCCATTGTGTATATATACCACATTTTCTTGATCCATTCATCTACTGAGGGGCATCTGGGTTGGTTCCATATCTTAGCTATGGTAAATAATGCTGCAATAAACATAGTTGTGCTGGTAGCTTTAGTGTGGTCTTGTTTGTAATCATTTGGGTAAATGCCCAATAGTGGGATTGCTGGGTCATAGGGGAGCTCTATGTGAAGTCTTTTCAGGAACCTCCATACTGCTTTCCAAAATGGTTAAACAAGTTTACACTCCCACCAACAATGAAGTAAGGTTTCCTTCTGTCCACATCCCCTCCAGCATCTGTTGTTGTTAGAGTTTTTGATTTTTGCCATTCTAACTGGAGTGATGTGATATCTCAATGTTGTTTTGATTTGCATTTATTAGTTAACTCTCCCAATGTGTTTGACTTTTATGGGCAAGTTGTGATTCCTGAAGGTAGAAGATAGAAGAATCTTGCATTTTAAACCAACTAGACAGTCTATGTCACTTAATTGGAGAATAACATCCCCTAATATTGAGAGATAGGACTGAGAGGTATTTGGGTGTCCCTGCCATTTTATCCACCTTCTTGGGTGCTATGCCTACTGGATTCTTCCTATGGTTCTTGGATTCTGTTTGTATGTGGTTTCTTGGCCTTTATTGTGGTCTTGTTGGTTTTCTATGTTTAGGACATCTTTAAGTATCTTTTGTAGAGCTGATTTGGTGGAGATATATTGTTTGTTTTTCTTTGCTATGGAAGATTTTTTATTAGATCTTCAATTATGAAGGAGAGTTTAGCTGGGTACACTATTCTTGGTTGATAGTTATTTGTCTTTATAGCATGGCATACATCATTCCAGGCTTTTCAGCTTTAATTGTCTCTGTTGAGAAATCTGAGGTGATTCTAATTGGTTTTCCTTTATAGGTGACTGATCTTTTCTCCTTGACAGCTTTAAGGATCTTTTCCTTGGTCTGAATTGATCCTGTGTGGCTTATAATTGGACGATGGGATGTCCTGTTCTTGTCTGGTCTATTGGGAGTTCTAAAAGCTTCTTGTATCTGAATATGCCTATCTTTTTGCGTGTTGGGAAGTTCTCTGCTGGGATCCTGTTGAACAAATTTTCTAGACCATTACCTTCTGTCTCTATGTGCTCCTCTACACCCATTTCCCTTTGATAAGGCCTTCTAATTGTGTCTTCCAAGTGTTGAATAGATCTATTCATATTTCTTGAATTTGTCTTGGATAGTTGTATGTTCTTTCTCTATAATACCTAGGCTGTCCTCAATGCCGGAGATTCAATCTTCTGCATTGTCTAACCAACTGTCAAGCCTTTCTACTTTATTTTTCATTTCTTTTCCTTTTAATTGGTTGACTGTTATGGCTTCAAATTCTTTGTTGGAGCTTTGTTTTAGATCTTATATGAAATTCTTTACTTCCTTAATTTGGTTTTCATTGTTTATTCTCAAATCACTTTGCTGATTGGTTATGGTTTCCTTGGACTCCCATTCCTTCTGTTGGGCTCCATTCAGCATTCCCTTTGTGGTCTCCCTGACTCCTTCAGGTGTCTGTTTATGGATTCCATGAATGGCTCTATTGATCTTTGTCTATGCTCATCACGCTCTTGCAATTCTTGTGTTATTCTTTGATTAGATTTCTCACGTTCATGCAACTTCTGTAGTTCTTTTTGACTGATCTCAGCCTGCTCCCACAATTCCTTTATTTCTCTTTGAGTATTCTCAACCTGCTCACGCAATTCCAGTATCAATCTTTGAATAGCTTTCTCAAGCCCATGAGCTTCCTGTTTTGATCTTTGGTTTGCCTCCTATCTCTCCCTATCACGCTCACACTGAGTCTTTTGCAGGGTTTCAATCTTCATTCAACGTGTTTACCAGTAGTGTTTGTAGAGGTTTTTGGGAACTCTCGTCTGGATTATTCATTATCTGGTCTGTCACCTGATTATCTTGAGTGGGAATTGAGATACCTGGACTTGCCATTTTCCTTGTGTTTTTCTTGCTTGTTCTGCCCATTTGGAATGAAAGTAATGCCAGTTTTGTGCTAGAACACCATTTTAAGGCAAGCATCAACCAAAGTCCTGTAATTGCATAGTCAAATGTCTGAAGATACAATCTAGTTCAACAGATACAGTCTGTTCAACATTAAATAACTATGTATTAATGGGCTAAGAATACCAAAGAAGAATTTGACAAACCATAAATTATTATGTTTAGGGAGAAAGGTGGGGAAAATAGGGTTAGAGAGATTTGGAAAGGTAAAAGGAGAGTGAAATTAACCAAGTCCTAATCTCACAGAGGGAAATGGATTGGAAAGGATGATAGGAAAGAGAGAAGAAAAAAATTTAAAAAAAGAGACAAGAAAAAAATGGAAAGACAAATATTTAAATTTTAAAAGTGAAACTCTTAAAAGTAATGAAAATTTAAAGAAGTAAAATTGAGAGATGAATGGGGATAGGATGAGAGCAAGGGAGGAATAGAAAGGAGACCTGAAAAACAAAAAAATAAAAGTACTTCAAATAATTTATAGGTATAAATAGATAATACTGCTATTAAGGAATTTAATCCTAAGAGGTTTTGAATTGAGTAATACATTTTTGGATTAAGAATGTACACAATGGGGGATAAGGTCTTATAATCAATGACAGGTATATAGGAGGTGAACAGAACAACAAATAATTCATGCAAAAAGAACTAAAGATGAAAAAGTAAAACGAATGAGAAAGAAAGAACAAAAAAGACCAACAGGTCAGTAGACATTTTTTTTTTTAAAAAAGCGCACACACACACATATACACCTAAAATAAAAGTTATCAGAGGAACAAAAATTAATAAAAACAATTTTTATAATTAAAAAGTAAAAATTTAAAAAAGATACAAAAAAAGACTTCTTTGATTTTGTTTTTGGGGAGTTGATGGGATGATCCTGTATCTCCCTTGTGTCAGTAACCAGTCTCTCGGTGGAGTCTCTGGTTTGTTTGTGGTGTTTGGTTTTCTGTGGCTTGATTGGTTTCTTAATTCAATTTGTTTGGGCAGGCAGAAAATATTCTGTTGGTTTACCCAGAAGTTTGTGATCCCCTCCCAGGCTAGTTCAGTGGGAGGGAGATCTGCTTTGAGTATCACAAAAGAGGGAGGTGGCTGTTTCCTCTAGTTTGGAGTTGCTGTGACAAGGCTGGGTTCTGGGTAAAGTTGAGGCCTTTCAGCAAACAGTAGCTTTTCCCTGTGGGGCTAGCTTCTGGGACATTCACAGAGCCCAGCCTGGAGCAATGCTCAGGGTTTATGCTTACTGAGTTTCAATTGATTGTCAGTGCTGCTGTAGGGAGGGTCAGCCGCTGGCTCTGTTTACTCAGTGAAGAAAGCTACTCTTTAGTGGGTGTAGCTTTCTCTGCCTCTTTGTGGTGACTTTCCCATGGGTGGAGTTGAGAATGGCAGATCAGGGTAGGTACTTGTGACTCGATAAAAGACTCTTTTGTTTTCATCAAAGAACTGAGTTGGATCTAGCTGCTTAGCCAGGCCTTTGTCTACATCAAAGATGGATATCTCCGGTGTTGGAAGGTGGGTTGGCCTTCCCTCCTCTGCTCCCTTTGAGAAGGAGTGAAGATGTCAGTTTTGAACTCACGCTGGAGTGTTGGTTCCTGGGTAGCCTCTGGTCTGCTATCTGCAGGATGATGATATCTGCTACTTGTCAGTTCTTGCTGGTGTTGAGTAAAATCTGCTCGCCCGCTGCATCTGACACATTTGTCCCAGACTCTCTGGGTTGTAGTTATGGCAGCTATGGATGCCACCACAGCCGGCACAGCAACCTCAGCCATGGCTGCTGGAAAATGCTCAGATCTGTCTCCTTACCTGGATTTTCCCTCTCTGCCCAAACTCTCTGTACTGTGATGGCACACTTGGTGTGCCTAGGACTGTTCACTGGAACACTAGAACTGCTTTCTATGTGAGAGCTTGTTTAGCCACCAGATTCTCCTCCGCCATCTTCTCGAAATTTCTGAAGGTGTTTAAATATTACTGGAATTGTTTTGGAATAAATAATGTTCACCTTTACTATCTTGAGAAAGAAATATTGGTTTCTCAGCACTATAGGTAAGAACTTGAGTGAAAGAAACAAAAGGAAAAATGAGGAACAACTCAACACATTCATTCAAAAGAACCAAAACAACCCAAGAAATCACAAATTAACTCAGTACTCAAGAACCTGCAGGAAATGCAAAGATTTTTTTAAAAATAGCTATGATAAGCTTATGAAAATCCTGACTACATGGGAGTCTACTATTGTGAGGATAGTGGTTAAAGCTCAGACTGGCCAGAAAGATCTGTACTTAATGCAGGCACTTATTATTCTAAATTCCAGGAAGAATAACATGAAGTAGACTGAGCCCACGATCATACACAAGTAGGAAGCAAGATTCTATCTGAAAGTTAATCAGGACAATTTAGGGCTGGAGGCATGCCAAAGTGGTAAGAACATCCATTTAGGAGACACAAGACACTCAATTCAAATTCCAATATTATGGGTATTAAAGAAAAAAAGCTATGACTTTGTATAATAGGAATAATTGCAAGATTTGAATATTTGAGTGGAGAAAAATCCATGAGAGAGATAGAGTTTACCCATATTGCAATACTTTCTACATAAGTGATAATATTATGAGGTACTCCAGACATAACAGAGTTACCTTGCAAATGAGCATGGATGTGCATTTGGGTGAAGGTAATACTCTATTTACACAGGTGTAAATTAAATACTTTTTGGGGGTAGATTTTAGTTCTTGTACTAAGAGCCTGGGTGATATCTCTGAGTCTTTTCTCTCAAGGCTATCACTCTACTACTTTGAGCCACAGTTCCAATTCTGATTTTCTGTTGGTTGTTTGGAGATAAGAGGCTCATGGACTTTCCTGACCAGGATGGTTTCAAACCATGATTGTCAGATCTCAGCCTCCTGAGTAACCAGGATTCCAGGCCTGAGTCGTCCATGTTTTTAGTAATTTAGTAAATTGTACAGTTACAGAAGTTATAATTTATCATTATAACCTTTATAATATATGTGTATATTTATAACAATGCATACATATAGAAATATTTTAACATATTTTTGTATCTATAGTAGATTTATGAAATCATCCTTCATAATAAAATAACATGGAAACAAGTTTAATGAGGAGCAAAGCAAAGGGAATTGTCATGTTTCTTGTTGTTGAATGAAATATGAATTGTGAGAATCGGTTTGAGAAAACCATTTAACAAAATGCATAATGACTATTAATTCCAATCCCTTTAGTTGCCCATATTGTGCATCCTCACACATGAGTGTCAAAGTCAAACCACACTTTTTTGTCTTCGTATTTAAATCACATGTTATAATTTAGGGGATAGGTGAAGTAATCAAATAAAGATTAAAATAATAGTTAAGTGTGGCTATGGGTTAGAGCTGAAAATTATTTTAAATATGATAATAGCTAATTAAATTCCATATCTCTTAGTTTTACTCTATTGTCATATACCTCATTCCCACATTAGAAAAGTACATAGAAGGTTCTCACTAAATTATGTGTAAAATTATGAAAAAAATGTATTAAAAGAATATGGGCACATCTGAGCTGCGAAAGTGGCTTAGTGGTAGAGCTCTTGCCTCACATGCATGAGGCCCTGGGTTTGATACCTCAGCACCACATAAGCAAAAAGAAGAAAGCCAGAAATGACGCTGTGGTAGATTGCTACCCTTGAGCAGAAAAGCTGAGGGACAGCGCCAGAGGGGCCCAGAGTTCAGGCCCCTAGACCGGACAGAGAAAAACAACAACAACAAAAGAATATGGGCACAGTGTGGTTTTAGCAGATTGAGACCTGTAGGGGGTAGTGTGTTTTTGAGGACCTGAAAAACATTGTGATGGAGATGAAGGAAAGGATGTGCTAATTCTGGCAAATAGCTAGAGGATTGCTCCCAGAAAAATAGTGATGAATTCTTCTAAAACGTTAGAGTAAAATCACTCTCAGAATCATGTTCACTACTGTACTATTCACCGTAGAGAATTTATGGAAACAGCCCAGACGCACTTTAGCAGAGGGATGGTTGGAGAAAGTGTTGCACATATACACAATTGGATTGCACCCATCCATTGTAAAGACTGTTACAACATTTGCAAAGAAATGGATAGATCTAAAATTATGTTAAGTAAACGAAGTCACAGCCAGACACAAAAAGGTCGCATATTTAGAAGTCAGAATTTTATGCAAGTTAAACAACAGTATTAATCAAAGCATGCTATTTGTAGAGGAGTACATAACAGGTGTAATTTCTTATAAAATTGAACTTTTAATCCAACAAAATGAATACCAGGAGACTACCACTTGGAAAATGTGAAGGGAAGTCAAAGGGAAGAAATAAAGAGACTTACGGAAGTAGAGAGTGAAGCCATAATATTCAATGCAGATAGTATGAAACTAGAAAAAACGAAAGTGGGTTGAGGTTTGGAAGGATGTGAGAAAGTTGTGTAAAGATCCATTGTACTTATAAACTGATTCGTTGAATGGAAATCCCTTTGTACAACTATTTAATAAAAATATAATTAAAAACAATGGAGACATCTGATCATAAACCATGAGTCAATATGATAATTTTCTTCTCAGAAATTTTCTTTTCAGGTATTTTCCTCATAATGTCAAAAAATTGAACAACGCAATGTATATCAATACATCACTTTGCATATCCTAAATAGACAATATAAAAATCACAGTAAAAATATTAGAATATATCACATGATAAAATAACAGGTAGAAAGTATCAAACTCTGATTATTTTTCCAAGTACTTTACCTTTGGTACCTAATTTAATCCTCGCAATAATCCCATAAAGTGGAACTACTTCTATTTTTAATTCTAAGATGATGATATTTAAGTCTTCAGAGTTGGAATTACTAGTACAACATTGTACACATGGTAAGTGTTAGCCTTCGTTCCATTCCCATCATATGAACTAACCTCATTCTATTTTATAACTAAATACCAGCACTCAGTCTACTAATTCTAGGAAAATTCCCAAAATTATTGTGCACACTGTAATAATATTTCACTTTATCTTTGTTAGAAAATAGGTAACTAAGTTGTACACCAGTGGCTCACACCTATAATGCTAGCTACTCAGGAGGCTGAGATCTGAGGACTGTGGTTCAAAGCCAGCTCGGGCAGGACAGACTGTGAGTCTCTTGTCTCTAATAAACCACTAATAAACTGGAAGTGGCACTGTGGTCCAAGTGGTAGAGCGCTCGCCTTGAGTGGAAGAGCACAGGGACAGCACCCAAGCCCAGAGTTAAAGCCTCATGACCAACAACAACAAAAAAAGAAAATAAGAAGTAACTGTAATACGAAAACTCCAAGTTCATAATCAATTTATACCTCCCTGGTGAAAGAAACTGCTAAACTATAACATTCTTGATTTCTAGCTCAAAATAGTAGAAATCATATTTTATCCCTTCACTCAACACTGCACTGCCTGGGGACCCCATCTCTGGTTAACACAGTCTTACTGAAAGAATGACCTGCCCAATTTCTGATGGAAATAGATTGCAGGTCTTTTGGAGCAATTGTTTCCACATTGTAGTTCACCTAAATTGTTTACCATTAGAAGTATTTTGATTGCTTTTTATACCCAACATTTTGAGAGAAATATACTACTTTAAAATGTTATTAAAGAAAAACTGATATAAAAATCACATTTGACCCCAGATACATATTTTACCTTTCATATACCCAAAAATGCAGTCTTATCTATCATTAATGTTAGGAACGAGAGGTTAAAAATCATATACACCAAGACCTAATTTTGAATCAAAGACTCTCCAACTTGTGAATAAAATTGGTTTAAAAAGAAATCAATACTACTGCATTTTTAAGTCCCTATGAAAAGGATAATGATTCCCTATGATAATGATAATGATAAACTATTAACACTTAAAAATAACTCATTTTCTTGGAAGTAGGACAAAAAACACAAGGTTAACCCTAATCATTTTAAAAAACCTTTGTTTATACTAAAAGTTCTCTCGTAACTATAAAGATTCTAAAACTAACTGAAGTAGAGAAGAAATAATTTAACTGCATCATCTACATTCAATGGACTATTAATTCAAAACAAAATTATACTAATAATTAGCTTACCCAATTCACTAACATTCTTTTATTCTGTTCCATTTACTTTCATAAAAACTGGGTTTCCATAAAATGAAGCATAAAAAAGCATATGAACCCACTTACATTTTCAGATCTTAACAATATTTATTTCAGAAATTTTAGCTCTACAGTCAATGACATGAAAAAATACTAAAATATTCAAAGGATTTTCAGAAATTGCAAGACTTGCTCTGGGATGTTATGTATATTGGAACAGATATTCAAAAAGCCTTATTTGTTAAAGTTGCCATAGTTACTCCCACAAAAGAGCCATTAGTAAAGATACCTGTGCATGTACAAAACACCTTCAAATGCATCCACAATCTGGACATGACACTTGCTTTTTGTTTGTTCGTTTTTGAAAGGAATATCTAACAAGCATATCCACAATACTTATTTTCAATGAATAAGATGGGATAGTCAAACATAATATGGGTTGGATTATCTCTTAGTGAGAATAAATATAATCTTGCAAAGAAAGTGATTTTCAACAGAAATCCGGAAAGAGTTTATCCAACTTGTGCTTCACAGGAATCACCAGAGAATAATACCTGTTTGGTCAAGTCGGTCCAAATCACTCCATGAGTGTATCTTAAAAGTATAACCAATTTAAGAGGTCAAATACGTATTTTGTACTGACAATCATCTTATAGCAATAACTTACTAACTAATTATGTCTGTATCTTCTTATCTAACATACAATACAATCTGAAAGCGGTCTCTTTTTCTAACTTAATATTGTAAATGCTTTGATTATGATGTTATTATTAGACAAATAATATGTACAAAGGGTGGTTCCACTGAAATGACATGACAGAACACTGATAAATAAAAACATTGCAACACACTTAGCTTTTTCAGCCTCACCCTGTCCACATTGGCAAGCAACATTGCAACAGCACACGCACACATATACACATACATACATGTTCGCACATGTACACACACATATACATGCATGCTAAATTCAGGGTTTTTTGTACAAAAAAGTCCAAATAAAATATTAGTGATTAGCACAAATGATAATATGCCTTATTACAAAATAATACATAAACCATTACCACACATGTTACATTTTACCTGCCTCTCCACATGTGACCACTTAATTTATTTTTAATTAATTAATTACCTTATTAATTAATTTATTTGTTTGGTGCTAATACTAGGGCTTGAACTCAGGGCCTGGCTTTGTCCCAGAATTTATTTTTTTGTTTCAGTTATCTCAAGGCTAGCATTTTACTGCTTGTACAACAGCTCCATTTCTAGCTTTTGCTGGTTACTTTCAAATCAAAATCTAATGGACTTTTTTTTCTTGGTCTGCTTTCAAACCACAATGCTCAGATTTCACCTTTCTGATTAACTACTACTAAAGACCTAAGCAATCAGTGTGGCTTCTACTTTTTCCTCTATAGTTATCTAATGTAAATACTTAGATGGTAATTTTAAAATGAGAGTATAGAAGCAAGATGTACAGTGATGATACTGTCTTGTCAGAAATTCATGTTAGTAATGTAAATTTATTCTTAAAACCATACACAAAAAATACCATGATATAGTGTAAGAGAACTCACTATTGAACATTTGAGTCTTAAGAGCTTTCTAATAGATCCATTATTTATTGGTACCTAACATTAGAAAAATGTATGAGGCATTGGTAAAATAGAAGTGTTTTGCATGACTACATACATTCCTTCTTTTTATAAGACACTTGCTTTCATCTAACAAGTAGGACTGTCTATTGTCTTCATGTGATTTTGATGATTGAAAGTGCTTAGTGAGAAGGTGAAAATGTATTAGTAGTCCTTCACTATCAATTCTCATTTTCTTCTTGGAGAATATAATGATCAAATCAATAGTTCAGAATCAGCAAGCAATACTTCAGAATCATGCTTCCAGTTCAAGTGGATCACCAGTAAGAAATCCTCAATACCAATTTCCAGAAAGTTTTGTCACAGATACAATCTCCCTGCCTTCTCTAGCTGCTTTACTTTCTTATTCCTTCATTGTACAAGAAAAGTATGATCCAACTGATTTCAGTCAGATCTGTTACTAGAATTATCCATGATTTATTTTATTGTCTGTAATTTGGTAAAGTTATGTCTCTTTACATAGGCTACTAAAAATGTATTTACTAATTTCAAGTAAATACATAAATTCTATTTCCATCTCTTTTAAAAATAAAATTTTGTCTGTTCTACAAATTGATCAGAGGCATGGATTTTGTGGCTAGCTAGGTCATTACACATCTGTCTCTTTCTTTCTCTCTACCTTTCATGGTTCTCATAATATGACTGCTCCATAATTATCCTCATTTATTTTGCTTTTATATTTTTGGTTGCATCATTTCACTTTTTGCTCTGCCATTTCCCAAATCATTTATATAGAAGGCATTATTTCCTATTTTCTCATGCCTAGAATAAGCTCCACATGAAGACATCACTGGTCCTCATTTTCAGTGTGTATGTTTGAATACGGAGGAACATCTTTCCTCTGCTCTCCATCAATTCCCTACTCTCCAGTTAGAATAATTTCGAATAGTAAAATTGGAAAAAGAGAAAATTAATCATGTGAATAAACAGTTGCAGAAAATTCACCAGATATTTCTTCCCAGTTCAACCAATGTGAACTATTAGGGAAATACATGGACACCTCATTCCCATTGGCACTCAAAGCCTCTGGTTAGGCAATTCTTAGGAATATGGGGAACAAGATGAAAAAGTAAGGAATGGTATCAATTGCAGGAAAAAAAAATTGGAGAAGGATCCAAGCAATTTTCTTCATTGGGCTGCCGAAAATATTCAGCTTATTACAGTGCGGAGACTTCTTTCCCAATAGACCACTCATGTGAATAGTAGGGATGATGATGAGTATACCCCTCTTCGAGAAGCCTACAGTGGACACTTAGACATTGTCAGTGAGTTGGTGTCTCAAGCGGCACATGCAATAGCTGTATATGACTGCACACTCCTGCACAGTGCATATACGTGGAATAATACCAGAGTGGCTTCTTTCTTACTTCATCATGATACAGATACCAATGCCCAAACTAATGGACTCTTTTTTTAAAATTTTTTTTTGGTCTGGTCGTGGGGCCTGAACCCTGGGCCTGGACGCTGTCCCTCAGCATTTCAGCTCAAGGCTAGCGCTCTACCACTTGAGCCACAGCATCACTTCCGGCTTTTTTTCTGCTTATGCGGTGCTGAGGAAACGAACCTAGGTCCTCTTGCATGCAAGGCAAGCGTCTACCACTGAACCACCTTCCCAGCCCAAATATTTTTGTTTGTTTGATTTTTGTTGTGGTGGTGTTATTTTTTTGGTCGTACATGGGGCTTGAGCTTTGGGCTTGGGTGCTGTTTCTGTGCTCTTCAGCTCAAGGGGAGCACTCTACCACTTGAGCCACAGTTCCACTTCCCCAAACTAAAGGACTTTTGACAGCCTTACATCTTGCTTTCGAGAATTGAGATAGTAAAGATATGCTGGATAGCCTTCTGTTGAACCATTATATAAAACCAGGCCTGAAGAACAATATAGAAGAAACTGTATTTGATATTGCCAAAAGGATAATTATGTATCACTACCTCTATGAAGTTGTGAAAGGCTGTACAAATTGTTCACCGAAGTCCTAATGGTCGGGTTAATGTTCTTAAATTTCAAAAATGCAAGTCCATCTTTTGTGTCCCTACAAAACATTTTCACAATCCAAATAAGAGCAATATCTTTTTTTTTGGTCAATCATGGGGCTTGAGCTCTGTGCCTGGGAGCTATCCCTGTGCTCTTCAGCTCAAGGTGAGCGCTGTACCACTCGAGACACAGCTCCACTTCCAGTTTTCTAGTGGTTTATTTGAGATAAGAGTACCACAGACTTTCCTTCCCAGGCTGGCTTTGAACCATGATCCTCAGATCTCAGTCACCTGTGTAGCTAGGATTATAGGCATGAGCCACCAGTGCCCGGCAGCACCAATATTTTACTGTAAAAATTCATGGATTCCGTGGAATTCTTCCAAGTGAATTTCCTGCCTTGGATGTAAAAATGTATTCAATAGTTTTTGTATACATGTATAATAATTTCTTCAGAGTTTGTGATTTTTTAATCAGAAATAATTTTAATTTACCTGTTGAAATGAGTAGTATAGAAACTAAAATATTTCTGATGATTGTCTGAAAAAGTATATTTTAAAATATTCTATATTCTATGTTTGCATAATGTTCATAATTTATTTTCTCCTAGATATACTTTGAATTCTACATTATTATATAATATATAGGTTCATTAATGTGTCCTTTCTGATTGCATCCCATATAGAACAGTTTGATTCCTTTTTTTCTAGGTCTTAATATTATTTTTCTTTGGGATAAAATGTCAGTGTTGTCTAATTTGATAAGTTTTGTAAAGTTTATGCTATGTAAACGCCTTTCTGAGGTGAAGATTTAATACACTGATGTCAAACTAAATTTAATAATATGAATTACGTGTATTGTTACACTTGTAGTTTTGTAATCAACTTTTTAATAACTGTTTTTCATTTCTTGCATCTGAAGAATGAAAAATATGGAATACTTCTCAAATTTTCATATTATCCTTGTGCAAGTGCCATGTTAATCTCTGTATTGTAATTTGAGTATACGTGCTGCTGAAGCATGTAATATCCTCTAAATTTAAGTAGTTAATGATGCAATCTTTATACAGGCTTATATCTATGGGTGCCTACTTGTAAGAAGGAAACCTTATTGTTCCTAACAATGCTATCGATCTTATTTCCCTTAAATTCTGTGAATAGTGGAAAAAATTATATTGATCAGTCGATTGCTCACATTTGCAAAATTTTTTTGTCAATGACTATATTAAGTCTTTTTATTTGGTATTTGATCGTACTCTTAATTATTTATAGATAGGTCCAAAGGTGATGGCTTTTTCAAGTACTTATTTATCCAACTGAATTAGCTTTGTGGACCTAATGGATTCAAAGTAAACATTGCTTAAGAGCTACTTCTAAACTTCTTCAGCTGACAATTTCCCAAATGAGGTGTTACTGGAACAAATGTCTACCTGAGCCTTTACCCTTCTTCCATGTGGGAACAGACCAACTAGAATATCTTACCCTGACAGCAAAGATTTTCTTACTAGAACAAAACTAATCTTGGTTACAAGCGATCATAGAGAGATGAACAGTTCAAATAGAACTGTTCAGAGTAGAAGGTATTTTATCAAAATATAATTGTTTATTATACCTTCCATTTCAAAAGTAGCTAATGCCAAGAAGGTGGAAAAATTGTTCGTATGCATGATTACTTTTTGTTCTGGCCTGTCTACGATCCAACCAGGCAGGAAATTACACTACTGCCTTTTTATAACCAAATATTTTCAGAGTTGCAGGAGAAGTGCATATGTTTCTCCTCATTATTAGGCATTAAATTGATAATGTTTTAATCACAGAGTTTCCTCTTTCCTCCATGCTGTAAATCTACAAATGGTAAAACTTTAGGTCTAACTCTATCAAACACTGAGGTAGAGATAATGGAATAATACTTTAAAACAGAGTTGCCTTTGATACAGTAACTACAACAGAAAAATACAAAATGTGTGCCTTTTACTTATATATAGTCGTACATTTTATATTTATATGTGCTGATTTTATATTTCACACAATGAAACTTACTAGAATTAGTTGATAATTTGACAAATAAATTGATATTTATTTTTTTCCAATAAATAGAATTGGAATATAAATAATTAGGTTTAAAATATATATTAGACTATAAAAAGTATCAATGCAATGTTTTTAGTATAAACTTGTGATACATTATAACTGTTCTTTGCCTTCTGAATCCACATGGTAATAAAACAATGTTTTCCTCTAATCTGTAATGGATTTTACTCTGCTGCTCTGTTTATTGTTTTAACTCGCTTGTCCCAAATTGTTTTTCTCCATATTTCTGAAGCATTCCTACTGATTATTCCCAAATTTTGCTAAGATGTCTAAAAAATATTATTTTTCTTCAGTACCCATGGGTCCTAGGATCCCAGGTCCCGGTTACCTGGATCATCAGATAACAGGGGCAAGACTTTTCACTAAGGCCCATGCAACATATCAACACAAAGTAATTGAAGACCCATCTCAATTTCGCATTTCCTATATTTCAGGGCCCCAATTCCTTGAGATGCAGGAATTAGCAGTAAACAATTGTGAAATGCAAGGCAACTTAAAATGAAGGATGAGATCACAAAATTTGAGAGAAAGTACTGTAATTCAAACATTCAACTTACAGATGACCAGCCCATATGAGTGAACAAGTTCACAAAGTGTCATATGTTTATTTTTAATACCCCTCACCTATGATTAACGAAAGATTTTATTCCAACATAAGTGGGCCAAAAATAGTTCCTGGAAGGACAGATCCATAATTGGTCTACCAAAGCCCGAAAACTTGACTTAGAGGTCAAATGTAATTCAGAAAAACATTTGAAGCACTAAGGAGTGCTTCAAAACACTGGGACTTCAGTACAACATGGTTCTGTGGTATAAAAATGTCACTCTCAAACCAATGATAATCTACATTTAATCTGAAAGTATATTCATTTTCAAATAAACTTGTTAAAATCAATTTCGCCAAAATAACATTTGACAAGTTGATGATACTTAGTGACATTACAAGTTTTTCAAGTGTAGGGAGCAAGTTAAATAGAGTTGAATTATTTACACAGCACTAATGCCAAACATGTTCAACCATTCACTAAAGTGTAGAAATACTACCACCCACAATTTGTGTTTTTTAGTAAGAGCCTTTCAGAAATGTGTTAAATAGATCAACCTCCTAAATTTCAAACCCAAACATTAGCTAATACATTTCATCATTTAATAAGGTACATTTTAAAAAATCACAAATAGTTGCCTTATTATATGTTATTTTATGTTTTCCCTCTGTCTAACATAGTAAGAAATGTGACTTTAAGTCTTGAATATGGGTACTTATCAGAGATATGACAAACATAATATCTGTCTTCTACTTCTATCATATTCCTCTCTAGGAATAAATTTTAATTTTCTTCTTTTTCCAAAACTTATAGGTAGTAGAAAATATTATTCCATGTAAAATAAAAGAATCACACCATTGTACAAAGCCATTTATAAAAATTCATAGTTAGGAATACATTCTAAGCCATTTTTTAACTTTCTTTTTGACTAAAGATTAATCTTACAAACAGTTGAGAATAAAATCATGCTTAGGTGCTTCCCATCTCCAGTCTTGCAAATTGTTGCTGCAGATGAATGAATTATGGAAATATAAACTGGCATCAGTTAAAGAATATGCAGGATTGAAACTCCATGGAATGTATATAAACTTTTCAAAGTATTAATAGACAGTTTAACAGAATGACAATCAGGAAGTTGAAACCAGAGAGGAATTATAGTAAAGACATAGAATGAATGAAAAATGAACAAGGGGCAAGTACAGTTAGAATACTGAATGTACACATATGATGAAGGAAGTGGTAAATTGGAAATAAATCTTGGAGAAAGGGTTGGTTGAGAATGATGGAAGGAGTGACTCTGATCTAGGAGCATTGGACAATTAGATGGATATATTTAATTGTAACACAATTGCACAACCCTTTAAAATTCAGTTAAAAAACACAACAAGAAACAAAAACACACAAAAATCACAACCAAACAGCAACTCTAGAGAGTATGAATATGACCACTCAAAATTTTAATCAGTTAATGAAGGGCAGTCTTGGGAAAAGCAAACAAAGCTGTTCAAAGAGGGAAGTTTGGGATAGGGAGAATTTTGAACAGAATTAGATTGTCTAAGGTTATAAATCACCTATATCTGCTGCAAACAGTATCTTTCTTCTACGAGTTTTCTGTCTGAACTGGAAAATCCAGTCCTGAGACACACTTGGTAGCTTGTGAGGTAGAATGGAAGAAACAAGATCAAGAACCCATTACTCCACTGGAGAGAAAACAATCCTCTATATTTTCTCTAATCTCTCTTCACTACTCTTTCTTGATACTTTTAAGTCAAATTGCTTTTGAATTATATTTTTTCTTCTTTCTTCTGGCAAAGTAATTGGTCAAAGTAATTTCATTAAATATTATTTGCCATTTTCTTCTTTCATGCTGTTTAATTGGCCAAGTGAGTCCATAAAACTTCCCTCTTGCATTTGGTTGCCATGAAACAACATCTATGTTAATGAGGAGAAATCTAAAGTAAATCTTTGTCTCCAGAAAACAGTCCAAGAGGCTGTGATCACAAATATTTGGCTATATATTTTTTCTTTTACCTTGAAAGACTTCTTGTATCTAAAGTGCCCACAAAAATAAGTACTCCATGACTTGTTGGTTCAATCAGAATTGTCTAACCTCAAAGATATATTTGCTAACAAGATGCTTAGAGGAAACCAAAAAATACTGCACTTTTTATCTTCTCTCTTAAGATTCTCCTTAGATACCATATCAGGAACAGTGAAGTTATTCTATGCAAAATTATTTCAATAGATTATTTTTCTCTTGGTCTTGCATTTGTTCACCAAGTTGTATGGAGGAGAATAGAGTTAAATCACCCATACCTTGGAAGAAAGTGTCTGTTACAAAAGGACAATGCTTCTATGTCCTACTTCTATGTCCTCTTATCTTTTGCCGGAGTTCCAATTAATCACAGGTTCTTGGCTTCAAGTCTAGTGAAGCTGAAGGACCATACGGGCTCCACCACTGCTACATCTTCATTATTTCTCTTTTAAAACTCTTTAAGTTGCCTCATTTGGATGTGGAATATATTTTCATGTCTTCATTCAATCAGTTCTGCATTGTAGTGAGCCAAATGCGCTCTGTAAAATCACTTTAGGAAGTAAAGATACTAACACAATTTATATCAAAAAGTTTTGGCCTCCCTTCACTGCTGAAGTCATTATGCTTAGCTAAGGCTTCTAAGAAAATTTTTTTTATTATTTTTTCCATTTGCTCAATTCTTTTCTAAACTTTTTGGCATATGTAATAAAAGAAGTCTTCACTATCTCATATTAATAAGAATATTATTTTTTGTGAGCCACTAAGAAATGTGAAATCATTGGTTTGAAGTATCCAATCAGATTTTTTTTCTGTGTTTCACTGCTTCACGTCCAAAGACATTGTGGAAAATGTTACAAACAGAAATGTGTAATACCAACACCTACTTTTATTGTGGAGGGCACTTTCTCCCTAAATATTTTGACTCAAATTATCTTTTTCAGAGAATTACTGTTTGGTAATTAACAGTAAATTTACAAATTTTGATGCCTTATTTTTTTTAAGAACTTTTAATTTAAATTCCAATACAATCTGGTTTCAAACAGTGAGAATATAGTTCCTGGGTAAGGACAATTCCAAGGGAACCTAGAGGACTTACAGCAAGGTTTCTGAGGTTTGTTTGTTTAGTGTGAAAAAGAGCCATCTTCATCCACATTGCTCCCTCTCTACTAAGTCTCCTTGGATTTCTTTGCATGAAAGCCTATTCTTCCAGGCAATTTAAAATTTTCTTAATAGGCTAAGTTGTTAAAATTTTGAACAATTAAATTTTACTTGTCATAACTTTAAAACCCTTGAAAATCCTTTATCAGAACCGCAAATTCACCAATCCTAATTCCACCTTTACCATCAAAATGTTAACATGCTGTTTTCATGTTAACATATAGTATCCATGCAGCTATTATTTTCTAGTGGCTTTGTTATGCGTATATATTACCATATTAGATGATGCTAAGCAAAATGAATTCCAAGATATGGAACCAGATTTTTTTTTTTCATTTGTGGTTGTTGTTTTTGATGAACTATGTGATTTCTGTTTTCTTTGGGGTGTTCCCCTATGGTTTATCCCTGCTGTATGGTGAGACAATTGTGAGCATAATGGTGAGACAAAGGACAAAAGGCAAACCAATGCAGTAGCAATACTCACAAGACAATATTTTGGAAATGTACTTCACAACTTGTGAGCGGTGAAGGTGTGAAGGAAAACTGTGAGAAAAATGAGGGAGTGTTACCAAGTTTGAAAAGTTATGATTTAATACCTTACAATTATTTTAACCCCACTGTACATCTTTTTTATAATAAAATTGAAAAAATAAGCTGCATAAAATATAATTTCACTGTATTGGCACAGTAAATAATATTCTTTATGTAGTAACATTTTAAAAATCAATACTATTTGGCATCTAATTTGAATTAATTACCTCTTCTTTATCAGAGGGTAATCAACTTGCATGTTATCCAACTAGACAGTATTTTCACAATATGCTTGCCAAATTTTTCGAAAAAGAATAAATTTAGTATTTTCTCATTCTAAAAATGAAAACAGTTTAATGCTATGGAAACCCATATCTTTTAAAAGTAAGTAAGTTTTTAAGAGGACAGAATATATGTGTTCTTCAAAATTCCTATGACTAATAATTACTCATTTTTAAATTCTCAACATACCTAAGAGATTCAAAACAGTACCTGTTTGCATGTTATGTAATTCTGCAATAGATGCAGTTTCCAATGGGGTGTTACAGATTGAGACGTAAATAGAAAAATGGCCACATTCTGATAGAGGAAAAAACTGTGAAGCATGTGTAATAATTAATTATTCAAGAGTAAGCAATTTTTTATAAGAGTAAGCTATTATGTCTATGACCATCAATCCCAAGATTTATGCCATAAAGTCATACTAGCCCAACAGTTTCCAACTTGTAAGGGACACCTTAAAATTCCTTAATTCACATCATGAATACCTTATCTCTATTTTGAAAAAATACTCCACCTCTGCTAATGTGACACCCTCCTTGTTCTGAAAAGAACACCACCATAAACTGAGCTGCATCATTTTTCCTCCACTGGTATTCTTGACATGAGAACACTTGCAAATATTATTTATATTTATACTTTTAAGTAATCATAGATATTCACTATGCTAAGAGAGGAAAATTATGATTCAAAGCTCACCCAGGCAGGAAGGTTTCTTAGAATCTTATCTCCAAAAACTTCTCCACAAAAGCCAGACTCAAGTGGCACTGAGGTTGAAGTGGTAGGTCATGAGCCTTGAGCATAAACAGGCTCAGAGACCCTATCCAGGCCAAGAGTTCAAGCTCTAGGACGAACCAATAAAACAAAAACAAAATTGAAAACAAACCCCAAACATAGCATTTTTCTCCATGTATACAGAGGAACGTAAATAAGGAAATGGCTTCCTGTGGTACATATAGGGAGAAGAAAGCAGATGTCACACAATTACTCTCTTCATACCATATTAAACCAAACCCTTAAAAAATTGGTTTTTCTAAATGTATAAATTAATGTCATCCATTTCTTGGCAACTCTGTCTAGATCATTCATATTAACATGGTGTACATGAACTGTGCGAATTATCTATTAACTATGTTCTAATTATAACTCTCTTGAAATAATATCTAGGCAAATAGAATGCCAGAATCTTTTGTGAATTTTTCAAATAATCCGTCTACTTAAAAAGAATTTTGTAGTATCCTATAGAATATGAAATTACAAACAAAACCAAAAAATATGTTTTAAATCTAAATTCTAATTTAACAAGGTCTACAGAGTCCTACATTAGACGAACTTTGCTATTGCTCCAGACTTAAGCTTTTGTAATCCTTCAACATTTATTTGGAATCAAACAGAATGAGGCTTACTTACTTCTGCAAGTTTTTGGATGGGAATCATGAGCTATTTTGCATCTAGGAATGTTCTGTAATGATGAGAGCATTTAAAAAACAAGTGAGGATATGTATGAGTTGCATTCAATAGGAACTTGACTTCTCAAAACATAATGACAAAATTAGGCCAAACTTCCAACTGTGTATTCGTTTTTTGTTGATGGTTTGTTTTACTGAGACAAAATTATTCTACCTGGTCCAGGGAAGATATCGTTAGGTAATTCTACTCTCTAATCTCCTGCATGAGTGCTAGAATTCCAGGCTTGTATCACATTGCCCTGACATAGTTTGTTTTATTTTATATAGAAACAGATTAGCAAATCTGAACTTCTCCTATAATCTTATCCACTAGACTGACTGCTGAGACTGTTTATGTACTATTTTCAAAGATGGTTTAACATTTGACACGGGATATGAACATTTTCAGATGCACCTGCAGGCTTCCCTGATTCATTCCACCATGTATCATATCCCGTTAATAATGGTTGCTTGACTTTCTTACTATCTCTGGTCCCTACCTGTGTAATATTCTCAACTTCTGGGGGAAAGTTCACTTGAAGGCTTTCTAATATTAAAAATTATCACTTGATTCTAGTCTTACTCAGGACCTATTTTCTATTGTTTTCTAACATTCCTACATATTCTGAGAGTTGTTTCATTTGTATATTTTTGTATGCATCTATAAATGCCTCTGTGTGTATGTGTATGTTTGTATGTATGTATGCAAAAACCTAAAGCTGTAATTCAGCAATCTTGCTCGTGACTGGTATCCCAGCTTTTGGCTGGTTAATTACAGGTAGTGTCTCAAAGCCTATACTGTCCAAGCTGGATGCAAATTGAACTTCCCAGACTCCTTTACATTCTTAGGTTTTATTTTTCCAGGAGTATCAACTTTTAAACTTCAAACACTTTTGTGAGTGTAAAGTCTATCCTGTAGCCCAGATTTTTAACTCAAGAATTCATATAAAGATAGATGGACATATACATTACATATCCTGAGTGTACACTGTTAGAAATGTGATCATAAACCAAGTTGTTGTGAGATCTGAGGATTGGGGTTTAAAGCCAGCACGGGTAGGAAAGTCCTGGAGACTCTTTTCTCCAATAATTACCAGAAAACTGGAAGTGGCACTGTGGCTCAAGTGGAAGAGCACTAGCCTTGAGCTGCGTTTCAGAGGGACAGCGCCCTGTCCCATATTTCAAGTGACATGAAAAACAACAACAATAAAAAGGAATATAAGAAAAGTAAAGAAAAAGAAATGTGATCTTAGCCACCAGGTTCATTGCTAGTATAATTCCTGTTCCCTCAGGATAGACTCTTTTTTTCCAATTAAGTGTATTCTCCCATATTGGAGACAGAATCATTCTTCCATTCTCCTTTTTGCACATTTACATGATTAGCAAGCGTGATTTAGAAAGGGAGTGGCCTCATGCTTCTTGTTCCACTTAGGAGTAATGCTTTCTCTATTATCACTCCTATAAATCTACATACTGGACTTGGCTTTATTGTTTCAATGTTTTCTTATTTGTAGAGTCTTCTATATTGTATTGAACACTTATACATAAACACAGAACTTCTTTTTCTCCTATAATTGCTATAGTTTCTCCTACTGTTAACTCATGTACTCTTGGGAAATTAATGCACAGCATATAGACTCACAAAAAATGATCTGAGAACCTTCTTCCCATTTAAAATTCACCTTAATTTACAGAGCACATAAGAAGTTTGAACAAAATATTCTCATGGATAATGTATTTATAAGCAATTTAAATTGCATTTCTCTTTACTAAGTTGTCTCTGAAACACGTGTTACCTCATGTGCAAAAGTGTCTTTGTGCTATTTCAATGAAGCCAGAAAACATTCATTTTTTTCTGGAGCAGCACCATAGATTGTTAATGGAAGTAAGTGGAAGTAACTGTTACTGGATGTGGAAACTGATCCCAGGAGAGGAATTGAACATTGAGAAATGATAAAGTTCAAGTTAACTATTACTTTCCTTTTTACTGTACAAGAAAAGAATCCAAGGCTGGAAGGAAAATCTGTCCCTGATTTTTGGGTGTGTCCTTTACTCATATAAAATTTGTCTGTAAACTTCTGGTTGAGAGTATTGCAAAAGGAAACAATATGCATTTGAAGGCCAGCATAGAACAAAAGGAAGTAACTTTGTTTTAAAAGTGTTCTACTGCAAAGAAGCAAAGATATGGAGGTTTTAAAGCATCTTATGGATGGATGTTTCACTCCTGAGATGATTCTCTTGTTGCAGGAATCAGTTATCAATTCCTTTAGTCTGGTCTTGAGTTTTCCATAGCAATAAGGATTCCAAAAAATCAGGATCCAGTGAGTATGATCAGCAAAAGCAGCCTCTTCTCAGACCGCTACTATTTTAAGGAGAGTCCCAAAAAAATACTCAGGGTTTGTTTTGTTTGCTTGTTTGTTTAGTTTGTGCTGGTTCTGGGACTTGAACTTAGAGACTGGCCCCTGTCCCTGAACAGTTGTCTTTCTTTCACACCTGGCCCAAACCTATTACTCCACTGCTTGAGCCAAATCTCCACTTCTGGATTTTTTGGTGTTTAATTACAGATAAGTGTTTGACAGACTCTCTTGCCTGGGT
This sequence comes from Dipodomys spectabilis, assembly GCF_019054845.1. NCBI lineage: Eukaryota > Metazoa > Chordata > Mammalia > Rodentia > Heteromyidae > Dipodomys > Dipodomys spectabilis. The sequence continues at coordinate 508,413 of NW_024871300.1, read as the reverse complement.
TGGCTTTGAACTAAGACAGTAAGAAAGCTAAGTGACATTAACTGTATGGACTTCTCTTTTCAACCAAGAAATATTAGATGAAGTTTATTATAAAGCTAATATTTGACAATTTTTAAAGAAGAGAATATGTTTAGCAAAGAAGCCATAACAAATAACTCAGCAAAAGTAGGTGCACTACTAAATCATTTGGCAAGATTACTATTGACTTCATCATTCCTTTGGGGGAAACTTAAACCTATATTTGCACTTTTTTGTTGGTTGTGGGGATTGAACATTGATCCTGGCCACTGTCTCTCTTCTCTTCAGCACAGCTTGAGCACTCTACTAATTTAGCTACAGCACCACTTCCGGGTTTTGGGGGTTAATTGAAGATAAGTGTTTCATGGACTTTCCTGACCAGGCTGGCTTTGAACCACAACCTCTGGACTCAACCTCCTGAGTAACTAGGATTACAGGCATGAGCCACCAGCACCCGGCTCATATTTGCATTTATGTGCACTTAATGTCACTATGTAGACAAAGAATGGAAATATGAACCAAATGATGTGACATTGCCGCTTTTCAGAATAATTAAGGTAGCAATATTTACAATATTTTGTTACATTAATGACTCATGAGCTATGGGACTCTTACATTAGCATCCTCTTTCATCTTTGTAGGTGTATATAGTATCAGGAAATGTTCATAGATAAATACAGAAAGACAGATTTTTAGAAAGCAAAGATCAGGTATGAAAGATCAGCATAGAAGGAGATACATTCATCACACTGAGATTAAGAACTAGCCTAGGAGATTTTGAATGCTAAAGGCAATGAGGAATAAGCCTAGTTGATAACTAGTTCTTTAATAACCAAAAATGGTTCCCTAGAACGGTTTCTGCTATACCTTAGTTACTATCATTTATTCTTTCCATCTGGAGTTATTCCTTCTCTTCTGTCACAACTGTTAATTATCCTCTGCCTTTTTGGTGTGATGACTGGCCAAAATAGTTTCCAAATCTCACTTACACTATCCTTCTCATTGTGATTAGCAGTGACCCCACTCAAAAGCCTGGAATATTTGAATTTCCAGAATTAATCTTCACCTGACATCTAAGCACATTCCTAGCATTAATTGCCATGACCTAATGAACAAAACATTTTTTCAACACAGTATCAATACTTAAAGTACATGTGATAGGAACTATTGTCAGGTATCAGTATGGAAGGAGCAATTATATATTCCAAGTATGGGTTCTGTATTTTGCATTTACTAACTATTCATTGTTGTTGTTGTTGTTGTTTTGGCAGTCCTGGGGCTGAAACTCGGTGCTTGGGAATTATTCTTCAGGTTTTTTTTCCCTCAAGGCTAACCCTCCACCACTTGAGGCACAGGACCACTTCCAGTGTTTCCTTTTCAATTTATGTGGTACTGAGGAATTGAACCCAGGGTGTCATGCATGCTAGGCAATCACCATACCATGAAGCCACATTCCCAGAACCCTAAATGATTTTCTTAAGATGGCATTACATTTTCATTCTGTAACCCTGTATCATAATTTTAGCCAGAAATTTTTGCTAGAAAAGAGCATTGAACACAATACTGAGTCCAGACTAGATGAACAATGGATACCTGTCACAGTGTAGCCAGGGCACAGAGGGACTTACCTCATGGAGCTGGTACAATAGACTGAGTGAGACAGCTCCTGACCCACAGGTTACCTCCAGAATGAGAGGACCACCTTGGTTCCATCCACATGGGGATGCTGGGCCACCTCCTCCAGCACCCATTGAATCAGTTCCTGAGAGAGAAAGTGAAAGAAAGAAGGTCAGAATTACACTTAAACCATATGCCGGTGGCTCAGGCCTATAATCCTAAGTACAATGGAGGCTGAGATATGAAGATCATGGTTTATAGCCAGCCCGGGCAGGAATACCTGTGAGACTCTTATCTCCAAAGAACCACCAAAAAACTGGAAGTGGTGCTGTGACTCAAGTGGTAGAGTGCTAGCATTGAGCTGAGGAGCTCAGGGAGCTGTCCAGGCCCAGAGTTCAAGCCCCAAGACTGAAAAGAAGAGGACTTCCCACCACAAGAAGTGGGATGAATAGCACCCATTGTCTTAGGGAGCATGGCAGAGAAGTCAGGCCAAGCTTCCTGTCAGCTGGGAGTCATTAGTAGGTCACCCGGCTTCTCTGTGCCTCAGTTTCCCCAGCTTCAAAACTGAACAAAGTGAAGGATCCCGTTACTCATGGGGATAGAGTAATAAAGAAAGAGAGCCATGTTTTGTTTCATAATCCCATACCTGTTGCACCGTTAATACACACCATCTGAGATCTTTCCGGGTATCTTCCTATCATATGCTCACAGAATTGCCAAGAACAGTATCAGATGGCCCCTCCATCTGTGCCTGTCCCTGCTCCAGAGATCCCTCTGTATCAATCCCTTGTTTCCTCACAACTGTCCCATAAGGAGATTGAAGTCCAATGGTTGAGGCCCAACCCAGAGATTCACCTCTGGTCAAGAATCGGCTGCCGTGGACTGAGTTTGGGACAATCCATCTAAACCAATGACTGAGCGTGGCACTACATATCTACCATCCCAACTACAGAAGAACGGGCCTGGTGGCTCAGGCCTGTCACAGATAGGAGGACCATGATCCAGCCCAGCCTGAGCATATATTAATTTGCCATCTCAGAAATGCCCAAGACAGAAAAGCTTGACTCACATGGTAGAAGACCTGACTGGCAAGCCTAAGGCCTTGAGGTCAAACCCTAATATACTAATATACCCAAAAGAACCAGAGTCCCAATGCCAGAGGCTCATGCCTATAATCCTAGGTACTCAGGGGGCTGAGATCTGAAGATCACAGCTCAAGATTTAAAATAGGGTTGGCCTCACCCATCAGACGTCATGATTAGAAGACCCAGAGTCTGACCTATGGTGTTGCGCTCCATACTAGCAGAACTCGTATCCTTACTAAGTGTTGGCCATGCTCTCTGTCCCCCTGGGAAGCCATCCCCTGCAGGCCGCACTCCCAGGTCCTCCCAAGCTCCCACTGCCACCAACCAGGCCCAAGGGAGTACACAGCTCCATTGCACACAGATCCCATGTTCTTGTAATTTAACAGTGCTGAGTCCCCTTTGAGCCTCTCACCCTTCCAGGCCCCCAGACCTCAGCTGTGAAGCCCATACATGCCCCAAAGATAGCAGGTAGAAGTTACCAAAGTATTCAGCCTCCTTGTTACAACCCACTTCTACACACACACCCACACACACACCCACACACCCCCCCCCCACACACACACAAACACACACACACATCCAGACCGGTGACAGAAGACTCCTCCATGCAGCACCTGCAATTTGCCAACTGATCACTCACCTGAGCACAGTCAGGCTGTACAAGGAAAAAGATGATCTCTGTCTCTGTCTTTGTCTCTGTCTCTCTGTCTCTGTCTCTGTCTCTGTCTCTGTCTCTCTCTCTCTTTCTCTCTCTCTCTGTCTGTCTGTCTCTCTGTCTTCAGGTGAAAGTTTGACTGAGCACAGAAGACAAGGGCTCACACAGCAAGGTTGTCTATCTTCTGCATCCAACCCCTCCCATCCCCAGAAAAAAAAGGAAAAAAACCCAGAAGGCAGGTGTAGACATGCTGCTCCCCACCTCTGACTAAAGCCACTGGGTTCCCACCAGGGAGTGGAAGGGCACAGATGTGCTGCTGTGTGGCTCCCACTGCTCCAGGCCAGGGGATCTTTGGCACCCACTCCTCACCCAACCCTGCATCTCCCTGTATCCTGGGACATTAGCCGCTGGGGATGGGGGTGGCATCCTCGGGTCAACACCCACCCCCACCCCTGGGGCACATTTGTGGCAGGGCGTGGGCCAGAGTGTGGGGCACAGGGGAGGCGCGGGTCCAGGTCAGAGGGGAGGGGATATGGGGTCGCAGGGTGCAGGGCTGTGTGGCAGCCACTCACGTGTTGCTGGCAGAAGCTGTAGGCAGCTGCTCCAAGTGGGGCAAGCAGCACTGGCAGAGGCATGACAGACACTCAGGCCCTGAACAGAGGACAGGGGAGCCAGGACCAGGTCAGGGCCGCAAGCTGGCTCATGGCACAACATTGCACCATTGCCTGAGGAAACTATGGGCCTGAGCCTGCAGCATTAGATTTGAAATGCTGCTACATGGGGAAGGGGGTAGGGGCCTGGGGCTCAGGTAGGCACATGGTGGGATGAGGAAGGCCTCTCTTCCTAGGCCTCGAGTCTCTTGCTCACCACTCAGCCACCACTACCTTCCTCAACTGCTGGTAGTGGTGTCAACAAACAGAGCGAATCATGGTGCTACTGGGCAGCATGGAATGTGGGTGTGGCCACCATTCTTGCATCCCATTGGTCAGAAAGAACCATGAAACAATGGAGGTGTGGCTGGAATCTTGTGATGCAGGCAGAATGGGCGGAGTCAAAATGATGGCAGCCCCTTTCCCAGGGAACTCTGTCCAATCCAGTTGAGGACAAGAGAGTGACCTGCTTTAGCTGGATGGCTGCACAGATTGTTGTGTATGTCTGTTTGTTCCCAGACCTTGAACTCAGGATCTAGGCACAATCTCTGAGTTGCTTTTGATCAAGGCTAGCTCTCTACCACTGGAGCCACACGGCTTTACTTCTGGCTTTGTTGGAACAAGTTGGACAGGAGTTTCAAGGACTTTCCTGCCTAGGGTCACTTTGACCATGATCCTCCTATCACAGCCTTGTAAGTTTTAAGGAGGACTGCTGAGAGCCAATGATGCCTGGTTTTGCTGATGTTCTTGGACAGACCTGTGAGTTCCCTATCCTCAGGTTTAAGTGGTAGGAGCTGGAGCCCACAGCTTGAATTCTGTTCCTGCCACCAACGAACGGCAGGAGATCCTATGAAACTCATTCCTATTCATATGATTACTAAAGGAATGTGATGTATGTCATGATTAAATGGGCAGTACTTGAATGATTCGAGGATAAAATTATACACAATTACATTATAGGACACTAGTCGATATTAATTAATACTTTATGAAGCATTTAAACAATCACCTTCATTAAATGGAGGCCAAATGAAATACCTACGAATTGAGCATCACATAGCATGGAGATGCCATTTTTTTTTCTGCCAGGACTGGGATTGGAACTCATGGTCTAGGTAACCCTGCTGTTGCACAGTATGGGAAGGGGAAGCTTGCCTCCTTGAATTCAAGAAATTCAAGTCTGTTCCTTTTGCCTGAAATCGATGCCCACCACTAGAAAACATCCTATTTGTTTACATTTTAAATATATGATTTATATTTATATACATATGTTGATTCCATATTGCATTCAGTGTAGTTACTTCTTTTACGTTTTGTTTTATTCATGCACTGACTACTCATCTTATTGACTATTATGACGCATAGAACAGTGATTACATTGATTACATAGGATATAGTTTTGCATATGTATTGCATGTCCTTCCTGACACCCAGGACTTTCACAGAAAAGAAAAACATGTGTCACCATCAGCTTCTTACTACACGATTCATTTTTTGGGAGTGCTGGCATCTGAACTCACAGACTTCAAAGCCCAATTCATGAATGGGTGAGTGTCAGCCTGCCATCCTGTGGCAAGTTGAGCTGACAGGCAGTCCCGAGTACCTGAGATCGAGCCCCAGCGGTTGACAAAATAAGAACAGATTGACATGCAGTTGGTAGTACACTAATAAATGTATATCTTTATAGAGTGCCAGAGATGTCTATACATTATTCACTTATATAGACTACAATCCTACCAATTCTTGGGTATTTATAATGCCTCCATGTAATTAATCTTATTGTTTTGATTCTTAACAAACTATTAAGTAAATCAAACAATATCCTGAAATTATTGCATTCTGTATGTAATAGTATTCTTTTAATATTAATAATAATAAATATTAAATAAATAATAATAAATAAATACATAAATAATAAATATTAAATAAAGTCAGTCTCCTGAAATGATGCTGTCTAATTTCACAGGAGCGTCATTCACCATCAACTCATTCAACTGTGACATTGATAATATTACCTTGTTATTCCCATTGATGGGAACGAGTCTCTTAGTATCTGTTGCCATTGATTGGTGTCATGACTGGGATTCAAAATCAGGGCCTACATTGCCTTGTGGACCTATGACTTCCTCAGTAGTCTGACAACCTTCAGCAATGAAAGGTGAAGTACCCTTTCCAACAGTGTCACTCAGATCCAGGAGGGTCACCGTGCAAAAGAAGAAAACATAAAAAGACCATCTTGCTGCATTTTTTCTGTACATTTTTGCCACACAAGGCCTGGGGGGTCTAGGATCCTAGGATCTACTGTGGGTCCAGTGGCTGCACCTCAGCATAGGGTGTCAAAGCTGAGGCAGAATTACCACAACCTGAGTTCAAGCCCTCTGCTGAGCAAAAATTAATTAAAAGAGATTAGCTCCCTGGCTTGCAATTCACCCCGTTTTTTCTGGCAGGCTTTGGATTTGAACGCAGAGTCTAGGTGAATCTGCAGCACTGTGGAAGAAGCGGAAGCTCACCGTACTTGAAGATAAAAAAGTCAGGCCTGTAATCTAAGCCAAAATTCAAGCCCCAGCCTTGGAAAACATACTATTTATATACATTGTAAATACAGAATTTGTACTTACCTATGGATGTTCAGTCCATACACGTTTGGTGTGGTTGTTCCTTGTATTTTTTGTTTTATTCATTTATTTACCGTTGATTTTACTATGATGACACCCATTCCCTTTATTACATTGATGACATCCTATCACATGGAATCTAAATTTGTAGACGTGTTTTCCATCATGCCAGACACCCAGGACTCTCAGAGAAAAGGAAAAAAGTTTCACACTTGGCTTCTTACGGCATGATCCAATTATTGGTAGTTCTGGGATCTGAACTCAGGGCCTAGCAGGACCAATTGGTGAATAGTTTAAGGTGACCACACCAGCCTGTGAGCGACAAAGGTGTTAGACCATTCCAAGCAACTGACATGGATGCCCAGGGTGGGCCATGATAGTCATAAATTAATAATTTAAACATAGGATCAATATTTACATATATGTGTGGACAGCATCTTGCCTTTGGAGTACTTTTTCTCCTTATTTTCTGTCTTATGTAAGTATTGTGTATTTTACTGAGTAACGTAACAGATATAACAGTGCTTACATGGAAGACAACCTATTGCCCTGGCTATACGGTTTCCTATGCATTCTCCATCCAAGCTGAGACCCAGGACTCTCACAGAACAGGAAAACGTGAATCGATGGGCTTCTCACATCAGGATTCATTTTTCGGCAGTGTTGGGATTTGAACTCACACTCTATCAGGCCCAATTGGAGAAATGGTCAAGGTGAGGACACCAGCCTGTGAGCAACGAAGGAGATAGGCCATTCCTAGGAACTGACATCGAGTCCCAGGGAGGTCCAGATAGTCATAAATTCGTAATTCAAATACAGGATCTATATTTATCTACATGTGTGGACAGCATCTTGCATCCGGTGCACTTCTCCTAAATTTGTGTCTAATTCATGGAGTTATTGTGTATTTTACTGAGAATGGTGACAGGTGTAACTGTGCTGACATGGATGACAATCTGTTCCCATAATTATATGGTTGCCTATGCATTCTACATCCTAGTGAAAGCACGGTACTTTCACAGGAGAGGAAAACATGTTCAACGACTGGCTTCTGACAACAGAATGAATCTTTTGTCAGTGCTGGGATTTGATCTGAGATCTGGGTAGCTCTGTTGCCCTTTGGGGGAAGGGAAATCTCACCATCCTTGAAGACTAGAATGTCAGGCCTGGTCCAGGACCTGATTTGAAGCCCCAGTACTGGACAAAATAACAAGCCCGCCTTTTTTAAACATTGGATCTCTCCTTACCTACAAGTTTGGTATGCATCTTGCATTCAGTGTAGTTATTCTTTTTATTTTGTGTCTTATTCATGGATGTATTGCGTATTTTATTGAGTATGGTGATAGATATAACTATGCAGACATGGATAACAACCTATTTGAATGGCTGTAGAGTTGTCTATATAGAATTCTCCATCCCTGCTGAGACCCAGGATTTTCACAGGACAGGAAAACAGGTGGATCGATTGGCTTCTCAAATCAAGGTGAATCTTTTTTGGCAGTGCTGGGATTTGAACTCTAGCCCTAGCAGGCCCAATTGGCGAATGGGTCATGGTGAACACACCAGCCTGTGAGCAACTAAGGAGGTAGGTCGTTCCCAGTACCTGAGTTGAAGGCCTGGTGGGGGCCAATATGGTCATAAATTCATCATTTAAACAGAGGGTCTATATTTCCATATATGGATGGGCAGCATCATGCAATCGGTGTAGTCATTCTCTTTATTTTGTGTCTTATTCATTGATGTATTGTTTATTTTCTTGAGTATAGGATGACAGATATAACTGTGGCGACCTGGATGACAACCTATTCTCATGAGTATAGAGTTGCCTGTGCATTCTCCATCCTAGCTGAGACCCAGGACTTGCACAGCACAGGAAAACTGGTGCAATGACTGGATTCTCACAACAGGGTAAATTTTGGCAGTGCTGGTATTTGAACTTTGGGCCTAAGAGGCCCAACTGCCCAATGGGCCCATGTGATCACACCAGTCTGTGAGCCACTAAGGAGTTGGTCAAGTCCCAGGAACAGAGATCGAGCACCAGAGAGGCCACAATTGTCCTGAATGCATCATTTAAACATGGGATGTATATTCAAATCTGTGTGTGGACTGCATTGTGCATTTAGTGTAGTTATTCTATTTTGTATGATATTCATGGATGTATTGTGTATTTTCTTTAGTATATGTTGAAATGTATAACTGAGCTCACATGATAACAACCTATTCCCATGGCCACAGGGTGCCCCATGTATTCTTCATCCTAGCTGAGACCCAGAACTTGCACAGGAAAGGAACACAGGTGCAACAATTGGCTTCTGACATCAGGATGAATCTTTTGGCACTGCTGGGATCTGAACTTGGGGACCAGCAGACCCAATTGACGAATGGGTCCATGTGAGCACAACAGCCTGTGAGCCACTAAGGAGTAAAGCTGTTCCCAGGACCTGAGATGGACCCCCAGGTGGGGGTGGGGAGGAGGGTACACAGTAGTGATCCATTCATAAGTTGAAGGTAGTATGCAAATGAGTACACATTTGTATAGAGTAGGAGAGACGATAACCTGTGATGGAATCCAATCTACCATGTGTCTACTGATTCTTGAATCTTTCCAGATGCCTTCATTTCATGACTGTGATGATTATTGTCATGCTTAATCAACATTGCTTTACAAATAAGTGATACCCCATGCGTCTTGCCTATCATTTCCTAGTCACATCATGCTTGAACTACTCATTCAATGAGATCGATCACATTCCATGACTTTACCTGGTCCAGAAACCATTATCTCAGGATTTCCCGCCATTGTTTTCTCATGGGGGTGGGCTGAATTCAAGCCTCAGGCATGGGAAACATACTCCTTATATACATATTAAAGATAGGATTTATACTTCCATACATGTTCAGTCCATATCACGCTTAGTGTTGTTATTCATTTTATATCGTTTTTATTCATTTAGTTACAATTTATTTTATTGTCTTTGATGACACCTATACCATTTATTACATTGTTTACATCATATCACATACCATCTAGATTTGTAGATGTGTTCTTTATCATGTCTGACACCCTGGACTCTCCCAGAAAAGGAAAACATGTGTCACACTCGGCTTCTTACTCAAAGATTAAATTTTTGGCAGTGCTAGGATCTGAAATCAGGGCCTAGCAGGCCCAATTAATGATTGGGTGAGTGTGAGCACAGAAGCCTCTAGCCAATGAAGCTGTCAGGTGGTTCCTAGGCACTGAGATCAAGCCCCAAGTTTGGCCAAAACAGCAATACACGGATAGGCAGAGGTGGTATACAAATAAATATATTTTGTTAAAGATTTCCAGAGCTGTCTATCTATGACTGAATGACATCTACTACGTTCCTACCAACTCTTAGGTATTTATTATATCTCCAATGAAAAAATATTATTCTTTTCATGCTTAATAAACTATTAATTAAGATCAATTAGCATCCTAGGATTACTGCATCCAAATTTAGAGTAGAAAAATGCATGAACTACTCTTTCAATGTGTATTCTTATGCATAGGAATGAGTCTCTTGTGATCTCTTGCCATTGGTAAATGTAAGGATTAGGATTTGAACCAAGGGACTATGTTGACATGTTGGCTTATGGCTTCCCTGATAGCCTGCCAGCCATCAGCAATGGTAGGCCAGGTCCACTTTGAAACCATGTCATTCAGACCCAGGATGGTTATCATGCAAAGAAAAAAATTGTAAAACCCTGAGCCCTCTACAGCTCCACCCTTTTTGTGCTGTTTTGCTTTTTTTCCTTCATGCAAGCCCTCTTAGCCTAGGGTCCCAGGATCAGCTTTGGGTCCCGAGGCTGCACCCCAGCCTAGGGAGAGTGAAGTTGAGTCAGAGTTACCATGACCTGAGTTCAAGCTACGTGATTGGCAAAATTAATTAACTAATTAATTCATTAATTAATTAACTAACTAAATTGAAATAATAAAGCTCCTTGGTTTGGAATTTCTGCCAGTTTTCTTTCATAGCCTGGGATTTGAACTCAGTCTTGATGAATCCGTAGCAATGAGACAGAAGACGCAGAGTTGCCAATACTTGATTTCAAACCCCATGCCAAGCCAAAAATAAATAATTAAGTCCTGACCTCAGCAGGGATGTTAGTTGTGAAGATGGGAGGGAAGGGATGGTAGAGGAAAATCAAACGAGGATGCAACAATGCTCAATAGGAAATGTACTCATTACTTTGCTCATGTAACTGTGACACATCTGTACAACATTTTTAAAATAAAAAATGTACAAAAAATTATGTAGTGCTCAAGAAGCATTTTGGGTTTAAGGGATGGATGTCTGAATAGCTGTACAAAATTTTACACTGATTTTTTTCAGTGTTCAGTATGGAACTGAATAAACGTAACTGTTTCTGTTAGAAATATTAAGTCATTGTCTTGGAACTTGGGCCACTATTTCTGCCATTGCTGGGATGTGAGCTCACTGTCCAAGTAATTCTTTTGTACCTTGGGTGAAGGCTAAGCTCCCTGTCCTTGAGGAAAAGATTTTCAAGCTAGAGTTCCTAGGGCCTGAATTAAGGCCCTGCAATAGAAAAAATATTTGTGTACATGTGTAATATAAGATATATAGGTAAATATGTATGTTTATTTCATATTATGATTATTATTAATTTTGTATTTAATTTTTTATTCCTTTTATTGTTTATTGTATTAGTATTATTATACACATAATATTTATTGTGTTGTGAACATATATTATAAAATTATACACAATAATTCAGTACATTGACTAATTTTCATTAATACTTTATTAAGTTTTGAAATATGATACTTAATTAAATGGAGGCATTTGTCAAGTCATCACATGGTCAGAGTCTGTCCCAGTATGAGTTTTGTCTTATTTATCTTTGGACAACTTCCTATACGGATTTGTTTAGATGATTTATACTCAGAAGGCTTTTCTTGTGGATAGGCAAGTTGAGGGATAACATCGTAAGGTTGGGGCTGGGAATGTGGCTTAGTGGTATATAGCTTGCTCAGCATGCATGAAGGCCAGGGTTTGAATCCTCACTGCTACATACTCAGAAAAAGCCAGAAGCTGTGGTGTGGCTCAAGTGATAGAGTGCTAGCCTTGAGAAAAAGAAACTCAAAGACAGTACCCAGGCCCTAATTTCAAGCCCTAGGTCTGGCAAAAACAATATGCCATATTTCAGTGGCTCTGGAAACCTACTTTCTCAGGATCCTGAGATCTGAAGATCACAGTTTGAAGATAGCCTAGGTGAAAGACCCTAGTATATGTTTTGCCACTAGGTCCCCCAGAGAACTTGCTGACCAACCCGCCCCCCCCTTCCACGAAACTAAGCCTCCACCAAAGAGGGCGAGGCAGGAATAAAGAGTCTCTGAGTTAACAATTGAAGGGCAAGTACAGACACGTCAGCTAACTGAACTGCATGTGGAAAGTCCCACCGCCTGACCCGCTCGCCTGACTCACCAATCCCTACCCTAAACATGACTCAAAATTAGCCAATCAACCATGCATCTCGCTTCTGTAACCCTGCTTCCAGCTGCCCATAAAAGAGGGTGCTCTCATGTGCCCCGGCGCGCAAGTCTCCCGATAGACTTTGTCGCCCCGGGTACCCGTGTAAAAGCAGGTTCCCAGCCACCGACCCAAACCTTGTGGATCTTGAGGTCGTGTGTATCTGGGAGTCTGGGCATGCCTGAATAAACCTCTTGCCGATTGCATCCGCACAAGTGGTCTCCTTGTTCCTTGGGAGAGGGTCTCTTCAGATTGAAAGGCGCCCCACCCTGTCGGGGGTCTTTCATAGGGAAGGAAAGCCTGTTAGACTCTTACCTCCAATGAACCATCAAAAAACCCCATGTGGCACTGTAGGTCAAGTGGTAGAGTGTTTGCCTTGAGCTGAAGGGCTCAGGGACAGCGCCCAGGCTTCAGTTTGAGACACACAACTGGAAAAAGAGTGAGGGATAATCAAAGTAATTTTCCTATTTGCTACTTATGAAAATATTTTTAGGAAAATGAATGCTGATGTACACCAGAATTGGAGTCAGACCTCAAGTTTCAAGTGTAGCACATCCATAAGCCCAGCCTCTCAGACTCTAGCATTATAAATATGTGTCCTACAGGGTTCTGAAAGGCACATTGTTTAAAGGCTTAATATGCTCTCCAAGCCCTTTGTGATAGAAGTTGACTTGTATTGTCAATGTCATTACAGTTCTGACCCTAGCAGAGAACCAATAGCTCACGCCCATCACCCTAGCTCAGGAGGCTGAGGTCTCTCACAGGGTGAAACCAGCCAAGGCAGGGAAATCTAGGACATTCTGACTTCCTGTTCTGAAAGGTCAGATGCTTAAGAAATTCCTGTGTTTCCCTTGGTGATGAGAAGTTACTTGCACTCTAAATGTTCTTGGAGTTCTTGAGCTACAGAAGAAGGAAAGAAATATTATTGACCCAATCAGGGTTCAAATGAAGTTCTCAGGATCCAAGCCCTAGGTCTGTTAGCAGGAAGAACTCCAGTGTAACACTGTATTTGAAGGACAGAAAACAGTTTCAAAAGCCAGGCTAGGTGCAGAGAACTAGGCCTGCGGGATTAGGAGGCAGAATGTACACATTCAACAAGGAAGTGAGCTGCAAAACCACTTCATTCATTCCAGGCACAGCCAGCAATGGGGGAAAACTGAAACATTTGTTAGAGGTACAGCAGGGTCAGGCTTTTCTCAGTCTCTTCAAACAATGACTAATTAACCTTCCTCCCTCAGGTGAAGGGAGCCTCAGGCTATCTTTAAGTTACCAATAGGGAGCCAGTTTAGTGCTGGAGAGGGGAGGAACAGAGTAGAAAAACCCTGCTCTCTGGTCTTTGGGAGTGGGTTTTTGACTCTCATTTTTTGTCAGGTTTGAAGGCCCTTCTATCTCTGCCAGTCCATTCTCCTTACTTCATTCTCCACATTATTAAAGCAAATCCCCAGTCCAAGAAGGGGCAGGGCCATTTCTCTTCTGTCTCCAAGCACCTGAGTTAGAACCTGGCTCTGCCCTCTTGATTCTGGGGCTCTTGGATGCCTGAGAAGTGGGACAGAGACAGTCATCCTGCTCTGCATTTGTGTGAAGGTGATGCTGGTGTCCTGGCACACTGCAGAAAGATTGATGACTGGGAATGTTCCCTTCTTTCCTTCTGATATCAAAAACAGATTCATCTATCAACTTTCTTTCTTTCTTTCCTTCCTTCCTTCCTTCCTTCCTTCCTTCCTTCCTTCTTTCCTTCCTTCTTTCTCTTTCTTTCCTTCTTTCCTTCTTTCTTTCTTTCTTTCTTTCTTTCTTTCTTTCTTTCTTTCTTTCTTTCTTTCTTTCTTTCTTTCTTTCTTTCTTTCTTTCTTTCTTTCTTTCTTTCTTTCTTTCTTCCTTTCTCTCTCTCTCTCTCTCTCTCTCTCTCTCTCTCTCTCTCTCTCTCTCTCTCTCTCTTTCTATTTCTTTCTTTCTACCATCCTACCTAGGATGCAGCTTGGGCCTACACTCCAACACAGCATCACATAGGAGGTGAGCCCCAAGGTAAAGATTTGCAGGGTTTATAAAGGCACACAACCAACCAGGTGTTTGGATTACCACCACGTGTTGCTCTGCTAGAAACAAGCAACAAGTGATCACTGCCTCAAAACTTTAACCCTTCATTCCCCCCCTTGACTTATGGTCTTGTGGCTCCAGCCTCAAACTAAACTCCAACAGCTCTAGATCTTGAATGGGTATGGTCCCTAACTGACCTTAGCCATACTATTAAACAACAATATCAATAATAATCAGCTCATTTTTCTTTTCTTGAGTTGTATGCAGAGTGGTTGGGTAGGATGCTTGGAGCCTTCCCATGTTTCCCCACGGTTGTCCAAGGCAAAGGGTTCAGCTGGTCTGGCGTGGAAGCAGTGGATCCAAGCAGCAATGCCATCCACCTTAAGGGCAGTAGGTGTAGCCAGTAGCACCATGTAAGGTCCCTTCCACCGTGGTTCCAGAGATCTCAAGTTGTGTCTTCGAACAAACACCCAGTCCTCTGGTTTAAACAAATGTGGGGGAGTAAGAATAGAAGCAGAATCATATAATGCTCTAAGCTGGGTCCACATCCTCTTATGCACCAGCTGTAAATAGTCAAGCTTACAAAGAAATTCAATATCATCCAAATCAGCAAGTAATTCAGTCTGAAGGCTAGGTATAATGGGTGGAGGGTGTCCATTCATTATTTCAAAAGGAGTAAAGCCAAACTGACAGGGTGAATTTCTTACTCTAAACAGGGCAAAAGGAAGCAGCGATACCCAGTCTGTGCCAGTCTCCAAGGCCAATTTAGTTAAGGTCTCTTTTAGAGTCCGATTCGTTCTTTCTACCTGCCCTGAACTCTGGAGTCTATAGGCACAGTGCAATTTCCAATCCATCCCTAGTGCCTCGGCTATTTCCTGACTTACTTTTGAGTCGAAGGCTGGTCCATTGTCCTAGGCAGTGGTGGATGGGAAGCCATCGCTGGGTAGGATTTCTTCCAGGATCTTCTTAGATATGACGTTAACAGTCTCATGCTTTGTTGCGTAGACTTTAACCCATCCTGAAAAGGTGTCTATAAGCTAGCAAATATTTATATCCAAATTTTACAGTTTTAATTTCTGTGAAGTCTACTTCCCAATACACACCTGGCCTATCTTCATGGAGGAGAGTTCCTTTTGTAACCAGTTGATTAGGGGCCTTGGTGAGCTGACAGGCTTTAAAATTTTTAACAATGTCCTCAATGAGTTGATTTCCTTGCCTGATTTTTACTTCTGAGAGTAGGCGCAAGTTCTCCATTCTTCGGGTTCCCATGTGAGAGACCCGATAGATTCTCGTAAGAATCCTCTTGCCCAATCTTTGTGGCAAGATAAGTTTCCCCTCACCAGTTTTCCACCAGTCTTTATTTCTTTCTCTGTTTGGGGGTTTATAGGCCATGGAAATTTTCTTTATCCACTCCAAGTCTTCTTGGGAGTACTGAGGCTCAGGAGGCAAAGCTTGTTGCCTTGGGTCTATTTCCGCTCTAGGGTGGAGGCCCACCTCTTTAGCTGTCTGATCCGCCAAGTTATTTCCATTGGTTATTGAATCAGTTACCTTTGATGGCTAGGACAGTGCATAATGGCAATATTTGCTGGTTCCCATAAGGCCTGGATGAGGTTTAAATTTTCTTGTTCATTTTTAATTGCCTTACCTCAGCTGTCAACAGCCCCCTCTCTTGGTAAATGGCTCCATGGACATGCACAGTGGCAAAAGCATACTGACTGTCCGTGTAATTATTTAGTCTCTGACCTTTTCCCATCTGTAGGGCTTTTGTTAGTGCCACTAGTTCTTCTCTTTGTGCAGATGTTCCCTGAAGGAGTGCTTCTGCCCACACTACCTCAGTGTCCTTGGTAACTGCTGCACCGGCATACTTTTTTCCTTCTCCAATGAAACTGCTGCCATCTGTGAACCAGGTATGCTTGGCATGCAATAGTGGCGAGTCCAACCAGTCTGGCCTCTTTTCTTTGGCCTGGTTGCTCTTTTCACACTCAATTTCACGTTCTCTGTCCTTCCTTTCCTGTCTTTGCTACTGTCTATCTCTTATTGTAAATCTTTTCCACTGCAGCTACTAGATCCCTAATAGACTTTTCATCAAGTCTGTCTAGAGCCTGCAACTTTTGCTTTATGTCTGGTACAGCTTGATTTATATAGGCAAACATAATCATCTGAGCCGACTCCTGGGTCTCAAGATGATACAGGTATATTGACTAATAGCTTCCATGAGCCACTCAAGATATGCTGCCAGACTTTCACTTCCCCCCTATCTAACATTATAAACTTTGGCCATATTAGTAGGTTGGCAAGCCGCCACCTTGAGACCTTCCAACAGAGCCTGGTGATAGACGTCGCTCCCTACTTTCAACTGTATTGTTGTCCCAATTGTTGGTAAGATCTCAGGAAAATAGGCAGGGATCAGGGCAGGATCTGTGATGGGTGCTCCTGTGGGGCCAGGGATGTTTCTGGGCTGCTTATTGGATAAAGTCTCTCTCTTCGGTGGTAAAAAGGACCTGTAAAAGCTGACTACAATCATCCCAAGTGGGCTGATGAGTAAAGAGAATAATTTCAAGCAAACAAATTAAATCCTGGGGTTTCTCAGAAAAGGGGGCATTTTGGGTGTGCCAATTGTATAGATCACTGGGAGAAAATGTCCAATATTGGAGTTGCTGTTGACCATCTGCATCCACAGGACCTATGGCATGTATGGGAAAACAGGTGCATTAGAAGGGGGGTTGATCCCACGGCATCGTCGAGAGACTGGACCCTCAGAAACTTTAAGGGCAGGTGCTGAGTGTTTTATAGCTCCCTCCTCCTCTTGATCATTCTCAGGTTCTGCAAAAGGAACCTGGAAAGGAGAGTATGGGGGAGGAAACATTTCTTCTTCCAAGTTATCTCCCTGAAAAAACGGGGGGTACCTTTTCTTTCCCTCTGTGTCAGTTTCTTTTTGTAAGTCTAGGGGGCTAGATGGAGTGGTGCCTATGGTTTCCATTCCTGTCAGACCTACAGTCCAAAAAACAATACACAGTACAAACAAAACACACGCAGGCCTGACAGTTACCAAAAAGAGCTTACAAAGTGGAGATCTCCCAATTTGGTCCACTGACTACAGTCACGGTGGGGTTTCACACCCATGTCACACAGTAGGAGGAGCAGAGCCACAATGGGCGAGTTGGACCTCTATTAGGAGGCCCTCTTGGTCAATTCCGGCCCAACACTGAACCGACCCCCACCCCACAATTCACATGGCGGTGTTCCAAGGACTGCCCCCCCCCCGCCCCACACAGCGGGGTTCCAAGGACCCCCACCCGACAAGAGGATCTTGGATGTCTCCCAGTTCCTCTAGGGTTGTGGTGCAAGCGCATCTGCTTCAACAACCCTTTACGAATCGGAATGGCCATCCTCACAAAGGAAAACGAAAGTAAAACAGAAAAAGGACAGGACAAGACAAATTAACAAAGACAGCTCTGTTTTACCTTTGAAGTCTGAGATCTTGGGGTTCTTTGGGGGATCCCGGACGAGCCCTCACTAATATGTTATACCCAGGTCGCAGGATCCCCACCAAGAAGACCATGGAGATTCAGACTTCACAGCTGTTTTAAGGTTTTATTTAAACGGGCTGCAACTGAGGTCTCATCCTACACTCCAACAGTGGAGCCTAGTAGGAGAACCCCGAGCTAAAGTTTTGCAGGGTTCATAAAGGCACACAGTCAACCAGGTGTTTGGATTACCACCACGAGTTGCTCTGCTAGAAACAAGCAAAAAGCGGTCACTGCCTCAAAACTTTAACCCTTCACATGAAAATGCTACTATTGTGTTCTAGACATTTAACGTTGGAGACACAAAACACTCATAATTATTAGATCATTTTATAGGCAAAAGGAGCAATGCAGACTCTATGAGGATCGCTCCAGCTTTTGGTCCTCATATCCTGAGACAGTAAATTCACAGCAGCTCAATGCTAAGTGACAGAACTGGCATGTACTGTGGATATTTGCTCCCAAATCCTGTGACACACATTTCTCACTTTTGGCCTCAAACCTGTGACCAGAGGGGAAGATGAGGAGAGAAAATCCTTTTCAGGGAAAGCAGCTATAAAGAACACTGGGTAGTTTAGTTATAAATTAAAACCTTGGGAATGACCCTGTTAAGAAGTCAGATTGTCCAGACTAAAAAATGAAGAAGAGTAGAAATAAGGTGCCAGTGGTTGCTGTCTGTAATCCCAGGTCCTCAGGAGGCTGAGATGTACAGAAACTTAGTTTGAATCCAGCTAGTGTAGGAAAGTCCATGACACAGTTATTTCAAAGAAATCACAGAAATACCCAGAAATGGTGCTGTGACTCAAGCTTAATGCAGTACCCTTGAGCAAAAGGAGCCCAGGGACCATGCATAGGCTCATATTTCCACCCCAGCACCTGCCCCCTCAAAAAGAGCCTATACTTCCATGTCTTTGTCTATGTATTTTATTCTTATAGGTGAAATTCCCGAGTAGCTATAATGAATGGCATCAACCTAGGAAATTTGTATTCAGTACAATGAGTTCATAACAGAGACTTCTTTCAAGTTGTGCGTGTTCCAGGGCTCTCCTCACTGTTCACAGTGTAACCTGAGGGTTTCTCTGCATCACAGGTCTGCTGGAGGAAGTCTCTCTCATTGTCTGGACAGGCACACAAAAGTCCTCACTCCTGTGCAGCTGGGTAACAAACAACTCCATCTGGGCCAGTTAGTGAGGATGAGTGTGAGTGGGCTCTGAAGGTCAGGACAAAAAGACTTCTTTGTACCCTTAGCTATCTCTCTCCCCAATGCTCTGTTTTAACAGAAGACCTTCATTTGTGCCACCTCCCACGGCTGGCCAACTTCTGTGCACTTATCCTGCCTTTGTGAGACTATATTCTGTTGTTCAGTTACAGTGCTGCATATAATTCAGGAGTCCTTCAGACAGACAACTAGGGCACTAAACATAATTAAATGATTCATTGCAGGCAATGTTGGGGCTATGATGCCTCTCTTATGTTTCCGGAAGCTTGGGAAATCCAAGCACATGTTGGATATCACAAAGCTTCCTGTGATCTAGGACTGTTGAAGCTCATCAGGTTTTGAAAGCTTTCACTTCTAGTTGGGCTCTGGGTGGCTAGGTTTTGGGGTTGAACACAGGGCCTGGGTGCTGACCATGAACTCAGTTGCAGAAGCCCAGTGCTTTCCCATTTTGTGTAACAACATCACTTCTGGTCTGTGAGTGTATGTGTGGATGTGGATGTGTGCACACCACGGTGTGTGTGTGTGGGTGGGTGCGTGCACACATATACATGAGTCCTGAAGCTTGAACTCAGGACCTGAGCACTGTACCTAGTTTCTCTTGTACAATGATATCCCTCTCCCACTTGAGTCACAGAGCCACTTCAGGCTATGTCCTAGTGATGTGGTCCTGAGAAGTGAAGCCCACGATTTCATATATGCAAAATATTCTACCAATAAGGCACATCCCCAGCCCTCTACTTCAGCTTTGTTAGTTTATTTCTGTCTTTTTTTATTGTTGTTGTCGATTGAAGGAGTTGAAGTCTTGGCGTGCTTGTTGTCCCTGACCACATCAGCTCAAGTCTTGTGCTCTACCACTTGAGCCACAGAGCTACTTCCAGTTTTCTGGTGGTTCATTGGAGCTAAGTTTCTCATGGACTTTCCTGCCCAGGCTAGCTTTGACCCATGATCCTCAGATCTCATCCTGCTGAGTAGGTAGGATAACAGACATGAGCTCAAGCACCCAGCTTCCCCTTCAGGTTCTTAGTAGTGAATTGGAGATAATTGTCTCATGGTACCTTTTGTGTCTCAGATAGTTTGGAGATAATTGTCTCATGGTACCTTTTGTGTCTGAGATAGTTTGGAACCAAGATCTTTAGAACTCAGCTTCCTGAGAAGGCAGGATGACAGACTTCAGCTACTGACCCCTTGGCCATGGCCTCTGCTGCAAGAGGGTCCATGGCTCCACGGTGTGGAGTGCTAGCCATGAGCCCAAGAGGTAAGGGTCAGTGCCTCAGCCCCGACTTCAAGGTTCATGACCAAGAAAAAAACAAACCAAACCATTGTCTGCTCTAGACAACTCACGAGTCTTCAGTAATACATAATTTTGTCCCTGACATGGGGACTATCTGAGCCTCAATATTCTTGTCTGTATAATCATCTAAGTTGTGGAGCTCTTACATAGACAAGATGTAAGAATGCACCTGGTTAAGGACATAGCACATGGCACTCTTTGCACCCCTCAGCACACAACATCCTGTGAAAGATTCAGCACACAGCACCCAATGCAGGACTCAGCACACTGCATCCTGAAAACTCTCAGCACATAGCACACTGTGCAGGACTCAGAATGGAGCACCCAATGGAGGACTCAGCACATAGCTCCATTCTACAAGCTGTCATTAGAATTAGGGTGCTTTCATCAGTATCTCCATTCCTTGAGGAAAATTTACAAACCATACAAGTTCACATCTAATGGTTTAGTGGGGTGTTTTTCTGGGGAGAGGGTGTTAGCCATGGGGCTTGAACTCAAAGCTCTACCACTTGGAGCCACATTTTGAGGTGTCTCTCACACTTCCTGCCAGGACTGGGTTTTAAAGCCCCTGAGCAGCTAGGATGACAGGCATAAGCCAGGATGACATGGGTAACCTGTGGAGCTGGGTTGCAGCGGTTTACATGTGGCTAAGTCAGGTTAGGTGGCAGCTTTCAGCACCAGACTCCTAGCTTGCTCTGTAATGAGGTATTTGAAGTTCTGTCCTTCTATAACTGCAGTTAGAATACCCTACCTTTTTGTGGCATCATACCTGGGGCTTGAGTAAGAGCTTAGACATTGTCCCTAATCGTTTGTGCTCAAAGCTAGCATTCAATTGATTGAAAGACAACAGAACTTCTGAGTTTTCTATTTTGTGGCACTGAGGAATCGAACCCAGGGCTTCGCGCTTACTATGAGAGCACTCAACCACGGAGCCTCAGGAGTGAACGAGGTATAAATAGAGACTGCTCTATATAAATATTATATACACAAAAAGAGATTTCTGCAAATTATTAAATTATAGATAATATTGCTACCAATTCTTAGGTATTAAATTATGTCTCCATTTAATGATGTGTCCCAATTAACAATTAATAATGCATTAATTAATTATTACTCAATATCCTATAACTGTTTATCATATATGTACATATATCCATACATATAATTCGATATTTCATAGAATGAGACCAATGTCTATATATTATTAAATTATGCATCATGTGTTACTCCCAATTATTAGTTATTTAATTATGTCTCCTTGTAATTTTTATTCTGTTAATGCTTAATAAAATATTAATTAAACTTAGTGCACATCCTACACTTATTGCATCTAATTTTATACTAGAATAATTCACTACTAATTCAATCTGTTTATCATTTACTGTAGTGGTAATTCTTCTACCTATGATGTTTTTTAACTTTATTGCATCCTATTACATAGCATATAGATTTGCATCCAAATTATACATCCTATCTGACACCGAGCACTTTCACAGAAAAAGAAAACATGTGTCATGCTCAGCTTCTCACTCCAAGATTACATTTTTGGGAGTGCTGGGATCTAAAATCAGGGCAAAGAAGGCTCAGTTCATGAATGGGTGACTGCCAGCAGAGCAGCCATTAGCCAATTCAGCTGCCTGGCACTGCCCAGGCCCTGAGATTGAGCCCTGTATGCTGACTCCAAATTGTGCTTACTGTAGTTATTCATTTTATTTTTTATTCATTTACCATTTATTTTATTGACTGCTATAACACATGGAATATTTACTACATTTATTTCATAGGATATAGAATTGCCTATGTATGAAACTTCACACCTGACACCCAGGACTTTCACAGAAAAAGAAAACATGTGTCACCCTGTGTCCTACTGCATGAGTCAATTTTTGTTAGTGCTGGCATCTGAACTCACACCCTACAAGGCCCAATTCATGAATGGGTGAGTGTCAGCACGCCAGCCTGGGGCATATGGAGCCAACAAGCAGTTCCTAGCACCTGAGATTTAGCCCTAGAGGTTGACAAAACAAGAACAGATGGACATGCATATGGTAGTACACAAACAAATATAGAACTTTATAGAGTACCAGAGATGTCTATACATTATTTAGTTATATAGGCTACATTCCTACCAATTTTTGGGTATTTATTATGCCTCCATGTAATTAATATTACTGTTTTCATCCTTAATGAATTATTAATTATATCAACCACTGTCCCGAAACTATTGTGTCCATGTAATTAATAGTATTATTTTAATATGTCAAAAATATTCATTAAAATCCATCGGCCTCCTAAAATCACTCTCTAAAATTTTATGCTAATATCATTCAGGAACAAGTAATTCAACCTTGACATTCATAACTTTCCATCGGTATTCCTATGAATAGGAAGGAGACTCTTAGGATCTCCCTCCATTGGTAGAGGTCAGGACCCGGCTTCGAACACAGGGCCTATGTTGTCGTGTTGGCCCATGGCTTCTCTGGAAGAATGACAGCCTTCAGCAATGCCAGGTTACCAACACTTTTCAGTCCTGTCATTTAGACCAAGGATGGTCACCTTGAAAAGAAAATAAATGTAAAACCGGCAGCCATCTGCAAGTTACTGGGTTTTTTTTTTTTTCTGTGTCGTTTTATTTATTTATTTTTCCTGTCAGCCTTTGAGATCCAGGAACCTAGGTTCAGCTGTGGGTCCAGTGGCTGCAACCCAGCCTAGAGTGATCAAAGCTGAGGCAGAGTTGCCATGCCCTGAGTTCAAGCACTGTGCTTGGCAAAATAAAAATACGTAATACATCATGCATACGTACATATATATATATAAAAAATATTTAAACAATTATTACGCTACTTGGAGTTGTATTCACGCCATTTTTTTGCCGGACCTGGGATTTGAAATCAGGGTCTGGGTAAATCTGCAGTACTGTGGGGGAAGTGAAAGCTCACAGTGCTGGAAGATAAGAAAGACAGGCCTGTTCCTAGCACTCGCAAAAATAATATTTGTATACATTTTAAATACATGATGTATACTTACATACACATGTTTACTGCATATTGCAGTTAGTGTAGTTATTTATTTTATTTTGGTTTTTATTCATTCATTATATATTTTAGAGAGTATGATTACATGTATAATATTTTTTGCATCCTATTACACAGAACATAGATTTGCCTATGTATTATACATCATTCCTGAGACCCAGGACATTCACTGATAAGGAAAACAAGTGGGACAATTGCCTTCTTCCACCAGGATTAAGTTTTTGGCAGTTCTGTGATTTGAACTCTGGGCCTAGAAGGCCCACTTCATGAATGAGTCAATGTTAACCCACCAGTCTGATGCAAGTGAAGTTGTCGGGCAAATTTGAGGATCTGAGATGAAGCCCTAGGAGTGGCCAATATATAAACAGATAGATGTGTAGATTGCAGCGTGTATGTGTATTTACATAGGTATAATAATCTATAAGTAAAGTTATATAGAGAGACAGACATTTATGTAGATTCTAGTGTATAACTCTATATAAAGAATGATGACCTATATATTACTTTTATATATTCTATTACTATGAATTATTTGGTCTAAAATTATGTCTCCATTAATTAATCACGGTAGGAGACAATAAAGTATTAATTAAATTAATCAATGACCTATATTTATTGTGTACAAACTTATACTATAATGACTAGCTAATTAGTAGTTCAATTGGTACATTACAAAGATTCTGTTATTGTTCCTATAGAAAGGAACGAGTAGGTGAAAGTCCCAGGATCAAACTGAGGGCCTAGGTGTCTTGGTTGGGCTCAGGCTTCACTGTCAGCCCACCAGCCTTCGGCCATGCAAGGACATGTACAATATTCAAGCCAAGGCATTGAGAGCCAGGATGGTCACAGTGCAAAGGAAACAAAGGTAAAACTGTTGTCTAAAACTTCCTGGGTTTAACTCCTCCATCTTGCTTGGTTTATTTTCTTTTTTGCCAGAGCTGGGAGTTGAACTCAGGTCGTAGGATCCCTGGATCATCTGTGGGTGTAAAAGCTGCACCTCAGCCTAGGGTAATCAAGGCTGAGGCAGAGTTGTGGCGACCTGAGTTCAAGCCCTCCCAAAAAAGTTAAGGTCCTGCCTAGGAGTTTGGGCCATTTTATCTGCCTTACCTGGAATTTGAACTCAGGGCCTGGGTAACACTATTGTGCTCTGGATAAAGTGAAAGCTAACCTCCTAGAAGAAAAAAAAAATCCGGAGCATTTTTCATTGTGTGAATTAGAGCCCTAAAAATGGCAAAAAATAATATTTATATACATGTATAATATATATCATATATATGTATTTGCATAGATATTACATATTGTATATAGGTCACAATATTTCCACAGAAAGGAAATCAGGTCAACATTGGCTTCTTACTCCACCTATTGTCTTCGACACTCCTGGGATTTGAACTAAGGGCCTGGAATGTCTAATTCATCAATGGGTCAATATAAGCACAGCAGCCTCAAACAAATTCAATGCCAGGCAGTTCTCAGGACCTGAGTTCTAGCCCCAGGAGTGGTCAATATATAAATAGATAGATGTCAAATTGCTGCAAATATGTGTATATAAGTATATATAGTGAGAGAAAGAGAGAGATGTATATGTATATTCCACTGTACATTTAAATATAAATATATTTATAGAATGTGAGATGTCTATATATTATTAAATTACATGTAATATATTACTAATAATTATTAGGTATTAAATTATGTCTCCATTTAATGAAGTATCATGGATTAAGGCACAATAAAGTGCTTCCTTGTGTAAATGGAGCTCAGGGACAATTTCAAGTCTCATAGTTCAAGCCTCAGGATCTGCACTAAAAAAAAAGATCCAGTAACTACATGTGTCTGTGAATATATGCATGTATTTCTATCAGTGAACATCCATAGTCGTTATGAAGAATCGCACCCAACTAACAAATTTGCTTTGAATAGAATGATGTCATAGCACAGAGTGCTTTCAATACAGTGCATGTTCCTAGTCAAAGAAATTTAAGACCGTGGCTTGGAATTTGCACCATTTTTCTGACAGGCCTGGGATGTCAACTCAGGGTCTGATTAACTCTCTGGCACTGTTGTGGAGGGGAAACTCACCATCGTTGAAGACAAGAATTTCAGACCAGTTTCCAGGGCCTGAATTAAAACACCAGCACTGGAAAAAAATAATATTCATACATGAGATCTATTTACATGCATGTTTACTCTCTATGACATTTATTACCCTTATTTATTTTATATTTATTTTAATTAGTATTATTACATATATAACATTTATTTCATTTATTACATCTTATGACATGGATTTATTTGCATATAGAGTATACATCATACAGAAACCCAGGACTATCACAGAGAAGGAAAAAAATGGGTCAAAATTGGCTTTTGACTCCACATATAAACTTTTGGCCATGCTGGGATTTGAACTCACAGCACACAATGCACAAATCATGAATTGGTCAATTGTAAAACAAAAGCCTTTGGAAAACTGAACTGCCAGCCACTTCTGAGGATCTGTGATCAAGCAATAGTAGTGGCGGATAGATAGGTAGATAGATAGATAGATAGATAGATAGATAGATAGATAGATAGATAGATAGATAGATAGATAGATAGATAGATAGATAGTGTAGTTTGCTATGTATATGAGAAAGAATGTGAGGATATTAAATTATATATATTAAGAATTATTAGTTATTAAATTATGCCTCCTTTTAATGAAATGAGGTATCATGGTTGAATACTTATTAAAGCATTCATGTAAAAGTAGTCAGTATTCCTTAATTGGGAGAATCATACCATGGTGCTAGAATGGAAGACATTATCCAATACTTTTTGTGTGGCATTCTATAAGATAATAATGAATTAACTGCAAATTTAATTGTTACTTTTATACCATTCCATTAGCCATTCCCATGGATAGGAATGATTTTCTCAAGATCTCCTTCCATTTGTAGCTGGCAGTCCAGGCACTTCAACTCCAGGCCTGGGTATTTTACTTCAAAATACAAACCATTGGAATGACACTGTGAAGATTTCAGATTGTAAGGATGAAAGAAAAGAATGAGAAGAAAAGAAAGCCAAGTGTCAGTGAATCCTACCTGTAATCCTAGCTCTTCAGGAGGCTGAGAGGTAGAGAATGCCAGTTTGAATTCAGCCAGGACAGGAAATTCCACCACACTCTTATTTCTGGGGGATTACAGGAATAAAAATTCCCATGAAGGGCGCTATGACTCAAGGGCATAGCGCTACCCTTGAGCAAAAGGAGCTCAGGAACATTGCCTAGGCTCATAGTAAAAACCCCGTACTTGCCAATTAAAAAAAAGCCAGTAACAACATGTCACCCCATGTATGTATATATGTATTTCTATTGGTGAAGGTCTAGAGTTCCTATGATGAAAGGTATCCAGCTAGGAAATTTGCTTTGAATAGAATGATTTCATAGAACAGAGAGTTTTCAAGACAGTGCATCTTCCGGGGCTCCTCTCACTGTTCCCATTGTAGCCTGAGGTTTTCTCCACATCGGGGACTGCTGCAAAAAGTCTTCCTTATTGTTGGAAGAGGCCTCACTCCTGTACAGCTGGGTGATAAAATACTCCTTCTAGGCCCATTAGTGAGGAGTGTGGGTGGGCTCTGAAGGGCAGGATAAAAAGGCCTCTATGTACCTCAAGCTATCTCTCTGCCGAGAGCTCTGTTATGACATGAAGACTTCATTTGTGCACCTCCTGTGTCCAAGTTCCCTGCACTTATCCTGTCTTTGTTAGAATATGTTCCAGTGCTGAAATAACCTGCTACAATTAATTCAAGGGTCCTTCTGGCAGACAACTAAGGAGCTGAACCTAATGAAATTATTCATTATTGGCAATGATACCTCCCTGGGTTTCCAGAAGCTTGCTAAATCAAAGCACATGTGTAATAATACTAGGCTTCCTGTCATCTAGAGCTGGTGAAACTCATCAGATTTTGAAACTTTGACCTTTCCTAGTTGGGCCCTGGGTGGCTGTGTTTCAGGGTTCAACACAGGACCTGGGTACTGACCATGAGCTCAGAGCAGAAGCTCAGTTCTTTATCATTTGGTGTCATAGTTTTACTTCTGGTATCTGTGTGTATATGTGTGTGTGCATGTATGTGTGTTCATGTACTGGTCCTGGAGCTTCAACTCAGGACCCCAACCCCTGCAAAGCTGTTGCTGCTACCCAATTTCCTGCCACTGCAACTCAGCAATTACAGTCACAATTACCCTTTCCCTGGTATTTCCTTTCTCTGCTACTCATTTGGCTACCCATAATTCTTATCATCATGGTTCCAGTCACCTGATTCCTGACACCCTTGTCTCTGCTACCACATTCCCAAACAAAGCAAGGCAAGAGTAGGCACAGACAGTCGACTTGGGTACTCCTCTTGCAGGAACAATGGGACTTTATTCTTCAGGTATTTATCCTGAGGGACTAACTAGTGGTGGAAAGAGAAGAGGTTACTCAGAGGGGACTAAAATCCCAGGATATCAATTTATAACTTGTTGCTAGGAAAAGCAGTCCCTAAGGTGAAAGTTAATGAGAAAAGAAAATTTGACAAAAACATTGGGGATGATATAAAAGGTTTAGCTTAGTCTCTTGTGTCAGTGATATAAATTATTTTATGACATATATATATAACTATTTTGCATTTTAAAAAGTATATGAAGATTCACATTTATGTAGTACTTATATTAATTTATGTAATAGTTGCATATGATCATGTTAATGATATTCAATAGTTTATGCTTTATGATATGCTTATTACTCTGCAATATGAATTGAGCTCTCTAAAAATAAATGGAATTGCATTGTCAAATACTACAAGGAGATTACTGAGGCTAATACCAAAACGAAAGCTGGTAAAAAAAAAAAAAAAAAAAAAACGAACAAAGCTACAAGTTTGAAGGGAAGGGGTCAGTGGTAAGGGCTATGATAAAAGAGAAATTCTTCACCATGGAATCTTGGAAGAATAAAATGTGTCTTGTTGAATTACTAGCTTTTTAAACATTCTTAGAAAGCAGAACATGATTTTTGATTCTTGCTTTTTGGAACCTCTTTAATGAGTAGTTAAACAAAAAATGATCGAAATGACTGAAAATCCACTGACATGAATTATTAGATTAACATACTCAAAGTTGCCTTGAGATGCAGGCAGGCTGGATTCCTTTCCTATTAAATTAATGGAATAAGCTTCCTTTTGAATGGTTGGACAGTCCATGACACTTGTTCCAAAACAAGAAAAGATACTGGAGAGAAAAAAAGATGAAGGAGACTATAAAGGCTGCTGAAATTAGCATATTTCCCATTTGGACATTAATGGGTTGTTACTACAAAGAATTAGAATTTCATCTTAAGATAATTTCAAAATGGATGTGCTAAAGGATAGCTTCGAAATGTAATATTTAATGTTGTTGGATTACTTGAAGATAAAGGTTTACAGAAAACTTTAAATTCCAGTAAACTGTAATGTACCAATAAACACCTAGAAGAAATATAATTTAAAAATTCACCTGTTCAAAGCAAACCCTGGCAGGAAAGTCTCTGAGTCACTTATCTCCAAATAGGAAGTGGCATTGTGGCTCAATTGGGAGAAAGCTCCCCTTGTGCTCAAGAATTCAGGGATATGTTAATACCCAGGCCCTGAGTTCAATCCCCATGACTGACAAGAAGAAATTTTAAAGAATTAAACCATTAGGGACAGAAGGAGACTCAGTGGAAGAATGTTTGTCTTGCATTCATGAGGTCCTAGGTTAAATTCCTCAGCACCACATAAGCAGAAAAAAACTGGAAGTGGCACTGTGTCTAAAGTGATAGTGCGCTAGCCTTGAGCTGAACAGCTCAGGGACAGCACCCAGACACAGAGGTTAGGCCCCCCTACCACCAGCAACAACAAAAATTAAAGCCTCATACAGCCTGAAGATGTTTTCCAGAATAATGAATGCAGCATTATCTGTTTACATGACTTAGTGAATTGAAACCTAGTTTACTAGGGGAGATGGTGGGAATTTTGTGTGTTTGCCAAAGCCTACAAAATTATTTTGTACTTTCCCAGGGAGGGAGAAAGGAGGAAATGAGGGGGTGTGTGAGGTGTTTGGTGGACTTGCCCTTTGATTCACTGATTGTTTTCTGGAGTTAAATTCAGAGAAATTCTGCTTGCAATCCTAGTTGCAAGGGGAATGAAGAAGCCATGTCCTGGAAGTGGTTTTGTCCTCTCCTTGGCCTGGTTCTAACCACCATTGGATAATCCAAGTCCCACTTCAGGACCAAGATGCCTTGAAGACTACTGATCTATTGAGCAGATGGACCTAACCGCAGCCAGAATAGGCAGAAAATGCAATTCAGAGGGCAGCACTGGAAATCTACAGCAGGCAGAGATTTTTTTATATATTTTTATTGTAAAAATACTGTACAGAGGGCTCAGAGTTACAGGACTAGGTAATGAGTACATTTCTTATACAGCATTGTTACCTCCTCCTTTGTTTTTCCCCTGCTATCTTTTCCCTCCCCACATCTCCAACTCCTCCCTCCTCGACCCCTGCCTGACATTGCAAATTCATTTTCGACACAGTGTCCTCTACATCTCATTGTCACAATGGGTCAAACTGCATCCCCATTTAAGCATTCTGCCATATCCCTTCCACTCCCCAAATTACAAATATATATGATATATGATATATATACATATAATATATATACATATATATATACATATATATACATATATATATATACATATATATATATATATATATATATATATATGTATATATATGATGCAGAACACCTGAATCAAATACAGTGGAAACAGGGCTATACCGTGGGGGGATGAACCTACAAAAGAATCACAGAGTGCATTATGAGCATATTAAAAACAAAAGAAAGAAAGGAAAAACCACTTGTGTCTCTGACTTGAGGTACATTTCGCTTAACATCATCTTGTATGGTTATATGTTCTTAGTCTTTGATCTTCTTCGCTTGTCCTAGGCATGTTCTAATCCTTGCAAACAAAGGTAAAACAAGGTAAACCATGGGTCCTATGTTTCTTTGGGTCTGCTTACTTCACTTAATATAATTTTTACCAAGTCTTTCCATTTCCTAACATATGGAGCAATGTCATTCTTTCTGATGGAAGCATAGAATTCCAGTGTGTGTGTGTGTGTGTGTGTGTGTGTGTGTGTGTGTGTGTGTGTGTACCACATTTTCTTGATCCATTCATCTGCTGAGGTGCATCGGGTTTGGTTCCATATCATAGCTATGGTGAATAATACTGCAATAAACATGGTTTTGTTGGTAGCTTTGTGATCATTTGGGTAAGTGCCCAAAAGTGGGGTTGCTGGGTCATTGGGGAGCTCTAATGGAGTCTTTTGAAGAAATTCCATACTGCTTTCCAAAGTGGTTAAACAAGTTTACACTCCTACCAATAATGCAGTAGGGTTTCCTTTTAGCCACATCCCCAACAGCATCTGTCATTATTACATTTCTTGATTATAGCCATTCTAACTGGAGTAAGGTGCAATCTCAATCTGATTTGCATTTCTTTTATGACTAGAAAAGTTATGCATTTCTTCATGTGTCTAATAGACATTTTTTATTTCATCTTCAAAGAAATCTCTCCTTACGACTTCAGCCCACTTAGTTTTTGGGCAGTTGTTCCTTTGAGGATTTTTTGTTGTGGGAATTTATGATTTTGAGTCCTAAGTATATTTTAGATATAAAACTTTGTCTGTTTTATGACTCATAAAGTACTTCTCCCAGTAAGTGGGCTTTCGATTATTTGCTATCTATGAGCTGTACCTTGCAGAAGCTCTACAGTTTCATGCAATCCCATTTCTCCAAACTTCTTTGATTTGTTTTGTTTCTGGTTCTCTATTAAGAACATTTTGGCCTGTGCTAAAGAGCCTTGGAGCTTCTCTTATCCTTCATGTAATGTTTTCACGGTGTCAGCTTTTATTTTGAGGTCTTTGATCCATTTGGCCTTGATTCTCATGCAGGCTGATATATATATATATATATATATATATATTATATTATATATATATATAATATATATATATTTATATACATATATATGTATATATATGGATCTTGCTTTACTTTTCTACAGGTGTTTAACAAATTTTGCCAACACCATTTACTGAAAAGGCTGTCTTTCTTCCATTCTATTTTTTTTAGCTCTATTGTCAAAGATCAGGTGGCTATAGGGCACTTGGTTCATTTATGAGTCTTCAGTCCTATTCCATTGGTCCTCAGGTCTGTTCTTGTGCCAGTACCAAGATGTTGTTATTACTATGGCTTTTCACTATAGTTTGAAATTGGAACTGATATTGTTCCAGTGCTGTTCTTTTGGCTAAGGACTGACGAACCGACAGCCAGCAGTATACTTAATGGTAAAAAGTTAAAGTCATTTCTTATAAACTCAGGAAAGAGATAAGTATGTCTGCTCTCTCCACTCCTCTTCAACTTAGTATAAGAATGCTAGCTGGGACAATAAGACAAGATGCAAAATTAAAGGGAATACAAATAGGGGAAGATGACGTAAAACATACAAGATGACCAATGGAATAGAATTGAAAACCCAGAAATCAATCTACAGACCCATAGGCATCTAATTTCGATAAAGGAACTAAAAAAAATAGAATGGAAGAAAGACAGCCTGTTCAGTAAATGGTGCTGGCAAAATTGGTTAACTGCTTGTAGAAAAATAAAGCTAGACCCTTATTTATCACCCTGCACCACAATCAATTCCAAATGGATCAAAGACATCAGAGTCAAAGCAGACACATTGAAAATACTACAGGATGAAATAGCAGAAACCCTAGGTCTCCTTGGCACAGGCCGAAATTTTCTTAATAGAGATCCAGAAACACAAAAAATCAAAGACAAATGTGAAAGATGAGATTGCATGAATTTCAGAGCTTCTGCATGGCAAAGGACAAAGCTAGCAAGATCAATAGAAAGACCATGGATTGGGAGAAGATCTTCACTAGCCATACAACGGACAAGGGTCTCATACCTAAAATATATCTGTACTCAAAAAATTAAATCCACCAACAACAAATCCTCAAAGAAACAAATGCCCAATTAATAAGTGGGCTAAAGACTTAAAGGGAAACTTCTCTGAAGAGGAAAGAAGGATGGCCAATAAATACATGAAGAAATGCTTAACCTCTCTAGCCATAAAAGAATTGCCAATAAAAACAACATTGAGGTACCACCTCACCCCAGTTAGAATGGCTATAATCAAGAACTCTAATAACAACAGATGCTGGAGGGGATGTGGACAGACGGGAACCATACTACATCATTGGTGGGAGTGAAAACTTGTTCAACCACTGTGGAAAGCAATATGGAGGTTCCTCAAAAGACTCCTCATAGAGCTCCCCTATGACCCAGCAATCCCACTTTTGGGCATTTACCCACATGATCACAAAGAAGACCATACTAAAACTACCAGCACACCTATGTTTATTGCAGAATTATTTACAATAGCTATGATATGGAACCAAACCAGAGACCCCTCAGTAGATGAATGGATCAAGAAATTGTGGTATATATACACTATGGAATTCTATGCCTCCATCAGAAAGAATGACATTGCCCCATTTGTTAGGAAATGGAAAGACTTTGAAAAATTTATATTAAGTAAAGTAAGCCAGACCCAAATAAACAAAGTTCCCATGGTCTCTCTTATTTGCAGTAAATAGAATATGTCTCTGTCAAGCAGAATAGGACAGATAATTTGATGTTAGGGAAATGAACCCTAAGATATGTATTCAAATATTTTTTTTCTTTCATGAGATTGTTTCTAACACATTTATAAGATCATTTCTTTGTCACTTTGTATGTGCCTCCCCCATGGTATAACCCCTGCTTTAACTGTATTTGATGTCGGTATAATTTCTGGAGGGGAATGCCAAATACAAATCATTTAACTAGGGATACAGGTGGACCTATTGCAACAATGAGATGTACAAGTCATTATGTCAAAATCGAACTTTAAAACTTTGGTGGTGGGGAGGAGGATTGGGTGGCGGCGCAAGGGCAGGATGGGAAGAGATGGATCCGTCAATCAAAGTAGGAGGCTACAACGCTTCAGAAGAAATGTACTCATTATCTTGCCAGGTAATTTTAACCCCTCTGTACAGTATTTTCACAAAAAAATAATAAATTTTTTTAAAAAAGAAGAAAACAAAACCTGAAGATGACATGATCTTGTATTTAGTGGACTCCATGGACTCCACACCCAATTTACTTGAGCTGATCAAAAACTTTGGCCAATTAGCAGAATATAATTTTGTTTCAATAAAACCAACCAAGAAAGGAATAAAAAATAAACAACAAAGGAATACACAGTTGGAAATTTGGGCTAATTTTGTCGTTATGTTTTGAGAAGTCAAGTTCACTATAAAAATGCAACTCATATATAATGCTCAGTTGTGTTTAAATTGTTGTCTTAATTACAGAACATTTCTACATGCAAAATAGCTTATGATTCCCAACCAAAAATTTGAAAAATTAAGCATCATTCTGTTAGATTCCAAAGAAATGATGAAGGATTACAAAAGTTTAAGCCTGGAGAAATAGGAAAGTTCATTTAATGTAGGACTTTGTAGACCTGACTAAATTAGAATTTAGATTTAAAATAGATGTTTTTTTGTTTGTAATTTAATATTCTATGGGATACTACAAAATTCTTTTCAAGTAAAAGATTTAATTTACAAATTCACAAATGATTCTGGCATTAATTGACTAGAGCAGTTTTTCAAGTGAGGTATAATAAGAACTTAGTTAATAGATAATCCCAACAGTTCATGTGTAAAATGATAATGTGAATAATCTAGAAATATTGCCAACAAATTGATGATATTAATTTATAAATATAGAAAAAGAGCAATCTTTTGAGACTTTGGTGTAAAAATGGTATGAAGAGCGTAATTGTGTGACATCCTTTTTTTTCTACCTATACATAACACAGGAAGAAATTTCCTTAATTATGTACCTCTGTATACAATGAGAAAAATGCTAGGTTTGAGGTTTGTTTGTTTTTTTTTTTTTTTGTAGTTTGGTTTGTCCTAGGGCTTAACCTCTGGGTTTGGGCATTATCCCTGAACCTGTTTTTGGGCAAGGCTACTGTTCTATCACTTGAACCTCAGTGCCACTTGGGTCTGGCTTTTCCTTATGAGTTTATTGGAGATAAGAATCTAAGGAACTTTCCTGCCTGGGTGGGCTTTCAACCATGATCTTCAAATCTTAATATTAAGATATACAGATCTCCTGAATATCTGTGATATATAATATATATATGTAATAAAAAACATAAAATAAAAATAAAAATAAATAATGTTTGCTAGTGTTCTGATCTCAAGAATACCACTGCGGGGAAAATGATGTAGCAAAGTTTAGTGTAGTATTCTTTCCACAATAGGAAGGGCATCACATTAGCAGAAGTGTAGTATTTTTTCACAATAGTGATAAACTAGTCATGATGTGAATTTAGGGAATTTAAGGTGCACCTTACAAGTTGGAAACTGTTGGGCTAGGATGACTTTACGGCATAAAACCTTGGGATTGACTGTCATAGAAATAATCGCTTACTCTGATGAACAAATGTTTACTCTTATGGAATCATTTATTGGAAGTGGCGCTGTGGCTCAAGTGGTAGAGCACTCACCTTGAGTTGCAGAGTGCAGGGACAGCGCCCAAGAACAGAGTTCAAGGACCACGACAGACAAAAAAAGGAATTAATTATTATAGATACTTCATAGTTTTATCTTCTACAATAACGTGTCTATTTTTTCTGTTGACTTTTAAATATGTAGTGCCTCATTGAAAACTGCATCTATTGCAGAATTAAATAAAATAGAGGTACTATTTTGAATGTCTCTAGTATGGCATGTTCAGAATTTGAAAATGAGTAGTTATTGTCATAGGAATGTTGAGGAACAGATATATTCTGTCCTCTTAACAATTAGGCAGTTTTCAAAGTTAGGGGTTTCCATAGAATTGAACTGTTTTCTGCTTTAGTATAAGACAATACTAAAATGATGTTTTTTTCAAAATAATGGCAAGTATATTCTGAAAATATTATGTAGTTTGATAACATTCCAGTTGATGTCACTCTGATAAAGAAAGAGCTAATTCAAATTAGCAGCCAAAATGTTCATTTTTAAAAGATAATACACATAGAATAATACTTACTATAAATATACAGTGAAATTATATTTTATGTAGCTCATTTTTAACTTAATTTTATTGTGAAGGTGATGTATAGAAGGGGTTGCAGTAATTGTAAGGTATTGAATATATAACATGTCAAAATTTTTACCCCCTCCCACTTTTTCTCACACTTTCCCTTCACCCCAATATCCCTCACAAATTGTAATGTAAATTTCCAACATGTTGTCCTGTGAGTGTGTCTATTGTATTGGTTTGCCTTTTGTCCTTTGTCTCGCCATTTTATTGTTCTGCTTCCCTTGCCAAATGAAGATAAATGTACATACAACACACAAGATACTAAAATCAAATTCAACAGTGGACAAACCGTAGGGGAAAACAAGAAAGAAAAATTAATCACATAGTACATTAAAAATAACAACCACAAAGAAAAACCTCTCTTTCCATACCTAGGAGTTTATTTTGCTCAGCATCATTTTATATGGTCATTTATACATAGCTATTGAGCCATTCTGCTCATCTTCTAGGACTATCTAAGATAATTCCTAGTTATTACAAATGAGGGAAACCATAGAATCTGTTTCTTTGTGTCTTGCTTATTTTTCTTAGTAGGATTTTTCCAAGTCTTTCCATTTCCTTATGAATTGGAAGCATAGACTTACTCTGTACATATATAAACCACATTTTGTCAATTCATTCATCTACTGAGTGGCATATTGGTTTAAAACATGATTGCATGTAAGTATCACTTAAGACCATTCAAAAATGACAGATGGCACCTCACCAGATATACTAATATCATGATTTCTAAGTAAGATAGTATTTTATGATGGTACAAGTGTTGAGATATAGGATGAGTTTAAAGTCTATATTGCACTGAATTAGGCAGGAAGATATCCAATACATGTAGGATAAAAATGGTAGTGACAAAATATTTCCGTTGAGAAAGATATAGGAGGCTGCCAGAAGTATGAAGTAGTTCAGATAATTTTGAAGAATTTAGAAATGCAAGCTAAATTATGTCTCCTTAAATAATTGTTATGTAAGTGGAAGGGCAAAAGAAGGGTAAGAGAAGAAAATAACTGACAGCAGATCATTGTCCCAAGTTAGAGTATAAAAAGACATAATCTATAACTTCTAAGTTAAAATGAGACCAATATAATCCGTCCCACTTAGTTTAGGTACATGCAAAATATTTTCTTGGCTTTTCCCTACTTAAATGCTCCAAAATAAATGAACACTTATGAGAAAAGTTATGTGATTGCCATTGCTTCAACTTGAACACTAACTGTAATCAGCCCTCTTTTTCTCATTTTGCACTTGGAAAATAGTCCCTAAGTTGATGATGTTGTGGCTGATTAGAGTCAGACTAAGGGGCCTCTACTTGTACAATTATCCCAGAATAGTTTAAAGAAGTTTTCTGCCCAAGATATCCAACTACGTTGTCTGAACCTGTACTTTGAACACACTCTCACACCTGAGCACATTATTTGAAATTATACTTAAGCTTTTCTTGGCACATTCTACTTTGTGACTTTGTCTTCTTTGCACATTCCTTTTGAGTTCAGAGTTGCTCTATTTCCATTTCATCTGTACAAACTGCTAAGAACATTGTTCAACTACCACTTCTTGTTTGTACATGCCCAGTCTATGAATGAAGGTACTTTGTCCATGTTAAGCAATACGGTAATACTCAGCCTCTGAGGAGAAAAGTTCCACAATATAACTCTATGCCCACATTAAAGGATGTAGAATTTAAAGCATTTTCAGACAAACAGTAATATTAGAATTGAAAGGCTTCTTAGGGACATTATCCTGGAGTTCATTAGTTTACCCAGGAGAAATAGAAATATCCACAAAATCTGGAGCTATTTAGTAAGTAACCTAATTAACATTAGATCCTAGATGTTGTGTTAATACAAGTTGGGATTGTATTATTGTTAAATCAGAATCCTTCACTTCTTGACAATGTGTATGAGAAAATGAAAGAAAGGCATTAAAGCAAAATGTCTTATCTTTTTAGGAATTTAATCCTAGTGGTGAGAGTAATATCAGAACTTTTCCATTCAATAAAAGCTTGAAGTTTATAAGATCATTTTCCTACATATAAGAATTTGTGTCAGGTTGGTTGACAGGGTTATTTCAGCATGGAGATAAACCTAACAAGAATTTAATTTCAATAGTGTATATGACAGTTATGATGTGTCAATGGCTATTGAGGCATTTTCTAGTCTAAAGAGGAATCAATTCCAGGAGCCTTCAGTCACATCTGTAAAGCTGTATGTTCAACCTAATACTTGGTGTTACTTTTACTACATTTATAATGAGTAGGCTGATAAGATATCCAAACATATCTAAATATATTTCAATAAAATCCCAAACTGATATGGATAGGTGGGTCACTAATTGGAACTGTAGGAAAAATTAGGCTTGTCTGTGCTGTAGTTCAATCTATAATCTCCTGGCTAAATAAAGTTTTCAAAAATATTCACAGAATACCACTAAGAAAAGTTCATGACAGTTATATGTATATAATATTTCTAAGTTCAGGATTAAAGCATTTGTTCCCAACATTTAGAATCAACAGGACATGTTGAATTTATGAATCCAGAATTGTATGTCTTCACATTCATATCTCTACATTTTATCAATATGACTTTCACCAAAACACTGTTCTTATTGAACTTGTCTATATCCTTTTACTTTTCAAATCCAAATATTAGATTTCCTTCAATATCTTCCTGAAAATTCTTTCCTTCCTTTTCTTCTGTAAATCTGTGTTTATTACTTTTTTGTTTCCTTATTTATCTCTTTCCTTCAATCTTCTCCACACTGGTACTCACATTGTTCACACTTTCATCAAAACTTTCCTTTTCCTCTTCCCTTTAATAATGTGCCTGATTTTATTATTATTTTTCATATTCATGGTCGTAAATATTTTGATGATGTCCAAACAGACCTATCTTTGAATCTGTTTAAAATAAACCTTAGAACTATCAGATAGGTTTTTTCCTCTAAATCCATCTTTTCCACCTATAATCCTTATGACCAAGAATGTAACTAACACAGTTAGGAGATAGAGATGTGGAAAAACTTTAGATTTCCTCTTACCCCACCACTATCCATTAGATAAGATGAATGATCAAGATTTTCTGTTTCTGTCACTAATGTAATTTCTATGTACTCCTTTATATGCCCCTGACACCAGCCTATTGCAAATACTCAACACCAGTCACTCAGTCCTAAAACAACTGTTTACAAAGTATGCATTTCTCCCCATAGTCTTTTCATATTGATCCTCTCCATCAACCAGTGACACTTCTTGTAAGCACACAGAGTGAAGAACTCAGACAAAAATTCTAGTATCATTATTTACTCACAACATTGATTGTTGGTCTTACATTTCTCATCTGAAAATGGATGTAATCTACCAGAAATATTGAAGAATATATTTGTTGAATTCTAGAGCAAGGAAAAGGAAAAGTGAAGAGTCCTTACATTTTCTACCTTAGCTTTCAAATAAGGAAAGAGTCGAATTCAGTTTGTTGGTATAAAGTCAGAAATAGTTTCATGCAGAAGTAAAAATAAATTTTAACTTCTGGCTCTACAGCCTGTGTTCTTTTATGGTAACTTCAGATATGTAAGTAGTATTATGTAAATTGTGTCATGTCTTTACAGCTGTACTGAAGAACATACTCTTAATATATCATTGGAAAACATTGGTTATTGAATGGTATCTAGAGGAGAATTTTATTTGATCTAATCACACTAAGTTGGAACCTACATCTTAGTCCATCAAAATGTGGAAATAGATGATTTTAAAGAAAATAATACCAACAACAACAGTGAGTATACATTAGAAAGACTCCTGGAATAACATTAGGGTTTTTTCTGTCTCTACCTGTTTATGAGATTTTATTCCTTGATATTCAAACTCTTCTTTTGTTATTCTGTTTTTTTTTTCTTTTTTGGTTCGTCATGGGGCCTGAGCCACAGTGCCACTTCCTCTTATTTCTGCTAATGTGGTGCTGAGGAATCAAACCCAGAGCCTCATGTAGGCAAGGCCAGCACTCTGCCACTGAGCCACCTTCCCAGCCCTTCTCCTGTTATTCTTATTGTATGTAATCTAACGCTGTTTATACCTATGCATTCAATGTGGGAAATCCAGCTTCAAAGATGTCTAAGTTTTTTATTTCCTTTTCAATCACAACATCGTCATTATCAGGCTACACTGTGGTCATCATCTTCTCCATCAAAATTATTATTAGCATTATAAGTGCTTATTATTGAACGTCAGATATATGTCTATGATTTTATTGTTATTTATCTTTTGATTAATAAGTTTAATGTTACCACTGTGCATGCATCCATATTGAAATTTTGAACAAATGAGCAAAAAAATTAAACCATATCAGGTAGCTTGACTATGTGCTTATAACAAATTATGGAATAGAATTTTTGAAACATTGCAAATTCCTAATCAGTATGATTTAACTTCCTCTCTCCCCCTAACTACAATCAAATATTTAAGAGTTTGGGCAGAACCCTATCAAGTAATATACTGTAAATGTTACTAAAATATCATGTGTATATCTAAAACTCCCTTGAAAGTAATAAAATCTACTTTCTATAGAAATATTAATTATTTTAATCTAGGAAACTTTTAGAAAAATATCCTGTATATCTTTGAAATGAAAAAGGTCAAAAAGAGCAGCATAAATATTTTAGAGGGAGTTTGTCTCCGAGATATATATATATATATATATGTCTTCTATATATATGTAAATGTTATGTGTAGAATAGTATATTTTTAGAGATTATTTGTCCTCAGAAATATATACATATATCTAAATTTATGTGTAGAATGATATACATTATAGTGAAACAAGCATCTTAAAATATAATTTTAACAAAAACTTCATGAAACCAAGTGCCGGTAACTCACCCTTATAATAAGAGCAATTCTGGGTTCTGAGATCTTAGAATTGTTTGTGAAACTAGCCCAGACAGAAAAGTACTTGTTAGATTCTTATCTCCATTTAACCACTAAAAACAGCACCCACAACAACAAAATATATCACATTAATTTTACAAAAGCATCTTTTAACTGCTGTGAACATTTCTTAGAAACATGAATACATACCCCTGGAAAATGTTAAGTAAAAAGTAGAGAATATTTACGTCTGTGTTAAAGACTTGACTATTTAGATTGTTTAAGATTTAGGTAATGATTAGAAGTTAAGAATAATGATAGGTAAGTCATATATTGGGACTGGTTTTTTTAATTCTATTTTACAATAGTAATAAAATGATATTTATAATGATTATATAAAATTACTCTGGCTTGGTATTTTAATTATCATAAGTGATAAATATTTTTAAATGAGTATCAAAGGAGTATCAATTTTTTTGTAATTTCAAAACAAGTAAGAAAATGATTTCAAGGCTGGTTCACTCTAAGTCTATATTTGTTTTCTTGTTCTAGTTTTCATGTTAATAGAAATTAAAATTCCAAAATTTAATGGTTATTGGCATTCAGGAACATCTTCACATACACTAATATTGGAGTCCCTTAAGTGGAATTGTTTTATTTCATTTGTTACTTTCACAAATAAATCAAGATGATTGTGTATTTTGTTCTTTTCACTGCTTTTGGCTCTTATCTTGAGAATACGTTTTTCATAGCAAAGTAGAGATAAGCAATTGGATTGAGTAATTAGCATATGACTTTCAAAAAGTGCAGATGGATAGATTTGTGTCTTCTGTCATTTCCTAAAAGTTTCTTCTAGAAAAGTTTCTCAATTACTTAAAAGTTTTTCCCCTTCCTCTCCACAAATTATACTGACATCAAATACAGTGAAAGCAGGGGTTATACTGTGGGGGAGGGACATACAAAGCAACAAATAAATAACCTTATAAATGTGTTAGAAACAATCTCATGAAAGAAAGAAAACATTTGAATTCATATCTTAAGGTTCATTTCCCTAACATCACCTTATCTGATCTTTTCTGCTTGACTCAGACATATAGTAGATATTGTAAATAAGGGAAAGCATGGAGGAAAAAATAGGGATACGGGTGGACCCATTGCAACAATGAGATGTACAAGTCGTTATGTCAAAAAGAACTTTACAACTTTGGTGGGGGAGGTAGAGGGGAGGATTGGGTGGGAAGGCGGGGGAGGTTGGGAAGGGATAGGAAGGGGAAACAAAGGAGGAGGCTACAAAGCTTGATAAGAAATATACTCATTATCTTGTCCATATAATTGTAACACCTCTGTACAGTATTTTCACAATAAAAAAATAAAAATAATAAAAAAATAACTTAGAAGTGATGCATAATTCCTAGGTATTCCAGTTATCACATATACTTTTGGATTGAGTTATCACTGTATAAACTCAAACGGACAAAATACCCTCAAAATAAACAGAAAACATCTTTGTTTTAAATGCAGTAGTTTACAAAGGGTTTTTCACCAACACCAAAAATATCTTTTTAGCTATTCTGCATTTTGTGTGAAAGAAGTTTTAACAATAGTTTTTTTTTCCTGACATGCAATTCATTTACAATATATTATCTCCTTTTATTGTATACATTTTAGTGCTTTGGAAGTGAATTGTACCTTCATAGGTTTTCAAAGCCTAATTTTCACAAACTTGCATTTCTTCAAATAAAAATGCTGTAAATTTTAGAACAGACATTAAGATAGATATAAAATACAGATACAGGAATTTGTCCAGCATACATCCTCTATAGTGAGTCTTTTCAAAATATGTTTTTGGGTATCATTTCCAGGGTCTCACACATACTATTCAAGTTCACTGTCAATTAACTACATTCTCTGTCCAAAAAGTTTTTTACTTCTGTTTAATTCATTCATAGAAGTGTAATGCCTGGATCCTTTCACCTTTTGAAGACTTGAAACATTGTTTGCTAAAATGATTGCAGTATTATACAAATCTATCAATATGAGAAGTATATTAATTTCTCCACAAATGCATTACTATATTTTGCATCCTCTTTTTATATTATGGTCATATTAGTGAGTTTTCTATTTATTATTTCTTAGACACTAAAGAGGAGATTACTTCATATGCTCCTCCTATTGACTATTAATTTACATATGTTATTTAAAGAAATGTCCTATTCAGGAAAAAAATTTATATAGAATTAGAAGATATAAAAATACTTAAGTTTCAGCCAGGCGCTGGTGGCTCATGCCTGTAATCCTAGCTACTCAGGAGGCTGAGATCTGAGGAACGTGGTTCAAAGCCAGCCTAGGCATGAGAGACCGTGAGACTCCTATCTCCAATAAAACCACCAGAATGCCGGAAGTGGCACTGTAGCTCAAGTGGTAGAGCTGAATGGCTGAGGGACAGCACCCAGGCCCAGA
Organism: Dipodomys spectabilis; assembly: GCF_019054845.1. Taxonomy (NCBI): domain Eukaryota; kingdom Metazoa; phylum Chordata; class Mammalia; order Rodentia; family Heteromyidae; genus Dipodomys; species Dipodomys spectabilis. The sequence continues at coordinate 465,585 of NW_024871300.1, read as the reverse complement.
GTTCAAGCCCCACAGCAGACCAAAAAAAAAATACTAAAGTTTCAGAATCATTGTAGCATTAACATTGTAGCATTAACAAATATGTGTCCTCTATCTTTTGGATATGGTTTCACTTCTGTTATAGTGGCCTTTGAATTATGAAAAGTTATGACATGATATAATCTCGTTCTTTCTTTTCTTTAGCCACTAATGTTTTCCATGTCAAAATTTTAGAAACCTTTACTGATCCAATGTCATGAATTTTTACATTTAGGTTTTATAGGTTTTTACATCTCACATTTAGTTTGATAATCATTCTTTATAAGGTTTGAGGTAGGCCAGGTGCCGGTGTCTCACGCCTGTAATCCAAGCTACTCAGGAGGCTGAGATCTGAGGATCATGGTTTAAAGCCAGCCCAGGTAGGAAAGTCCATGAGATTCTTATATCGGATAAAGCACTAGAAAATCAGAAGTTTTGCTGTTGCTCAAGCGGTAGAGTGCTCATCTTGAGCTGAATAGCACATGGACAGTGCCCATGCCCAGAGTTCAAACCCCATGACCAACATACAAAGAAACAAAGGATTGAGGTAGTAGTCTAAGATCATTCTTTAAATCTAGAGAGGCAATAGTGCCAATACAACCATTTAAGATTCTGTTTTTATTTCATAAAGTCATAGCATCCTTTTCAAAATCTGTGGACCATAAAATTAAGAAATTATTTTTGAAAAATCTGTTACCTTCTTCTATGTGTTTGTTCTTATAGTACAACTATGTTATCTTCACTAAACATGGTAATATGATTCAAAGCTACTATGAAGGCTCAAGCTACACCATTTTACGAGATTGTTCTGATTGACCTGTATTCCTTGAATTTACATATGAGATTATCGAGCAGGTGGATCAATATTCTCCAGAGATATCTAGACGTTTGAAAGTCACTCATATTTGGCACCTTGTGAAAACACAAACCCTGATATTATATATAGAAAAATGTCTTTAGAGATTGCTCAAAGCAACTAAAATTAATTTAGGAATGAGTTAAGATTTAGATAACATTATAGCATAACAAAGTTGAATGATAACGACTTGAACTGTACTGCAGAAGTGAGAGAGAGGGGGAAGAATGGTGGACCACATAGGAGCTGTATTTCATTGGTATTGTTTCAAAAAACAGAAAAACTTTAGAGAAGAGAAGGAGAAAAATAAAGTGTCCTGATTCTAGTTTCTTTTTAATCCATCTGATAGTTTGGACTGAAAGTCAGATAACATGGAAAAAATAAAATAGAAAATAATGCATTGAATAGAGCTGTTACAATGTAAAAAAGTTGTAATAGGAATATAATTAATTTCCAAAGAAATAAGAGAAAGAATAACAATAACAATTGCTAACATGGATAGAAGATGGATCACATTTTATCATATATAATTTTGAAAAAGCATACTAGGAATGACAATTTAAAAATCATAACGTAAAACACAATTTGTATTATTACTAGACAGTATAGTTCAGTGGTAAAACATTGGCCTAACATATGTGAAGCAATTGTGTGATCTCCCAAGCTTTACAAAGTACACACAAAGCACACAAACAAAAAATCCACATAAACACACACACACACACCAAATACACACATTTGGAATATTGTTATTATCATATTAAACAGAGGAAATTATCACAAATAATAAAATTATTTTAATATATGAAATCATAACATTGTTCATACAATTTAAAAGTTTAGTAGAAATAAAATAGTCACAAGATACTTGGATCCTTATAGATTAAGTAAATTGAAAATTAAGAAATAAAAGACGTGAAATTTGCAAACAAGTTTTAAATAATAACCATTTTGAAACATGTATCCTTTTATTTTAACCAAAGATTGATGTTACTGGTTTTTTAACTCAAGATTTAGAATTTGATAACCAGGTGCTCTATATCTTGCTAGGGATGGCTATATCTCTAATCATTTCACTCTGGAAATGTTATGATAAGGTCTCATAGTTTCCCAGTCTCTCCCGAATTACAAACCCTATTTATACATCCCACCATAGTTAAAAAATGGAAACCAGAAATCACTATGCACAGCTCAAACATTTTTTTAAATTCAAGTATAAATATTTCCAAAAACTCACCATTTAATGAAGCCTTTTTTAATAAAGTATGTGATTCTTGAAAATACAGTATTTATTATCTGGAAAAATATGTTTAGAACTATAAGAAAATAAATTTATTTAAATTCACCAACCATATAAAATTTAAGAAAATAATCTTTAAATATTCACATGTTAACTATTTTGAAAGCAAAATATATGTCTGAATAATTTACATGTGTTAAAATCATGCAAAACTAAATTAGCTAATCCTACAACTCTGAAAAAAGAATTACCCTAAAGAAACAAAAGAAAATAATTAAGTTCAAAATTTGAAATTTAGAAAATAAAATGAAGTATACTCTTTAGTTGACTTAAGTAACTGTAAGCCCTCTGTATATCAACTTTATAATAAAAAAATGCATGAACAAAGAAAGAAAAGTACCCAATGAGCAATAGCGACAGGAAAAGCATCAGTAGTTTTTTTTTGAGTGTGTAAAAATATCAATGGAAGAGATAACAATGTTCCTTCCATAATAAATGTACTCATTACCTTATTTATATCACTGTATCCCCTCTGTACATTACCTTTACAATGAAATTAAATTGAAATTAAAAATTAACTAAATAATATACCTATTAAGAATTCGTAGAGAGCTAGGAAGTTGTCTCAGTGGTAGAGCTCTTGCTTTGCATGCTTGTGTCCCTGTGTTCGTTTCCTCAGCATCACATAAACAGAAAAAAAAAAGCCAGAAGTAGCGCTGTGGTCGAGTGCTAGCTTTGAACTAGCATTGAGGAACAGCACCCAGGCCCAGAGTTCACGTCCCACGACCGGACCCCCCACCTAAAAAAAAAAACAGAATTACTAGAAACCATTTGTTAAAAACTTTTTAAAAAACTGCCCTAAGTACCCAAGTAATATAATTTGATGATACTATTTAAATACTTCAACTTCAGCAGAGAAGCCAAAAGTTTAAAAACTGTTACAAAGTAAAGTAATAAATCAGAATATATTACTACTAATAATAATCATAAGATGAATTTATAGTGGTAGTCAATATGTAAGAAATGAGGCAATTTGCCATTCGTTTGCACTTAATAAGTGAGAAAGAATTTTCTAGGTTTTTTTTTCTTTTCTTTTTTTTTTTTTTTTGTCGGTCGTTTGGCTTGAACTCTGGGCCTGGGCGCTGTCCCTCAGCTCTTCAGCTCAAGGCGAGCGCTCTACCACTTGAGCTACAGAGCCACTTCAGGTTTTCTGGTGGTTTATTGGAGATAGGAGTCTCACGGTCTCTCCTGCCCGGGCTGGCTTTGAACCGCAATCCTAAGATCTCAGCCTCCTGAGTAGCTAGGATTACAGGCGTAAGCCACCAGCGCCCGGCTCTAGGTCTTTTTAAATATATAATAAGTTTAATGAAGAAACTATTCACCATATGATAATTAGATGAAGCTGATATTAGAGCAAAGAGCAGATTGTACTAAGTTTTTGCATGTTAAAGTATATACTTATTTTGGTTGTGGGAAATTGTGTTCAAATTGGGGTATTGTTTTTGGTAGACTGGTGTCATATCAGTGGTTAATTTTAGGATAAGGGTTCCCTTTCCACAAGAACATGCACCTGATCTGTCTTTTTAGCCTGCCCATTATCAAAGGCATAGGAGTTGCACACCAACTTGTCTAGATTCCTACCTTGGCTGGTCTGGATTCTGCAGTCCTTCCAATCTTAACCTGTAGATAGTGCAGGGTGGTGGAAATGATCCAATGCACCCAGCTATAGATTGAGAAGGAAGTCCACTAAACTTTTGGCCTGTGTTCTGTTCTCAAGCCTCCTCAGTAGGTAAGAGTTCAGATGGGAGCCCCTGGTGCCAAGCAGTAAGAGTATTTCTTAAAGCAACTAGACATATATATGACTTAGGCATGTGAACACCTCAGGACAAGAATAAAAGAGCAGTGAAACGTAGAGGATAGCCCCAATTTTAACTAGCTACTTGGAGGCTGAATAAGCTTAGCTAGCTACTCTGGAGGCTTAGATATGAAGACCACTATTCAAAGCCAGTCCAATCATGAAAATACATGCGATTATCTCCAAAAAACCTGAAAGAGAACAATGGCTCAAGTGGTAAACCCCTATCTTTGGTCACAGAAACTTAAGGATGATGAATGAATGAATGAGTGAGCACTTGCACATGTGTGTGTGTGTATACACATGCATGTACACACACACACACACACACACACACACACACACACGTGAATGTTTCAATGCGAAGTTCTTTTTTTACCTTGCTGTACTCTATTTCCCTGAATTAGTTTACAAACTAACAAAATCAACTAAGCATCTATTTACATACAACTCATCATGTTTCTCTAAGTCAACTCTCTTTTTGGAAGCATGCTTTTATTTGACCCAAATATAAACTATTCAGGAGTTTGATTATTCTCCCTCAATTCTGTAGAATTAGGTGATTGTTTAGCTTCCTCCAAGCTATATAATTTTGTGAAATCCTGCATCAAGCAACGTATTTCTTTCACTAGAAGGGAAGCCTCTGTCAAACAATTAATAATAGGTTTTTCTTCTCTTTGCTTGCACCTGTAGTTTCATTTTCTTCATATATTTCATGATCTGTCTGTGTATGACAAAGACTGCTGTGAAAATAAAAAGACCCTTCGCAGCACTTATAATTTATATACCATCCATAGATATGAAGGTGTTTAAATATTACTGAAATTGCTTTGGAACAAATCATGTTCACCTTGACTATCATGAAAAAGAAGAATTGATTTCTCAGCACTTTAGGTAAGAACTTGATTGAAAGAAACAAAAGGAAAAGTGAGGAACAACTCAACACATACATTCAAATGGAACAAAACAACCCAAGAAAACAAATTAATTCAGTATTCAAGAACTGCAAAGACTTAAAAAAAAAACATCAGCTATGACAAGCTTATGAAAATCCTGACTACATGGGAGTCTACTGTTGTGAGAATAGAGGTTAAAGCCCAGACTGGACAGAAATATCTGTAAACAATGCCATGCACCTATTATTCTAAATTCCAGGAAAAATAGCATAACGTGATCTGAGCCCAAGGTCATACACAATTATATGAAAAATAATCAGGAGAAATTAGGGCTACAGACCATAAAGGTAGTGATGAATTCTTCCAAATGTTTACATTAAAATGCACTATTCACCGTAGCCAAGTTACGGAAACAGCCCAGATGCCCTTTGGCGGAGTGATGGTTGGAGAAAGTGTGGCACATACACAGAATTGGATTACACCCATCCATTTTGAAGACTTACATTATTTGCAATGAAATGGATAGATCTAAAAATATATTAAGTGAACTAAGTCAGAGCCAGACACACAAAGTATCCATGTTCTATCTCATATTTGGAAGCTAGAAATTTATACAAGTTTACACAAAAATATTAATCAAAGCATGCTATTTGCAGAGGAGTATTTCAAAGGTGTAATTTCTTATAAAATTGAATTTTACTCCAAGAAAATGAATACCAGGAAACTATCACTTGGAAGATGTGAATGAAAGTCAAAAGGAAGGAATAAAGAGAGTTATGGAGGAAGAGAGTGAAGGTATAATATTCAATGCAGATGTATGAAACTAGAAAAAATTAAAGTGGGGTGAGGTTTGGAAGGGTGTGGAAAAGTTATATAAAATCCATTATATTAAAAAAACTGATTTTATATTTCACACAGTGAATCTTACTGGAATTAATTGGTAATTTGACAAATTAATTGATATTTATTACAATAAATAGATTGGAATATAAATAATCAGGATTAGAATATATATTAGAATATAAAAAGTATCAATGCAATGTTTTTGGTATAAACTTGTGATACCTTCTAAGTGTTCTTGGTCTTCTGAATTCACATGGTAAAAAAAACAATGTTGTTTTCCTCTAATTTATAAGGGATTTTACTCTGCTGCTCTGATTATTGTTTTAACTCGCTGGTCCCAAACTGTTTTTCTCCATATTTCTGAAGCATTCCTACTGATTATACTCAAATTTTGCTGATATGGTGTCTAAAAGGCATTATTCTTCTACAGGTTCCACGGGTCCTAGGATCCCAGTTATCTGCATGATCAGATAACTAGGGCAAGAGATCTCACGTAGGCCCATGCAAGATGCCAACAGAAAGTAATTGAAAACCCATTTCAATTTCTCATTTCCTTTATTTCAGGGCCCCAATTCCTTGAAATGCAGGAATTAACAGTAAGTAATTGGGAAATGCAAGGCAACTGAAAATGCAAGATGAAATCACAAAATGTGAAAGTACAGTAATTCAAACTTTCAATTTTCAGATGACCACTCCATATGAGTGAACAAGACCACAAATGTCACAAGATTATTTGTAATATCCCTCTCCTAATGATAAATGAATGATTTCAGTCCAGCATCAACAGGCCAAAAAATAGTTCCTGGAATGATAGATCCATAATTGGTCTACCAATGCTAGGAATACTTGACATAGAAGTCAAATATAATTCAGAAAAATACATTAATTGAGAAGATCCTTAGTGCTTCAAAACACTGGTGCTTCAGGAAACCTTGGTTCTGTAGTGTAAAAATGTTGTCATTCTCAAACAAATGATAACCTACATTTAATCTCCTGAAAGTATATTCCTTTTCAAATAAACTTTTTAAAATCACATTTACCAAAATAACACTTTACAAGTAGATGATATTTAGTGACTTTTCTAGTTTTTCAAGTGTAGGGACAAGTTACAATAGAGTTGATTTATTTACCCAGCAATAATGCCAAACAGGTTCAACCATTCATTAAAGTGTAGAAATAGGACCCCCCCCCCCACCATTTGTGTTTTTCAGTAGGTGCCTTCGAAAATTCATTAAATAGATCAGCCTCCCATATTTCAAACCAAAACATTAGCTAATAAAGTAAATTTCATCACATAATAAGTACATTTATAAAAGTCATGAATAGTTGCCTTATCATATGGTTTTTATGTTTTCCCTATCTGTCTAACATAGTAAGAAATATGACTTTAAGTCTTGAATATGGATACTCATCACAGATTTGACAAACATAAAATCTGTCTTCTATTTCTATCATATTCCTCTTCAGTAGTAAATTTCAGTTTTCTTCTTTTTCCAAAACTTATAGGTAGTAGAAAATTTTATCCCATGTAAAATAAAATAATCACAAACCACTGTACAAAGCCATTTATAAATCTGATAGGAATACATTCTAAGCCATTTTTAAACTTTCTTGTTTACTACAGATTAATCTTCCAAATAGAGGAGAATAAAATCATGTCTAGATGCTTCATGTCTCCAGTCTTGCAAATTGTTACTTCAGATGAATGAATTATGGAAATATAAGCTGACATCAGTTTAAGTATATGCAGAATTGAAACTCCATGCAATGTATATAAACCTTTCAAAGGACTAACAGACACTTTAAAAGAATGACTATCAGGAAGTTGAAACAAGAGAGGAATAATAGTCAAGTCATAGAATGAATGAAAAATGGAACAAGGGGCAAGTACAGTTAGAATACTCATTGTACACATGTGAGAAAGGAAGTGGTAAATCGGAAATAAATCTTGTAGAACAGGTTGGTTGAAAATGATAGAAGGAGTGACTCTGATCCAGGAACATTGAACAATTAGATGGACATATTTAATCGTAACACACTAGAACAACTTTTTGAAATTCAGTGAAAAAAAACACAACAAAAAACAAAAACTCAATAAAAGCACAACGAAACAGCAATCTCTATAGAGTATTATTATGACCTCTCAAAATTTTAAATAGTTAATGAAGGACAATCTTGAGAAAAGCATACAAAGTTGTTTAAAGTGGGCAGTTTGGGGTAGAGGAGAAATTTTAACAAATTTAAATAGATTGTCTAAATCACCTACATTTGCTGCAAATATTTTCCTCTGCGAGTTCTCTTGGTCTGAACTGGATTCTCCAGTCCTGAGCCACACTTGATAGCGTGTGAAGATAGAATGGAAGAAACAAGATCAAGAACCCATTACTCCACTGGAGACGAAACAGTTCTCTATGTTTTCTCTCATTTCTATTGACTACTTTTATTCATAAGTTTAAGTCAAGTGATTTGAATTATATTTTTCCTCCTTTGTTCTGGCAAAGTAATTGTTCAAAATAATTCACTGAATATTATTTGACATTTTTTTTCTTATGCTGTTTACTTATCCAAGCGAGTCGATTAAACTTCTCCCTTGCATTTGGTTGCCACGGAATCCCAGCATCAATATTAATGAGGACAATCTCTAATGTAAAACTTTGTCTCCAAAATACCAGTCCAACAAGCTGTGATCACAAATATTTAGCTATATTTTTTTTTCATTTTTCTTTTACCTTGAAAGTCTTCTTTTGTCTAAAGTGCCCTCAAAAATAAGTATTCCACCAATTTTTGGTTCAATCACTTATAACCTCAAAGATACATTTTGCTAACAAGATGCTTAGAGGAAACCGAAGAATACTGCACTTTTATCTTCTCTCTTAAGACTCTCCTTAGATACAATATCAGGAATAGTGAAGTTATTTTTCCAAAATTATTTCAATAGATTATTTTTCTCTTGTCTTGCATTTGCTCAACAAGATGTATGGAGAAGAATAGAGTTAAATTGCCCATAACTTGGATGACAGTGTCTGTTACAAAAGTACAATGCTCCTATGTCCTATTTCTCTGTCCTCCTCTTAAGTCTTGCCTGATTTCCAACTTATCACAGATTCTTGGCTTCAAGTCTAGTGAAGGTGAAGGACTATAAGGCCTCCCCCATTGATACATTGTAGGGCTAGATCTCCGGCAGGAGGTAAGCATGAACGATGCACACAAGGAACACATGTTGGGAGAACAAGCTTAAGCATGTCTGTTTATTTCTGCACAAGGGTTGGGATTTTATAGCCCCAGCTTTCCCAACCTCCTGAGTCCTTCCCAGCCAATTACTTAGTGGGGAGTTGATGATGGGCACTGCTTGGGGACAGGCACTGTTTGGTCCTCGGGGGGCATGTAGGGAGCGTAGACAGTTCATGGATGGCAAGCTAGGCAGACATGCCTGTGGGTCATGTCACTATGAGCAGGAAGTGTGCTTCAACTGCTACTCTAGCTGACTCAACCAGATGTGACCGGTTCTACCCACAAATTTCCCCTTTTATTTTAAAAGGACCATCATTATGGTGATCCGTCGTTGGAGGCATTTTTGCCAGGAGTGCAAGCATTTAATAATTCCTAGGAGAGTAAGCCCTACAAGTGCAAGGCCTCCCCAGATGACCAGAGAGGATGGCAAAAACCATTGTTGTAACTTTTTAAGCACATCTTCTAAAAAGGAGGGACCGGGAATAAGCTGTATGGTAGTCTGGTTTAGGCAGGTAACATCATGCAGCAGGTTTTGGGTGAAGTTTAAGTACTTAAGGGACCAAGGGCCTTTGATGCAGTTACTAAGTTCAGTGACATTGGGTGCGGGAGTGGAAAGCTGACAGAAGTAGTCATAGCATTATATAGTCTTCCTTGTTGTAATCAAAGAAACGTAATCTGTTCTTGGAGCAAGTCTATTTGTTGTTGGAGCACAAGGAGGCCTCCCCTAAGATGATTGGCAAATTGCAAATGTTGTAATTCAATGGATGACAGTTGAGGGATGAGCTGGTTTATCTGTTGCACGATGGGCACGCTTTGGGACAGCAATATAGCTACAGTGGTAGCTGAAGTAACTGTAGCGATGATTGCAGACCTGATTGCAATGATCAATCCTACTGCTCTTTTAGTGTGCAGACGAATCAATTGAACCTGGGAAAACTGAGAGTCATTAGTAGCCAGAGCAACAAATGGGGGAACACGTACCAAACCTGCAATAGGATATGAGTCATTGGGTTGCCAGTGATTGCTGAGAGTGCAAGTAGTGGAGGAGTTGTCTCCTAGACAAAAAAAGAACAGTGCTCTAACCACTACCATTCCTGACACCCGGTCATATCCAGATTGGTTACAGCAACAAGTATTGGCCAATAGGAAAGGGATCAAATCTAGACAGGAATGTGATGAGCAAACAATTGGCATGGTGGGGGGGGGGGCGTCCTAGGTCTCCCAATCGTCCTCTTGAAGAGTCATAAAACTCATTTAGATTTTGAGGTTTGGCTTCTTTTTCAGATTGGTTGTATATATCTGGGTAGAGAGACAATGTGGGGTCCCCAAATACTTTGCCTTGCCAGGAATTGGCACAAAATCACTAATTCCTCAAGAGGAGTAGAAATAGTGCCAAAGCTATTAAACTCCCTCCGTGGGCACAACTGCATATGAAAAGGTATGTCAGTAGCCTGATTTCAATTTTTTCCAGTGGGACAAATGGGGTAGGGTCATGTGTAGTTCCACCATCCCATCCCATGCGTTACTGTTGCAAGGAGGATGATACAGCCATTAAATTGCTTTATCATCTCGTTTGAAAAACAAAAAGAGATGGCTCCCTTCTATCTAAAAGTAAGGTTTGTTTTTTGATGCCATAAGGCATCTGCTGATAAAGGAAGGCCAACCGTGCCATTGGAAAACAGCATTGGAGGGAAGATGGTGGTAACTTCACCTACCATCATTAAGATTTGGGGGCTGGGCACTAAGGTTATCTTACACTGCCCTGCAGCTGATGGAGAATTGGCTGTAAAAATGGCACACAATAGGGAGAATAGAGTACCATGCCCCGGGTCAGTGTCTGGGGCCATAGTCTAGGCTTGTTCTACCAACCCTTTAGGTCTCCCCAAGTGATGGCATGGGCTCGAGGTTTATGTCTCCTCCTCCTCACGCTGTTCAAGCATAGCTGACACATCTTGTTTGTATGTGGAGACGGTTGGTCACACAACTCCAGGTGGGATCCAAACAGGTATATCACTCCTGTCTGGAAAGATACAAGCAAATCCTCTCCCTTGTGCCATTAAGGGAGCAGGGCCCTCCCATTTTCTTGTGATGGGGTCCCTCCATCTAACCAAAGGGAACAGAGTAGGTGTTTTCATGAGTCCCCAATGCAGGGACACTGGCATCCCACATGTGGTGGGTGTGAACGTTAAAAAAGTTTTTTACTATAAGGCAATAATTTAATTGTGTTTGGGGATCTTTAAGCTGTAGTCCCTCCAGTTCCCCCTTTTCTTTTAAAAGAAGTGTCTTGATTTCTTTATGACTGCGTTCAACAATGTCTTGGCCTTGTGGGTTACATGGAATATCTGTCTGGTGGGTAATGTTCCAAAATGTACAAAATTCACGAAAATGTTTGGAGGTGTAAGCAGGGCCATTGTCTGTTTTAAAGGTCCAAGGAATGCCCATAATTGTAGTGGCATCTAGAAGTGACTTAATAGTGTGCCTTGTTGTTTCACCTGTTTAGGCTTAGTCTTTTATAAAGCCTGAGAATGTATCTATGCATACATGGATGTATTTTTGTTTACCGAATTGGGGGATATGGGTTATGTCCATTTGCCATGAGCTATTGGGTCTAAGGACTCGTGGAATTGTTCCCATGGGTTGAAGTGGTCCTAAGGGTAAAAGAGTTGCACAGGAGGAGCAGGATTGAATCATGTGCTTGCATTGCTGGTGTGTTAAATCAGGAAATAACTGCTTGATAGTAGCTGCTGATAAATGACAATGACCATGTAATGTTAGGGCCTGGTCCATGCACATATTGGTGAGTAGTATATTTGGTGTGACAGCGCAATCAATGGCTTCATTACCAGCAGCTAGGGGTTCAGGGAGGTTAGTCTGAGATCTAATGTGTTGAATGTACCAGGGTTGGACACAATTGTCTAATACATTTTGTAGTTTACACATTATTTGTGTTACATCATGAGCATCATCTTTTAATAAAGCTTCAGGAAGAATGGCAACAGTTTGTACAGTATATAAACTATCAGAAAAAATATTAAGAGGTTCTTTGGGAAAAGATGTAAGGGCGAGCAAAATTGCCAGTATTTCAGCAGCTTGACCAGACAGGGAAGGTTGTTGAAGCATATATTTTTTAGTATTGGCATTGTAAAATCCATAAACAGTTTGTTAGCATCGGTAAAAATTACAATGGCTTGATGGATAGGTTGCCTATTGGAACAAGTACAACATTTCCATGAAAGTGGGAGTTCTTGGGTAACTTTTAAAAGGGGGGGGTTGGGGCATATGATTATCAATGTTAAAATAGTAGTGGGTGACTTGTAAGGCTAATGCCTCTTCGGGTGTTAGGAAATCAAAGATTGTTTTTGTAATGGGCCATATAAGAAGGTCGGGGAATCCGCCATAAGTTTGAGGGCATCCTTCCGTGCCTTTGATGGCCAGGTTGCACAGCATGGTAATGGGTGTGCTAATTTTTGGAAATTGGGAAGTGGCAAGGTGTACCCATTGTAACACACCATGGGTTTGCATCAGTGCTGCCATTAGGCCATTATTATTTAATATAATTAGGATGATTCTTTGGGTGGTACCTAAAAACACCAAGGGTATTGACCATAATTGATCAGCGACTTGTGAAACTTGTTGAGCATCAGGTGAAAGTATACGAAGGGAAGTTGGGTCAGAGGGTCCCTGAAGCAATTGAAATAACAGTTGGATTTGTTGGGTGAGGTGACCCATAAAATCACATGCCCAGTTGATATGTCCACATAATTGTTGTAATTCAGTTAAAGTATATTCGGATTTAATGACGATATGAGGCCCATTTGGGGTAATTGTTTGATTTAGATGGTATCCAAGATAGGCATAAGGAGCTTTGAGTTGAATTTTTCGGGGTCAATATGAAGGCCCAGCACTGTATGGCTCTCCTTGAGTTGTGTTAAACAGGTTTGCATGGTTGTAGCATCTTTATGTGCAATTAAAATGTCATCCATGTATTGGACACAAAAGCATTTGGAAAGCAAAGGCCTAATAGCATGGGCAACATACATCTGACATATAGTAGGGCTATTTTTCATACCTTTAGGGAGAACTTTCCATAGATATTTATGAGTGCGTAATTGACAATTAAGTTCCCATACTGAGAATGGAAAATATTCTTTATTTTTGGGATGTAGGGGGGTGGAAAAAAGCAGTCCTTGATGTCAATAATGGCAATGTGCCAATAATTGGGTATTGCAGAATGGTGTGGAAGTCCGGGTTGAAGCATTCCTATCTTTTTCATATGACTATGGAACATAGATCATGGAGAAATCTCCACTTTCCTTGAGCACTTTTTTGGATAATAAAAATGGGGAATTGTGGGGACTGATGGTAGGTTCTATGTGTCCCTTTTTTAGTTGCTCCTCCACTAGAGCCTGGAGATGAGGGAGCTTTTCAGAGGAAATAGGCCACTACTCGACCCAAATGGGTTTGGTGGTGTCCCATTGGAGTGGAACTGGCTCTGGTCACGCAACAGTGACAATTAGAATTGGGGGTACTGTGGGTGATTAATGGCTTGATCGGTTATGATGTCTTCATAAAAAGCCTTATCCTCTGTTGTTATCAGAGTACCCATATTAGTGAGGACATCTCTTCCCCAAAGATTGCATGGAAGGCCAGGGTCAACAAGATGTTTAAAAAACCCGGTGGCTCCATCACAGTCTTCACATCTTACAGGCCATTGGACATGGAGGGAATCTGTTTTTCCACCGACACCTTGTATGCAGGGACCAGGAATTAGGTTCAATCCCAACCCTTCTACTTCATCTTTTCTAAGGACTGTACAGTCAGCTCCCGTATCAATGATGACCTTAAATTCTGTTCCATTGATTTTAAGTTTCATTCTAGCTTTTCCATTTTGGATAGGAATAGTCCATAACACTTGAGGTGGTGGCTGTTGCCTTTGTCCTATTGGGGTCGGGGCTGAGGACTGCCCCTTATTTAGTTGAAAGGCTGAGTCGTAGAGCAGCATTCAGAGGCCCAATGAAAACTGTTTTTGCATTTAGGACATACAGAAGGAGGTTGTTTTCTTTTGGATGAGCCCCAGAGTGATGGACAATCCTTTTTAAAATGACCAGTTTCTGCCACATCCCCAACAAGGTCGATTTCCCATTGTGCCATTAGGGGGCGCGCGAGCACTGGCAGTCATAGAGGCGAAAGGCAGCGAAGGGTACTCATAGCATGAGTTTATGTCCACAAATCTTTGGTGGCTAGGATGCAATCAGTGATCACCCCATTTCGTTCACGGGCAATGGCTTTTCTGCATTCCTGTGTTGCCCCTTCCCATATTAGGGTCTTGGTTAGCGCATCTCGGGCTCCAGCGTGGGATACTTTCCCGGCCACTGCTTCTTGAACACTGGCAACGAAGTCAGTGAAAGGATCATTGGGACATTGTATGAGTGATTTTAGTTGTTTGTCCCCTTCTTTACAAGGGACTGAGGAGACAGCTCGAAATGCACAGAGGCTTACTTGGTCAAAGTACTGCGGAGGTGCCACTGCTTGTGCGGCAGGAGACACATAAGCTCCCTCCCCTTTTAAGCAATCAGGGTCCCCCATGGTGGCATCCTGCTCTCAGGCAGCGATATTTCATGCACTTTGTTGTTCACATTCTTCTTAAAAAGCAGCCTTCCATCAAAGGAAGACCCTGAAGATAATGCTGTGCTCCTTAAGCTCTTCCAATCATGGGGGCAGTTAAGATCAATGCTAAGGGTTTCAAGCATCTGTTGAGCATTCGGGGAGTGTAACCCATCTTCCCTGACAGCGGCCCGGTATTTGTCAAGAACTTTTGGGTCATGGGGGTACCATTGGTTAGGTCGTGCAGAGATTCAGTGGACGATTACCGGGAACATGAACTGGGGTTCATTTATAGGCTTGGCTGTCGTTGCCACGGTAGTTGTGGGGCCCATGAACAACTTTTGTATTACATGGGGAACAAGGGGTTTTTGTTCTTGGGCAAAGTTGGATATCTCTGCCCAAGGATACAAAGTTTTCTGAGGGGAGTTCCCAGGCTGGCCTAAAGAGCCAAAAGAAGTGATTGGGCAGGCTTCCTGTGACTGATAGTGTGGGGGAGGCAGTTGTACAAGTGTAGCTGGCTGCCCCCCTGCATCACCTGATAGTGGTTGGTTATCTGTGTTCTTGCTGGAATTGTTTGCTGTGTCATAAGAAGATAGGAGTGCTTGAGCAGCTTTGGAATTTTCCTTTTGTTCTGTTTCTTCTTGCAGCGAGGTGTTAAATGCCTGCAGAGTTTCCCCTTCTTCTTTCCCTGAAAGACAGGCTTGAATAGCTACTATGATGGGGTAAAAGTTTAGGGGCAGCTCAGTGCCTTCACAGACTTCCTTCTTATGAGCTGCCTGAAGGACGTGGGTCCACCTGTCTGGATTCCAATTCCAGAATCAATCCAGAGACACAATTCACTCACTATTTCCCATATTAAACTAGTTTCCTTTTGTGATACTTTAATCTGCCTACTCCGGAGCAGGGCAACAAGTGCTCGTGATTGAGGCTCTCGTGGTGTGGGGGGAAGATTGCCCTTGGAGACACTAACCTTGCACTAGATCCTAAAACGCCCATTTGCCAAAAGCGATCGAGCCCCTCCTTGGGTGCCACTTGTAGGGTTAGATCTCCAGCAGGAGGTAAGCATGAATGACACACACAAGGAACACACATTGGGAGAACAAGCTTAATCAGGTCTTGTTTATTTCTGCACAAGGTGGGGATTTTATAGCCCCAGCTTTCCCAACCTCCTGAGTCCTTCCCAGCCAATTACTTAGTGGGGAGTTGATGATGGGCACTTGTGATGGGCACTGCTTGGTGACAGGCACTGATTGGTCCCCCGGGGGCATGTAGGGAGCATGGACAGCTCATGGCTGGCAAATTAGGCAGTGATGCCTGTGGGTCACGTCTCTATGAGCAGGAAATGTGCTTCAACTGCTACTCTAGCTGACTCAACCAGATCTGACCGGCTCTACCCACACTACATCTTCATGGTTTTCCTTTTAAAACTCTTTTATTTGGATGTGGAATTTATTTTCATGCCTTCATTCAATCTGTTCTGCATTGCAGTGAGCTAAATAGGCTCTGTAAAATCACTTTAGGTAGCAAAAATATTAAGACAATATGTCAAAAAGTTTGGCCTCCCTCCAATGCTGAAGCCAATATGCTTAGCTAGGGCTTCTAAGAACGTGTTTGTTGTCTTTTCATTTTGCTCAATTCTTTTCTGATCCCAAAACTTTTTGGCTTATGTAATAAGAGAATTCTTCACTATCTCATGATAATGAGGATATTATATTTTGTGAGCTACTAAGAAATGTGAAATCATTTGTTTCAAGTATCCAATCAGATTTTTTTCTGTGGTTCAGTGTGTCATGTACAAAGACATTTTGGAAAGTATTACAAACAAAAATGTAAACCCAGTACCTTCTTTCATTGTTGAGGGCACTTTCTCCCTAAATATTTGGACCCAAATTATATTTTTCAGAGAATTACTGTTTGGTAATTAAAGTCAATTCACAAATTTTGATGTCTTTTTTCTAAGAACTTTGAATTTAAATTCCACTACAACCTTGTTTCACACAGTAAGAGTAGATTTCCTGGGTAAAGACAATTCTCAAGGGAACCTACAGGATATATAGCAAGGTTTCTGAGGTTTGTTTGTTTAGTGTGAAAATGAGCCATATTCACCCACATTGCTCCCTCTCAGCTAAGTCTCCATGGATTACTTTGCATGAACGCCTATTTTCCCAGACAATTTAAAATTTTCATAATAGGCTAAGTTGTGAAAAATTTTGAACAAATTAAAATTTACCTGTTATAATTTTAAAACACTTTTGAATTTCGTTTATTAGAACCGCGAATTCACCAATCCTAACTCCACCTTTACCATCAAAAACAGTTAACATGTTGTTTTCATGATATAGTGCCCATGAAACTATTATTTTCAAGTGGCTTTGTTATGCCTATATATAACCATATAAGCTGATTCTGAGCAAAATGAACTCCAAGATATGAAACCGAGAGTATTATTTGCGGTTGTTGTTTTTAATGTACTATGTGATTTCTATTTTCTTTTGGGTTATTCCTCTATGCTTTATTCCCAGCTGTATTTGATTTTGGTAGCCTGTGTATTGTGCATATATTTAACTTAATTAGAGAAGGGAAGAGAAACAACAAAATGGTGAGACAAAGGACAAAGGCAAACCAATGCAATAGTAATACTCACAAGACAATATGTTGGAAATGTACATTACACCTTGTGAGGGGTATTGGGGCGAAGGAACACTGAAGAAAATGAGGGAGGCGGTAACAAGTTTGAAAAGTTATGTATTCACTACCTTAAAATTGCTGTAACACCAATGTACATCACTTAGACAATAAAATTAAATTTAAAAAATAAGCTGCATGAAATAAAATTTCACTGTATTGGTAGAGTAAATATTATTCTTTATGTAGTAACTTTTTAAAAATCAATACTGTTTGGCATGTAATTTGAATTAATTACCACATTTTAATCAGAGGACCATTAACTTGAATGCTATCTGACTGGACAATATTTTCACAATATACTTACCAATATTTTGAAAAAAAAGAATAAATATAGTACTAAAAGCGAAAACAGTTTAATTCTATGGAAACCTATAACTTTTAAAATTAAATAAGTTGTTAAGAAAACAGAATATATGTGTTCTTCAACATTCCAATGACTAGTAACTACTCATTTTCAAATTCGGAAGATTCCATACCTGAGAGATTCAAAACAGTACCGGCTTGCATGTTCTGTAATTCTGCAATAGATGCATTTTCCAACATGGTGTTACAGATTGAGAGTCAACAGAAAAATAACCACATTCTGGACGAGGATATAACTATGTAGCATCGGTAATAATTCTTCAAGAGTAAGCAATTGTTTATCACAGTAAGCTATGATTTTTATAACCACCAATCCTAATATTTATTATATAGAGTCATCCTAGCCCAACAGTTTAGAACTTTTAGGGTACACCTCAAACTTCCCTTAATTCATTCACATCATGGAAAGCTTATCTTTATTGTGAAAAAAATACAACTCTGCTAGTGTGATGCCATACATGTTCTGGAAAGAACACCACAATAAACTGGGTTGCATCATTTTTACCCCACGGGTATTCTTGAGATCGGAACACTTGCAAATATTGTTTATATTTATAGTTTTTTTAACGATCATATAAATTCTGGATGCTAAGAAAAATGAGGCTCAAATTGAAGATAAATTTTAGAATAATCCTTTTAAGAATTAGAATGAATGTTTTATTTATTTATTTATTTATTTTTGGGTCTGGTCCTGGGGCCTGGACTGTGGGCGTGGGCACTGTCCCTCAGCTCTTCAGCTCAAGGCTAGTGCTCCACCACTTGAGCCACAGCGCCACTTCCGGCTTTTTTCTATTTTGATTATGCGGTGCTGAGGAATCGAAACCGGGGCCTCAGGCATGCAAGGCAAGCGCTCTACCACTGAGCCACCTTCCCAGCTAGAATGGATGTTAACTAGAGTAGTGCTATTAATATTAGAATCACCTTGCAATTAGGCTTCTGTTTATTCTCAATGTTCCAGTTAAGATTAAGTTTATGGTTAGAAAATAACTAAGATTTTGGAAAAGAATTGAAACCTATGTTTGGAAGGCTTATTTGAATCAAGTTAGGATGAGTGAAAATTAGTGTACTTGTGTGAATGTTAGTATTGATATATATTTTGGATTAAGATCAGGGTCAGTATTTTGTTCTAATTATAATTAGTGTTATAAATAAGAAAGTTTTTTTTATAAAATTAAGATTTCACTAAGAAATGAAGCAAAAATGTCAGATTGAATAGTCACTATAGCATTATCATTATATTTTTTTCTCAGTGATCATTCTTGTAATTATTAATGAGAATTTTCCAGCCAGGTATTTGTTGAGAGTTAGCTTTAAGTAATGGACTAAATGGTAAGTAAATCTGAAACTGTTTTAGGATATAGTGATTTAGGAAACGGTAGGATCAATGGAAACTACAGTATTTTTCCTGATAAGAGAATTTGAGGACAATTAATATTATGGTACATATTAGGGAACAAGATCACTTCAGAGGTAGAGTTAGGAAATTTGTTGGAATTAGGGCAAATTGAAACTCATTTCCAGAGTGCAAATTGGAGTATTCATTAGAATGACAAAAATTAGAGTATTTTTTAAAATTAATTTTGGACTCTCATTAGGTGGAAAGTTAGGTTTCAGTTCCAGCTGTGCTTAGTTTTAGCATTAGGAAAATGGAAAATTTAGGGTCAAACTGGAAGTATATCTTCGAATAACAAGTCAAGTTAGAATTAGGATGACTATGAAATAGGAAACTGCTAATAATATTAGGATTAGGGTATGATTAGTGTGAGGGTTAGCCTAAAACTTCCAGTTAGAGTTCAGGTTATGGCATGATATGGAGTAAAATGTCACGATATGGAGTAAATCCACAAACTGTTTTAAGAAAGATGAGTTGAAACAAAGATAGGATGAATAAAATCTAATGTATTTGTGTGGCATTTTGAATCCAAAAGCAGTTGCTTCTAAGGTTAGGGTTACTTTTCTAATTTCTGAACTACTGAATTAAAGGCACAATTATTTCATTCTTACAAACCAAAACAGTCAGGATTTTGGGAACAAACAGTTTTCTACATGAAAATGTGTCTTGCAACCAGGATTAAATAATAATGAACAGGGTGTCACTTATTAAAATTAGGTAAGTTGATGCTACAGCTTTCAAAAATATCCAAAGATATAGGATAGTTACTCAGAAATGTTACCGGGAAAACAGATATTCTACTTGCTCTAACTGGGAAGTGTGTGTGTGTGTGTGTGTGTGTGTGTGTGTGTGTGTGTGTGTGTGTGTGTGTGTGTGTGTGTGTGTGTGAAGTCACCACAGGTCTTCAACTCAGGCCTGGGTTATGTCATCAGCTTATTCTGTGCAAGGATGACACTAAACCACGTAACCACCACAGGTTTTCTTCTGTCTTTTTAGTACTTAATTTGAGATACATATCTCATGGATTTTCCTGTCTGGACTTAATCTTCTGATCCCCAGCAATCCTTGGATTAGTGTTACTGTGGCTGCTACTGAAAGCATAATCAAAACCTAGTAGCTACAATGTAAGAAGTAGTACATATTTATTTGTATAGCTATATTTATTTGTATTACTGTGCATGAAGAAATTCTGGAGATTTCTGGTTAATTCATAGGGCCACATGCAAAAATATAGGACAAGAGGGAAGTAACTCTTTTTAAATTATAATAGGTTATCATTGATGAAAAATTTTAGTAGATGTCTTTCCTTTTTATTTCTTTTTTGCCAGTTATTCAGTGCTGCAGCAAGCCTGTGCCCTGGAGCAATTTTCAAATCACAGCGTGAACCTCCATTTCTGTAGTCCCTGTAGGTATGATTGCCTCCTCAGGTCACCCGTTGCGAAGTGGGGCCCCTTCCCTTCTGGTGCACGTGCAGTGAGTGGAAGTGTTTGCATGCTCTCCAGCATTGCCGGATGAGCCCCGCCCACCCTGCCCATGTAACTTCCTGTTCTCTGTTGCTCAATTTCACCCAGGAGCTGGCAGCCATGGGGCTGCAGTTGAGACCACTGCTGCCCTATCCTCCTCCAGCTGTGCTGGTACTAGTCTGCGGTGGTCCTGAGCATGTCGGCCATCCCAGGACACTATGTTCTGGGGTCACTCCCTGCCCCCATGAGTGTAGAGTGGGGGGACACCATGCTTGTACAGTGCATGATCCATGGGAGAAGGAAGGCTGCACATGCAGTCTGCACCTTTGGGGCCAGGCAGCCCAGCCTTGGTTCACCTCATCAGTCTGTAAGGCGGTCTGGGAACTGGAGCCATGTGCTGGCCGCTCTGCCAGCCAGCTTGAGACAGCTGCAGCAGGTCAGCAAACTGGAGCCCCTTCAGCATCTCTGTGGACCTCCATTTTATGGTCCCTGTGGACTCAGAATATAGGGCCATCGCTGCATATGCCCATCAGTGCCAGATGAGCCTGTACTTGCAGTGCACCAGCTACAGCACCTGGGGCCTGAAGCCCCCTTGGCTTTGTTGTGTAGCTTCCTCCATTGTCTTTCTGGTCCACATGGGCCCAGCTCTCAGTGCCATTCCGGGGATGCTCCGTTTGGAGGCAATGAGCTCACCCCCTAACCTCATTGGGCTCCAAAGCAGGGCAGCAATGGGTCTGGCCTTGTCAGTGTAGGCTGCACAGATGGAAGGCAGGAGTTAAGGTCTGCCTTGCCTTCCCTCCTGGCTTTGGAATCTGAATCTGGGTTGCTTGGTTTGGTCACTCATGGAGCTTCGTTGGCTACAGCCCACAGCAACAAGTGCTGTCCATGCAGCAACAACAAAGAGGTATTCTGAATCTCCTCAAAGTCACCACACGGACCTCTGATGGGTCTACATGGGCTGGTGTGATTTTCATCCCAGGACTCCCATTAGGAAGTGCCACTCCCCTTCGTAGTACTGCAAGAAAGAGGTGCCACATATAATTTCTACTTTCTAACATTTTCTTTCACTGAGATAAAAAGAAGTGGGAGATATAAATAAGTTTTAAAAGCATAGAACCCATGGTTTCCCTTGTTTGCAAGGACTAGCACATGTCTAGGACAAGCAAAGAAGATCAAAGGTTATTGTAATATGACCATATAAGAAGATGTTAAGCGAAATGTACCCAAAGTCAGAGACACAAGTGTTTTATTTTTTCTTGCTTTTGTTTTTAATATACTTATAATGCACTATGTGATTCTTTTGTAGGTTTATCCCCCCATGGTATAATCCCTGTTTTCACTGTATTTGATTCCAGTGCTCTGCACCTTATATACATATGTTGTAATTTGGGGAGTGGAAGGGATATAGCAGAATGCTGAAATGGGGATGCAGGTTGACTCATTGTGACGATGAGATGTACTGGACAATGAGCCGAAAATGAATTTACAATGTTGGGCAGGGGTCAAGGAGGGAGGAGTTGAAGAGTTGGGGAGGGAAAGGGTAGTAGGGGAAAAACAAAGGAGGAGGTAACAATGCTCTATAGGAAATGTACTCATTACCCTACTCATGTAACTGTAAAATATTTGTATAGTATTTTTACAATAAAAATATTTTTTAAAAATCTCTCCCTGGGGTAGATTTCCAGTGTTGCCCTCAGCATTGCATTTTTTGCCTTTTCTGGCTGTGGTTAGTTCCACCTTCCCAGTGGATCAGTAGTCTTCAAGGCATCTTGGTCCTGAAGTGGGACATGGATTATCCAGTGGTGGTTGGAACCAGGCCAAGGACAGGACAAAACCACTTCCAGGCCATGGCTTCTTCATTCCCCATGCAACCAGGATTGCAAGCAGAATTTCACTGAATTTGTCTCCAGAAAACAACCACTGAACCAAAAGGCAAGTTCACCAAACACCTCCCCTCCTCCTCCATTCCCTCCTTTCTTCCTCCTTGGGAAAGTACAAAATAATTTTGCAGGTTTTGGCAAACACACAAATTGCCCACCACCTCCCCTGGTAAACTAAGTTTAAAGTCACTAAGTCATGTAAATGGATGATACCTCACTCATTATTCTGGACAACATCTTCAGATTGTTTGATGCTTTAATTTGTTGCTGTTGGTGGTGGTGGTAGGAGGGCCTGAGTTCTGGGACTGGGCAATGACCCTTATGAGCCCTTCAGCTCAAGGCTAGAGCTCTACCACGTGAGCCACAGAGCCATTTCCAGTTTTTTTCTGCTTATGTGGTGCTGAGGAATTGAACTCAGGACCTCATGCATGCAAGAGAAGCACTCTACTACTGAATCTCCTTCCCAGCTCTAATGCTTTAATTCTTTAAATTTTATTGTCTTTGTGTCAGTCATGAGGTTTAATCTCAGGACCTGGGTGTAAATATATCCTTGAGTTTTTTAGCTCAAGAGGAGCCCTCTACCACTTGAGCCACAGTGTCACTTCCTGTTTCCAGATAAGCGTCTTTCAGACTTTCCTGTCAGGGTTTGCCTTGAGCCGTGAAATTTTAAATTATATTTCTTTAACGTGTTTATTGAAATATTACAGTATATCTGAAATTTAAATTTTTCTGTAAACCATTGTCTTCAAGTAATCCAATAGCATTAACTATTACATTTAGAATCTATTCTTTAGCACATCCATTTATTTATTTTATTGTGAAAATACCATAGAGGGGTAACAATAACATGGGCAAGATAATGAGTACATTTCTCATCAAGCATTGTTGTATCCTCCTTTTTTTCCCCTTCCCATCTGTTCTCATCTCCCCCGGCTCTCCAGATACCCCCCTGCCCGCCCCACACTCTCACCAGCCAAAGTTGAAAGTTCCTTTTCTACATAATGACTTGTACATCTCATCGCTGCAATACATCCACCAGTATCCCTGTTTAAATGATTTGTTTTTTCCCATCCCCTCCACAAATTATACCAACATCAAATACAGTGAAAGCAGGGGTTATACCGTGGGGGAGGGACATTCAAAGCAACAAAGAAATCATCTTATAAATATGTTAGGAACAATTGCAATAAAGAAAAAAATCATTTGAATCCTTACCTTGGGGTTCATTTCACCTAACATCAACTTGTCTGACCTTTTTTGCTTGTCTCAGACACACAGTGATTATTGCAAATAAGGGAAACCATGGGACCTATGTTTATTTGGGACTGGATTACATCCCTTAATATAATGTTTTTCCATTTCCTAACAAATGGGGCAATGTTATTTTTTCTGATGGAGGCATTGAATTCTATTGTGTATATACACCACATTTACTTGATCCATTCATCTACTGAGGGGAATCTGGGTTGGTTCTATATCTTAGCTATGGTAAATAATGCTGCAATAAACAGAGTTGTGCTGGTAGATTTAGTATGGTATTGTTTGTGACCATTTGGGTAAATGTCCAAAAGTGGAATTGCTGGGTTATAGGGGAACTTTTTGTGGAGTCTTCTGAGGAACCTCCATACTTCTTTCCAAAGTGGTTGAATAACTTTACATGCCCACCAACAATGCAGTAAAGTTCCCTTCTGTCCACATCCCCTCCATCATCTGTTGTTATTAGAGTTCTTGAAAAGCAAATCACAACAGAAGACTAAACCAACACTTGCAAATCAACCAAGAACATAGAGATTTACCTATTAAGATCATAGATCCCCCAAAAAGAAAACCTCCAAATGGACAGAACAAATCAGAAAAATACAAGAAAAGTGATGTCAAAGTAGTATAATTCACACAGTAAATAACCAGGCATTAGAACAGACAATCAAGGATCTAGAAGATAGTTACCAAAATACATTACATATATGGCTGAAAAATGTGATTAATGGAACGATAGAAAACCTCTACAAGGAAATTTGTGAACAAGATGAGACCAACCAATCATTAGAAAAATAATTCACGGAGACTACAAACAGAAAGATAAATAAATTCTGAAAATACAAAGCAGTCCAAGAATAAAATGGATGCCTAGTTAAAAGATATGAGAGAAGACAGAGCTAAGAAAACAACCCTTGCAACTCCCCCACCCAAAGATAAAAATGTACAGAAAGTCAATGCAAGACCTAAAACAAAGCATTAATAGGATAGAACCCCTAAAAATGACCAATTAGAAGACAGGGAAATCAAAAACAAAGTAGAATATCTCCACAGTAAATAGATGACATAGAAGATAATCTCAGGGTCAAAGACAGAATAGGCCTAATAGGAAAGAGGAGATAATCATTTAGAAAAACTCCAAGAAATAAGAAATGATCTTTCCAGAACTTCAAAACTCAGTTAGAAGATCAAATTTCAGGGAAATAAGTATCAAGAAGGAGAAGAGCAAAAAAATAAATGGATGGGAAGCATATTACAAAATTGTAGCAGAAAACATGCCAAACATCCAGCAAGATAGGCTCATTCAGAGAAGAGAAGGCTATAGAAACCAAAGAGAATTCTAGAACTGAACAATCCACCACCACATCATAATCCATTAGAGGATCATTAATGATCAAGGAAAGGATTCTTAAAGCTGCCATAGAAAAAAGATTCATTATTTATATAGGATAGACAGTCAGAATAAATACAGATTTCTTAGCTGATATGGTAAAAAGAGAGCCTGGCATTATATATGACAAACATTAAAGGTAAACAACTACCAACCGTGAGTATGGTCCCAAGCCAAACTCTCCTTTACATTTAAAGGATATATAAACATATTTCATGAAAAAGAAAACTTGAAACAACGTTTGTCCACCAAAATATCAGGATAGAACTTAATCAAATATATCCTACATAGAGAATGTCAAGAAGAAGAGGAACTGGTTATATAAAATGCTCCCTACTAGAGAACAAGGTAAATATATTAAGAGTAGATGAGGCACAGCTCCTAACAACAGATGTATAACATAGCAGGATTTATCAGATATTTCTCAGTCTTAACTCTCAATATCAATGGACTTAAATTTCCAAATAGAAGACATAGATTAGATAGTAGTATCAAAAAACAAGACGCATCCATGTAGTATCTAAAAGAGACACATTTTATTGACAGAAACAAACACATACTCAAACTAAAAAGCTGGAAGGAAAATTTTCAATCAAATGGAGACCATAAACAGGCCACAGCAGAATTACTAACATAAGATGAAATAGAATTAAAATTAAAATTAGTAGGAAGAGACATTTATATATTGATAAAAGCAACTCTCCATTAGGAGGATATAACAAGTCTAAATATTAATGCCCTGAATACTGCAGCATCCCACTTCATCAACCAAATACTATTTAGCCTAAAAAGACATCTCAACACATCATTCCCTTCCATGGATTGGTTATGCAGGAAAATCTCAACCAAGAAACTGCAGACCTAAATAACTACATTGGCCATCTATCCCTTACAGACATCTACATGATATACATTCAATGTCAGACTATACATTCTTTGCAGCAGCTCATGGAAGATTCTTCAAAATAGAACATATCCTATGTCACATAGAAATTCTGTCCAAATTGAAAGAAAAATTAAATGAATTCCCATTTCTTGTCAGACCATAACAGAACAAACTTAGTATTAAACAGCTAAAGCCAAAAAAAAAAACCTCAAACCCATGAAGACTGAACAAAAAGTTACTGAATGACCAGTGCAACACTGAAGGGATTAGAATGGAAATCTGAAAGTTTCTAGAATTTAACAAAAAGGAACACACAAAATATCAGCTACTCTGATATTTGCAGTACTTACACGAAAATTTATAGCTCTGTGTGCCTACAGCAAGTAATTGGGGAAATCTCAAATGAATATTTTAATTATGTAGCTCAAGCTCCTTGAAAACAGGAAGAAGCCCTAACCCAAGGCAATAGACAGAAACAAATAAAAAGTTTAAATCAGAAATAACTAAATAAAGACAAAATAAAACATAGAAAGAATCACTAAATCAGAGTTGGTTTTTTAAATAAATTAACAGACTTGACAGATCCTTACTAAATCTGACTAAGATGAGAACTTACGTAGATAAATAGATAAAAAGCACACAGATTGGGAGAAGATCTTTAGTTGCTCTGCAACGCGCAATGGCCTCATATCTCAAATATATTTAGAGCCCAAAAAGTTAATGTCACCCAAAAAACATATCCTCCAAGAAATACCAACCCTCTTAATAAGTGGGCTACAGATGTAAAAAGAGACCTCTCTGAAGAAGAAATATGCATCGCCTAAAGACACATAAAGAAATACTCAACATTTCTGGCCATAAAAGCAATGCAAATCAAAGCAACATTTAGATTCCACCCTCACCCCAGTTAAAATGACCATTATGAAGAAAACTAATAATAAGAGATGCTGGGCTGGTGGGGATGTGGCCAAAAAGGAACATTACTACACTACTGGTAGAAATGTAAACTTGTTCAAATACTCTGTAATGAAGTATAGAGGTTCCTCAATAGAGCTCTTATATGACCCAGCAATGATGGATCAAGAAAATGTCGAATATATTCACAAAACTCTATGCTTCCGTCAGAATGAATGACATTGCCCCGTTAGTAAGGAAATGGAATCACTTGGAAAACATAATAAGTCAAACAAGCGAGACCCAAAGAATCAGAGTCTACAGGTTTTCACTCATTTGGAAAAAATAGAATATGTCTAGGATATTCACAATAGCTCAATAGCAATATGCATATCACCATATAAAATGATGCTTATTGAAATGTGCTCCAAGACATGGATACAAGATGATTGTATAGTGAACAATTTTTAGTTATTTCTATTTAGTTTTTACCCTTTGGTTTATTCCCTGTAGTCACTGTTATTTTTTTATTTCTGTACCCTTTGTCTTATAGACAAATTAATCTGATTTGGGGAAGGGAAGGGAAATCACAGAAATGGTGGGACAAAGATTAACCAAAGCAGCAGTGATATACAGACGATATGTTAGAAATGAACTTCACAACTTTGGGGGAGTAGGATGTCAGGGTTGGGGGAAGGAGAACAAAATGAGGAAGGGGTAATGCTGTTAAAAAATGTACTCATGGGGGTGGGAAGGTAGCTCAGTGGTAGAGCACTTGCCTTGCATGCCTGTGGCCCTGGGTTCGATTCCTCAGCACCACATTGGCAAAAAGAAAAAAACCAGAAGTGGCGCTGTGGCTCAAGTGGTAGAGCACTAGCCTTGAGCTGAAGAGCTGAGGGACAGCACCCAGGCCCAGAGTTCAGGCCCCATGACCGGACCCCCTCCCCACACAAAAAATTTACTCATTACTTATGTAACTGTAACCCACCCTTCAGTATATCACCTTCATGATATAAAATCCCCGCCCCCAAAAAATAAGAGAACTCACCCAAATAGAGAAAATTACAGACAAAAATGAGACATCACAACATAAATAAGAAAAAATTAAGAAGTTTACAAGAGAGTACTTTGAAAACCGTATGCCAATCACCTGGAGAATCCTGGAGAAATTCATGCTTTCCTATACTTGATCTGAACCAAGAGGTAACACATAAGAAGTAATGAAAATGAAATATCAATAAACCACTTTCCATTCCAGAAAAATCTAGGACTCAATGAATTTACCATGAAATTAAGGCCTGCAAAGAACTTACAGTAGTTAGAACTAACTCTTCAATGGAATAGAAAGAGAAATGGAATTATCAAAACATTCTATGAGGCTAGAATTAGACTCTTTCCCAAATCACATAGGGACTCACCAAAGAAAGAGAACTATGAACCCAGTTCTTTGATCAGCATTGATACAGAACTTCTTAAAAAATTCTCACCAACCAATTTCTGCCACTAACAAAAAAATCACATCGTATGGATCAGATAGGATTGAGCATAGGATACAATTGGATTCAATATTCTTGTCAGTAAACACAATACAAACCATCAGCGGAAGCCAGGACAAGAAACACATCATTGTCTATTTGGATATAGAAATAGCTTTTTAACAACCTGCAATACCCCTTTATGATTAAAAAGTTATGAGAAGCTAGGAATGCATGGAACGTTCCTCAATATACTACTGAATATGTATATGATAATGATATCTAGCAATTACGTAACAGTGGAAGTATGGAGGCATTAAAATCAGGAATGAGACAAGGATGTCCACTCTCTCTACTACTCTTCAATATGGTAGTGGACTATCTAGCAAAAGCAATAGGGAAGAGAAAAACATAAAGAGGATCCAAATAGGGAAGAAGTAAACCTATCCCTTTTTACAGATGAAATGACCCTATAGCTTCCTGCCTTAAGATAGTAAAAGTGATGTTAAACTTCGGCAATGTAGCAAGGTATATAGCCCACAAAAATCAGTAGTTTTTCTGTTACCAACAATGGGATGAACCAGGCTGAAACCCCCAAAAAAACCTCATATGTATTAGCCTCAAAATCAAATCTAAACAAAAGACCAACAACAAAACTGAGAATTAATTAATTTAACTAAAAATGTGAAGGACCTCTACTGTGAAAACTTTAAAAATATAAAAAGGGAAACTGAAGGAGATTCAAGGAAATGGAAAGTATTTCAATGCTCCTGGTTGTAAGAATTAATATAGTGAAAACTGCAATACTGCCCCCAAACTACTAACAATGCAATACTTATCAAAATCCCAACAATATTCTTCAATGCATTCGAGAAAGCAATTCAAATTTAATATGGAATTACAAAATTACAGATGAAACAGAAGGCTTAGAAATGAACTCATGGGCTTATAGTCATCTTACACACACACACACACACACACACATACACAATAGATTTCTATGCACCCATTAGAAAGGATAACTTTTCACCAGTCTTAAGAAAAATGAAAGGCTTGGGAAAATTCTACTAAGAGAAAAGAGAAAGGAATGCAGACAAAATAATATAGGTTCCATGGATTCATTCAGTTTTGGTATCTACAAGTAAACAAGACAGATTCTACCTCTTCCCAGTTAGAAAGTTCATTATGAAGAAAGCTAACAATAGCAAATGCTGGCATGGATGCAGCCAATTGGGTACTCTATCACACTGTTGGTTGGAAATTAAATTGTTCAAACACTGTGGAATGCAGTACGGAGTTTCCTGAAAAGAGTAAATATACATCTCCTTTAAGACCCAGTAATTCCCCACATGGGCAGTAATCCAAAAATTAACAAACAAGCTCACATGAAAGCTACAAGTATAACCATGTTCAGTGCCCAGGTCCAGAGTTCAAGGACTGGAAAAAAAGTTACCACTGCTGGCATTTGTTTCCACAAAAATGAACCCTTTGACATAAGATACCAAATCATTCTATTTGCAATAGCTAGCATAGGACTTAAAGGTAGTGGGTGACAAAATGGCTTCTTTGTTGAATATTAGGAAAAGATGTAGGCAGTCCAAGAAAAGGGAGATTTTGTTGTTGTTGTTGTTTGAGGGGCTTGAAGTCTTGGCATGGGCACTGTTCCTGAGCTCTTCAACTCAAGGTGGGGTACTTTATCTCTTGAGCCACAGTGTCACTTCTGGTTTTTTGGTGGTTAAATGGAGATAAGAGTCTCAAGGACTTTCTTGCCCAAGCTGTCTTTGAACCGCCGTCCTCAGATCTCAGCTTCATGATTAGCTAGGATTACAGCTGTGAGTCACTGGCACCAGGCTAAAAATGGAGGCTTTTTAGAAAAGAAAATCCACCTCTTCACTTGTGTCTACACCTCATATATCACTATTAGGACACTTCACCTTCAACTCATTTCATCAGACATTTGTAAATTTTCTCTTTTCCTTCATGCAGGAATACTGCAGCCAGTATCAACTCAGCTGTGGGACTGAACAGTTGTATGGCAATTGCTAGCACCTAAATCAAGAACTGTTACATCAAAACAAATGAGACCCACTTTTGGAATAATTGTTTTCTCTTTTTATAACAAATCTTTGCTTGATTACTTCCTAATGTGACTAATGACATTTTCATTCTCTTCAGCCTTCTCCCACATGTGGTCAAATATTTAAGAATTCAAAGATTTCCATTGATAATTCATTAAGCTGACCTCTAAGAAAATGTGCATTTCTGGAATTTGGTTTTCTGCCTTGTTCTTACATGCATAGGCTTTCTATGATTTATTTGTTCTACAAGGAATTTTACTTTCTAATCTTTGTGTGATCAATTTTAGTCTCTCTGTTCAGTCTTCCTGACTCTCTGGAGTCTCATTTGAGTCGGCCTCATAAAAAATATATTATTGATCAGCTAAATGACTTTCAGCTTCTGTTTTTTGCCTGACTTCATGTAGTCTGTGATAGCAGACCTGACTGGCTGTGCTTACTGGAGTTTTTGTTTGTTGGTTGGTTTTGTGTGGTTTTTTTTTTGTTTGTTTGTTTTAGAGGTCTAGGATTACTATTCAAGGTAGTAGCTTCTCTGGGACCCAATGATCCCCTGACCTAGAGTCAATGAGTTTTTCTCCTAAAGATACAAAGAAACAGCTAACTAAATTCCTGTTAATTGTCTCAAAATGAGTCAATCTGGCATCCTTGCAAAGCCATCAATAATCCTCTGTAACCACTTATAGAAATGGTCTATCAAGATGGCTTTTCAAGGTTGACTGTGAAAAATGTTCATTTCCAATTCAGCACCATGAAACAGATCACATCCCATGGAGCAGACTTTTGGAAGAAAGGTCCCCTTCCTTCCTTCTCTTATGATTCATCAAACCATAATATTCTGCAGTTGTGGCCAGCCTGGAGCACATTTTCCCAAGAATATTCTGTAGTGTAAAAGAGGACCAACTATGAAAATAAATGTGAAAATACTTGTCTACTACAGAGTGATTTATCTTGCTTTTATCTGTTGTTATTTTCATTACATCAAACACATGGATAAATTATATTGGGATTAGACAAGTGGCAAAAGATTAATGGAATAAACATTCAGTTTACTTTCATATATCCAATATAATGCACTTAACCCCTTATGGAAATTTAAATCCGACTGTAGAAACAATGTCAGAAATATAAAATAAGCCTCAATATGAATAATCTGGCACACATACACCATCATCTACTCAGAAATTCAGTCTCTCTTTAAATATTTATTTAGTACAAAATAATAAAAATTTAATTAATAATGTGACTTTTAAGTATCATCTGAAATACTCCTCGTGTATATGATTGTATATGTTTTAGATGTCACCTAGACAGGAATTAAACATGCATGTAAAATTCAAATTTCCACAATTTAAGCTAGATTAGAGGAGTCATACCCTCCTGTATTGTGTGGTGTGAATTTTACTACAATGCTGAACCCTTCCACCTAATACCAAGAGTGAGGTGCAATAATTTATTTTTTCATGTTAAGATGAGTGCTAAGTGTAGGATACACTTTGAATTATTACATTAATTTATTAAAATTAGTTTCATTTTTTTCTTTTCTATATCTGCAGAAAGTAAAATTATATATTAAACATTCAATATGAAGTAATCAATAATAAGTAAACTATTACTAAAATGATATACTATTAAACTGTGATTTGAATTATAGTTCTAACAAATTGTGATGTAAACAACATTTAATAGAATTATGGGTAATGTTTATTAAACTTACCATCTTGTTATTGTTTTCTAATTGTGTCATTTGTTATTCTTGATCCAAGTCATCTCTTCACCTCAATTGTTTATTTTTCTATTTTGTCTGTATTGGTTTGCTGATTATGCATTTTGTTTTCCCTTTTTAGTGACTGACATGAGGCTGAAAATCTGTACGCTAGTTTATTACTTCCTACATTAAAGTCAAGTTGCTGCTCTCCACAGCTGTTATACTTTTCTTTGTATAGTACAGCATTTCCCCTAGTCCCACCGACTGTATTGCTTCTCTCATATATATATATTTTTAATTTTATTGTCAAGGTAATGTACAGAGGGGTTATAGTTACATAATTAAGGTCATGAATTAATTTATTTTCTATCTTGTTACCCCTTCACCCATTTTTCTCCCTCTTCCCTACCAACGCACCTCCCAAGATCATTTCCAAGCTATTGTTTTGTGAGTAACACTGTTGCATAGTTTCCCCCTTTGTCCTTTGTCTCACTATTTTTTTTTCCTTCCCGTTCTCCAGTTCGGAACAACATATTTACAATACGCATGGTACCAAAATCAAATACAGTGACTACAGGGGATAAACCATAGGTGGGAAAACATAAAAAAGGAAAAAAATAAATCATGTAGTACATTAAGAACAACAACAACAAAGAACATGTCTTGGAGTTCATTTCACTTAGAATCACCTTATACGGTCATATGTACATAGCTATTGAGCTATTCTGCTCATCTACTAATATTATCCTTGATGTACACAATGATGCTCCCTATTACCCAGTAATCCTACTTCTGGGCATTCCAGATGGCCACAAACAAGGCCACACTAAAGCTACCAGCACAATTATGGTTATCACAGTAATATTTACCATAGCTAAGATATGGAATCAACCCTGATGCCCCTCAGTAGATGAATGGATCAAGAAAATGAGACACACAGTCACATACACACATACACACACATACTATGCTTCCATCAGAAAGAAAGATACTACCTCATTTGTAAGGAAATGAAGGTCTTGGGAAAAATCATATTAAGTGAAATAAGCCAGAGTTAAATAAACATAGTTCCCATGGTTTCCCTTATTTGTAATAATTAGTTTACATCAAGGATAATCTCATGTATTTTAATTTGACAGTTTGTTCTATGTCCAGCATGCAACATTATTGCTATATTGTTTGTTATCATTTCTGCAAACAGGCAGGTATATTGAAAAAATTACGTTCATCTTATCCATTACTGAAAGAAGAACAACTAAAAGAGCAACCTTACTAGGAAGAACAACTCCTACTTATTTAGCTTCATTCCTATGTAAGGCCAATGTTGTCCCCTGTATTCTCATGTACATTTCAACTCTATACCTCATACTGTATATCTAGTATTTTCTACATTGTGAACTAAATGCCCCAGATGTTCCACTTTGCTTTACTTAAAAAAAAATTCTGTCTTAATATTTGAGGTTGGTGTGTGTGTGTGTGTGTGTGTGTGTGTGTGTGTGTGTGTGTGTATGTGAGAGTGTGTGTGTGTTTACAAAGATCAGAACACAACATTTTTCTTCATTTCCAATACATTTTTCAGGTCATTGTAAGTTGTGGCTAATGGGAGCAGTCTCTTGTTATTTTAAGGATGAAACAGAAAAAGATATTTGTGCTTGTACCACAGTTGCTTTAATAGTCTGCAGTTGAACACTGAACATTGACTTATATCTTGGTTGTTCTTGTGAATAATGTGAATAACAATGAACTACAGATTTATTTTCGAGTTACCTAGAGAGAAATAATCACATGATTGGTGGGTCACATGATATCTCAACTTTGGATTTCTTTAGAAACTTGCATACTACTTTCTACAACAAGAATACTAACCTGTTTTTTGACCAATAGTGTAGATAATTTCCTTTTCTCCACACTCTCACCAACATTATTACCTTTTCTTCAAAGGTAATAAAGGGCAGGTTTTTACTATCTGCATTACCCTAGACTGGCCTTAGACTTAAATCCAACCTCCTAAATGCTTGGAATTACAAGCCTTTACCACCATAACTGGTTCCATTAATTTTTTGATAAGTTATAATAGTTATGAAGTTGTATCATAGTAATTTTGAATCATATTTCTCTAATGACTTCTGCTCAAAAAGCATTAAGGCAGCATAGAAGTTGTATTAAACACAACTTTGTAAACCCACAGGCAATTTTCAGGGCTTTATTGAGAACATGTCTATTCAAACCTTTTGTCCATTTTTGATCCAGTTTCTGTTAATCTCATCGTTAATCTTGCTAAATTAGATCAATTATCAATTCAAGGTAGTATAAAAGAAAAAAAATGTAGCAACTCCTAACATTTTTCAGTTTTTAATAACATCGTATTGCTTAAATCATTGTGTTAACAATTGACAGTATATAACTCAATTTAGTTAGACCTGTTACAAGGCTGTAGTTTATTTATTTTACATTGATTGTTCTTTCCAAAGCCTGTTTGTCTAATTTCCCTTGGTTTCTTTCAGTCTCAAGTAGCTCAGATTTCAAACTGAAGAATAAATAGAAGTAAGCAAACAAAAAAATAATACAGTTCCTCTCATCCGATGATGCCTGTATAAGAATGAGGAAAGAGTTAATCCTTTTAAGGACCTATGATGGGACAACAAAAAAATGAATTTATTCTTCTATGTCTTCTTTATCTTTGCGATGTAACTTAAATGTTGTAAAACACAATATACTGCTCAGATAATTTTATGTTTTATTCGTTTTGCACATTTTCATATGGATTTCGTCTCAGTCTACAACATTCTTTCATCATTCTGTCCCTGATATTTTTACACTATCAAGACATAAGATAACCAGTTTGATTTACAGCAAGAGAAGTTATCCACCTGGCTTCCTTGGAAGCAGAGCATGATCAATAGATATTACTTCTGGTTGCTAACTACATATAATGGTTTCTGTACTACTTATCACATTCTATTTAGTATTTTAAAAAGAATGCTGGCTAAACTCAAAGCTCATTCCTAGAAGTTTATGTTAAGTATTTCACAAGTTTTATTCCCTTAATTGTTAAGATAACATTTGCTATAATGCTAATGTTATTACCATTTTAGTGTTGGGAAGAATTGTAATTAAAGGCAGTAAGTGCATGACCTAAAGACACACACAGTGAGGAAGGAAATGAGTCAAAGTTTCCAAAAGTCTTTCAGCAATACACAAAAGGTAGATAAAATCTCTCCATTCTATGACACTCTCAATTCAATATTCATATTGCCCATGGTGATTGTTTTCTGTCACATTTGTCTTCAACACAGATTGTGTTGGTGACACTGGGTTATCATGCTCAGAGCTGAGCTTATACATTGAGGTCCAAAGAGAGGCAAATTTCTTCTGTCCCACAATTCCAGTATCCTTTTTAAAAAGTACTAAAACTTTTAAATATCATCATCTACTTTCTTATAAGTAACCAAAAATTTAAAAAATCATAAATAATCACTCCAAAATGCTTTAAAATTGGAGATGCTAAAACATGCCCCTCTGAAGTAAATTTTCTTCTACTTTTAACGTTATTCTGAAAGTCTTTGCTGGTTTGTCAGACCTGTAATCCTAACTACTTGGGATATCTACTCAGGAGCCTGAGATCTGTGGATAACAGTTGAAACCCAATCAGGGCAAATGAAATTCATGAGATTATTATTCAAAAATTTTAATGAACTAGCAAAGGGCCAAGAATGGAGATGTAGCTCATTTAGTAGCACACCAATCTAGAGAGAAAAGGCCTTGCAAGACTTGAAGCCCTGATTTCAAACTCTGAGCACGCCAACACACATGCAAGTGCTTAAGCACATGCGTGTGTTCACAAACATATTTATTCAAATTACCTTCATATCGGAGTTTTGCATGAATTTCTTTGCTAACGAAATTATATGAGTAAAATAAAGGAAATAAACTCTTCCATCTCAGAACATTTTTATACATTTTTATTGTAAAAATATTGCACAATTACATGAGCAAGGTAATGAGTACATTTCCTAACAAGCATTGTTACCTCCTCCTTTATTGTTCCCCTACCATCCCTTCCCTCCCACCTCCACAAGTCCATTAACCCCCTCCATTTCCCGGCCTCAATTGTAAAGTTCACTTTACAACATAGTGTATTGTGCATCTCATTGTTACATGGGTCAACCTGTATCCCTAGTTAAGCATTTTGGTTTTTTTTGTCCTTCCTCTCAAAAAATTAGAGGAGAGTATAAACAAGATGTAGGCACACCAACTTCAAATACAGTGAAAACAGGTGTTATAGCATGGGGGAGGAACATATAAAAAAACAAAAAAAAACACACTGCACGTCATAAATATGTAAGAAAAAATAGCAAGAAAAAAAAAAACCACTGGTGTCCCTAACTTGGGGTTCATTTCCCTTAACACAATCTTATCTGGTCATATACACATAACTTTTGACCTTTTCTGCTTATCCCAGACATATATTAGTTATTGAAAATTAGAGAAACCATGGGACCTACGTTTCTTTGGACTTGGCTTACTTCACTTAATAATTTTTTTCCAAGTCTTTCCATTTCCTAACAAATTGGGCGATGGAATGCTTCAGAAATTTGCCTGTCATCCTTGCACAGGGGCCAGCTAATCTTCTCTGTATCATTCCAATGTTAGTGTATGTGATGCTGAATTGAGCAAAGAACATTTTTTATATATAAATTGTAATTGATTTTCTTAAACTAGACAATACAACAAAACGTAAGTTTAAAAGAATTGTCATGAAATTTTAGAACCATGTATTTCTTACATAAGTACACATTTAAGAAAAAATCAAGATTGACATGCCAAAAACAAAATAATTCCAGATATTTGTTGTTCAAGAGATGTGTAGGAGGAGGAATTCAATTATTCTATACAATGGACCTGTCATATTGAACACTGCAGCAAGTGTTAAGGTTTGTTAAAATATTTAATGTTTTAAATATATTTAATTTTGGGAATTTGCTTATATATGCCAAAACTGGGACTGTTTGGCAGGTCATAATACTTTTCTATAAAGTATTTAAGATTTATGGTAGCACATAACTACTACTAAGTATGTACATTTCAGAGTTTATTGAAACCTTACTAATGAGAAGTTGCAAAGTCTTTGTGTAAAGGAGCAGAATAAAGAGTTGACTATGTTAACTACACAGTTTCTGTTAAAACTGTAGGCCTTCCTTACTTTATATGTTAGTGAGGAACAAATGATGATATAAGCCATATACAAATTATGAGATGAACTATAAATGGTAATCTTAGTGGGTGATTTAAACACTACTCATAGCCTATAAAATTCTTGTTGAACGTCATAATCTTAGACAGTGTTAAATGTAAAGAAATATGACAATAATAAAATCTAATTTGTAGTACACTTCAAAAACTGAAAAAATGATAATTGTTTTGTTTTTTATTTTATTAATCATTATTATTTAATTATTGGTTTTCTTTATTTGTAGCATTGTTTCTCTTGTAATATAATACAACTTTTTGTAAGTTGTCATTAGGAGGTACTTTGAGAAGGGTATTGGGATGGCCACACCATTTTTTATAGGTGCATGTGAATTTATAAAGAGGGAAATTAAGAACAAAATATGTATTTAAAAAATGATCAAGTAGAGTCTGATTCAGGAGTGTTGATACATGTCCACACCTAAAATATTAGCCCTAGGCTGAAGCAGAGTTATTACAAAGTTGAAGCCAGGAAAGTGAGAGACTTTGTTTTGTTTTGTTTTGTTTTTATTTTTATTTTGTTGGACATGGGGCTTGAACTCTGGGGCCTGGGTGCTGTCCCTCAGCTCAAGGCTAGTGATACCACTTGAGCCACAGCAGCACTTCCAACTTTTTCTGCTTATGTGATGCTGCGAAAAAAACCCCAAGGCCTCATGCATGCAAGGCAGGCACTCTACCATTGAGCCACCTTCCCAGTACCTGAGAGACTGGATTTTAAAAATCATCTAAACAACATTTGCTTTCTGCTTTGGGTTATATAATGAAATATATGAGTATCTTGTTATGTTTTTGTGCATTGTCATACTTCTAAATTTATACTAACTTCACCCACTTTATCCTTGTCAAAGTCATGAAATATCTCTGAGAGTTTGCTTCTGTGAAGATTGTTTTGTATTTATAATTTCTTCTGAGTCATTTTTATTTTTTATCAAAATCACTTTATATTTCATGTTGATGAGTATTTACCCAGAGACAGGCATATAGAGGATTTAGTTTAACAAGTGAACATTAAAATTAGAGCTCAAAAATAAAAATGAGCCTTAACACATATTTTCATAGCTTTCCCCACATTCTCCCTAAAAGAAGACAATATTAAGAATGTCTGAGGGAGGCTTTTTAGCTCCAATTTTCTTAAGCTCCCTAGGTTTAGAATTCTTAAATCACAGAGACATGCTGTAATGGGAGTAAGATTTTTTGGTACACTTTTCCCTTCAGACTGTGTTTCTCGTTCTTCCCTTTTCTCAACTCCATTATTAGAGATTTTTCTCAGAGATGACACCATCTCCAACTTTTCACTCTTCCTAGCTGGACAAATGAATTTGCAGATCAAGACTCTTAGACAGAAAGAATTTTTAAGAGCCTGAATCTAAGACACCATCATACACCATCCCTACAAAGACACAAGTACCAAAGCAGGATACATAGTTTCATTTTTTCTAGCAAGGCCAATGCATGAAGTTGCTTGCTTCTGAGTGTGTCTGTTTGTAGCTCTTCCTGATGTTGCAGATTAACTTTATACCTAGTTCCATTATCAGCTACCAGGAATGGCATGTTTAGACCATCCAGGAGGTTGGCTCAACAGGGTGGCTGGATGTGTAGGATGCCTCATGAATGGCACAGAAGATCTGTGTTGGAAATACTGGGGGCAATTAAGGTATCCTACAAACACCATCTCAGCAAGGCAAAGTTTACTCCTGCAGAAGGCATCCTGTTGCATGTCCAAGTTGAATAAGCACACTGGCTAGGCAGCCCACCACTGGCTCCCATGAATTTGAGCTTTGGGATCATCTTTCATGATGGATCAAAATTTTGACCCCTTTCAAACTAGTCAAAAGCTTTAATAATCAACCAAATCCGAACACCTGGCCATATGAAAAACAACCAACTTTTACTCAGCTGGTGTTCTACTACTAGTGCCATGTCTCTAGCCCCTAGCACTTCTCTAAAATAGCATTAGTAAGGTTTTGACTACCTTTACAAAGGCAGTGCTTATATCAGTCAAGCACTTCAAGATTTAACTTCTACAATTCTCCCATCTGGTTTTGCTTTCTTTTCTTCCAAACAATAATCATTGACTTTCCTATTCAGCAGTATCCAATAAGATATTTTGATTTAAAAAAGGGTTTGATTAAGGCAGTTTTTCAGTCAGTCACTGAACAAAACCTGTTATAGAAGAGATAAAGCACCTGTGCACACATTACTAAGGAAACAATTACTAAAGAGGTAAATATTGCCACCATGACTCATTGTTAAAATGCTCATTCTGTCATCAAACTAGTAAAGGGATCTGCCACCACACACAGACACACAACCTTTTTTATAAGTGACTGGGGGATTGGTCTTGGGTTTGATCTCATGCTTTGGGCATTGTGCCAGAGCAATTTTACTCAAGGCTACCACTTTAGCCACAACTCCAGTAGTATCTTTTTTTGCACCTTCATTGGAAATAAAAGTCTCATCTTTCCTGTCTGGGTTGGCTTCAAACAAAGATCCTCAGAATTCAGCCACCTGAGCATTTAGGATTATACTCAGCATCATCTCAGTTTTTAGGTAATTTGTTTCCAGTATTCAATCCTTGTAAGTCTTTCTGTATCATTGGCCTCCAACCACCACACAGATTACCTTTGAAGTATATTTATTCTTTTATTTTTATATATTTATTGTAAAAATACTGTACAGAGGGGTTAGTTACATGAGCAAGGTAAAGCATACATTTCCTATCAAGCATTGTTACCTCCTCCTTTATATGTCCCCTACCATCCCTAACCTCCTAGCTCCAAAACTACCCCATACACTCTCCCCGACCCCCGCCTAAATTGTAAAGTTTGTTTTTCAACAGTGTCTTGTGCATCTCATTGTTACAATGGGTCAACCTGTATTCCCCTTTAAGTTTTTTCCCCTTTTCCTCCTCAATCTAGTGAACTCTATATACAAGATGGAGGGCACCAACATCAAAAACATTGGAAACAGTGGTTATGCGGTTTTGGGTGGGTGGGGGGACAGAATACAAAGAAACAAAAATCACATGGAACATTATAACTATGTTAGAAACAATAGCAAGAAATGAAAAAAGCACTTGTGCCCCTATGTTGGGGTTCATTTCACTTATCACCATCTTATCTGATCAAGTATTATATTTAGACCAAACTTTTCCCATTCAATCCTACCAGGGGCTTCTAGTTACTTTTACATGGTGGCATTTCCAATAAACAAATCCTTCTGATAAATAAAAGCACATATTGGAATAATTCGATTATGAAGATCATAGGTTATGGAGATCAACAGAATAAAATTAATTTAAGCTGCTGTTTCTGGTTTCTAGCTTTAAGCTCTTTGGGAACTTTTCACGGGTTCCTAAGTAAATATGAAATTTGTAAATATGTAGTTTGTTTTTGCAAATATGAAGTTTGAATGACCCTCTAACTAAGAAATCTTTCCTTACTTAATTTAAGGTGTTTGAGAATGGTCAGGTGTGGATTGGCCAATGGAACCAAAGCACAGAATCCACTCCAGTTGGCCCGTAACATCTCCAATAGTAGTCTCCTGGAATACCACCAGACATTTCCCCTGGCTATGATTTGTACTTACTGCTCATCTCAAAGGTTGGCCTTCACTACATCCAGGTAAGTTTCCCAGAAATGTCCAATTTTCCCCAGGTAGTTGACCTGGAAAGAATAGAGCTGATCAGTTTCAGGGATTTTTGAAATAGACTCTTGCTTCTGAGAAGAGTAACAAGGTGTTCCAAGTTGTCTCAGATCACATTTTGCTGACCTATCATGAATTTCATGCACATGGGGTCTGAGCTCCATGACAGCACATGGCTTCCCTGCCACACAGTCATAGCAGTAGTCCTTTTCTGGACACAATCACCACAGTATTTACCTCACTTATTCAGTTTCAATTTGAATCTGGGTAGACTCAAAATTGGAATACATACACAGAGTGTCTGCTCCAAGAATGAATTTGCATCATATCCCTCTTGGTAGGAAACCCTTTAGGTGTAGCTTGCCTTTTTTCTTTTTTTTTTTTTTGGTCGGTCTTGCAACTGAACACTTTTCCTGGGTGCTGTCCCTCAGCTCTTCAACTCAAAGCTAGTCCTCTACCACTTGAGCCACAACACCACTTCCAGTTTTCTGAGTGGTTTCTTGGTGATAAGAGTATCACAGAATTTACCTGCCTTGCCTAGCTTTGAATGACCGTCTTCAGATCTTAGTCTTCAGAGTAGCTAGGATTACAGGCGTGAGCCACCAGTGCCCATATTTTTTTTCTTTTTTTCTTTTCTTTGTTCTTGGATTTGTTGGTTGTGAGGCCTGAAATCTGGGCCTGGACACTGTCCCTCAGCTCTTCAGCTCGTGGATAGCTTTCTACCACTTGAGCCACAGTGCTTTTTCTGCTTACATGGTGCTGAGGTATCAAAGCCAGGGGTACATGCATGCAAGGCAAGCTCTCTACTGCTAAACCACCTTCCCAGCTCTTCGTCTGAGTTTTTAGTTAACTCACTTGCCAATGTTCAAACCTTCTAAGATCTTTGTGCAGTGGGTGGGAAGGTGGTTCAGTGGTAGAGTGTGTGCCTTGCATGCCTGAGGCCCTGGGTTTGATTCCTCAGCACCACATAAGCTAAAAAGAAAAAAAGCCGGAAGTGGCTTGTGGCTCAAGTTGTAGAGCGCTAGCCTTGAGCTGAAGGGTTGAGGGACAGTGCCCAAGCCCAGAGTTTAGGCCCCACGACCGGAACAAAGTTCTTTGTGCAACTTTTGTCTCCAATCACCACAGAAGGTCTTACCTTGTCAGATAATGTTTCTACAGCTAATTTTCCCATGCCATCCTACTACAGCATTTAGTTTATGGATTAAAAAAAAAATTAGTATAAATAGCAAACCTCTTTTGATTTTATTCTACTCTATATTTTATTTTTGCCAGTCCTGGAGCTCCCTGAGCTTCTTCTGCTCAAGGCTAGCACTCTACCAGTTGAACTACAGTGCCATTTCCAGCCTTTTCTGTTTATGTGGTTTCGAGGAATAAAACCCAGGGCTTCATGCCCACAAAGCCATATTCCCAACCCCCAAAATATTTTATTTATACTAATCATAAGAATAAAACTGATTCATAAGGTGCTTTCTGGTTTCAAGCTTTGAACTTTTTGGAAACTTTGTCAGGGGGGATCCTGAAAAGCACCTAAATAATTAGGAAATACGAATGACCCTCTAGGGAAGGGGTCTCTCCTAACTAGTATAAAATGTTTGAGAATGGACAAGTGCATGAAATGCTACAGTGAAAGGGATGGCCAATTGAACCAAAGTACGGGTTCTACTCTAGTTGGCCAGGAAGGTCTACAACACTGGTCCTCCACAATACCATTAGATATCTCCCCTGACTATATTTAGTGATTACTGCTCATCTCTTCAAGGTTTTGATTCCACTGCATCTTGATAAGTTTCCCAGAAATGCCAATTACCCCTCCCCGTACCTAGAGAAGCAAGGGGTATAGTTGGCTTGGGAAGATAGGGTTTTTGTCTTAGATCCATACTCTTGTGAACAGCATCAGCAGGGTCTTACAAGTTTCCCCAGGCTGTGTTTGAATGACATATCATGCACTCCATGCCCTTGAGGATCTGAGATTCATCATAGTAGGAAGTGGACCACTTGTTTTTCTGGTTTCTGTGCCACAGAATCTTAAGAGTAATGGTGGGCAGAATATTTAACCCATTTCACCAAAGCATTATTTTCTTTGTCATAGGACTTGAGCTGAAGGGCTCAGGGATAGCACCCAAGCCCAGAGTTCAAGGCAAAAGCCCTACGACTTGAGCCACAGCACCACTTCTAACTGTTGGTGGTTAATTGGAGGTAAGAGTCTCAAGGACTCTCCTGCCTGGGCTGGCTTTGAACTCTAATCCTGAGTAGTGCAAGCCACTGGCACCTGGTTTTTGACTTGAATTTTAAGTCTACCCAGAGAGTCTGCTTCTGAAACTAAGGTTCAATTCCATACATCCTTGGATCAGCTGGAGGATCAATCCAGGCTTCAGAGTCAAAGTGGGCAGCTGAGGGAGTTTAGTGAGTAGGACTTTTTTGAGATCCCCTTTCAGGATTTAAGATTTAAAACACACAAATGCAAGCACATATTCATAACAAGTTTTTGTTTGGACATGTGCACATTACGGAGCTCCATAATGAAAATCATCCATTATATAATAGCGTTCTCAGACCTTTGTCAACATTCTCCCTATGGATCATCAAAAGCAGGTCCTTAGATCATTTTTCTTAGGTTCCTTAGGCCTAGAATTCTTATTTCCCCATTTTAGCAGGTCTGTTGTGATTTCAGTTTTTGATGCATGTAAAACTCCCTATTGTAAGTTTCTTGTGCACCCTTTTCATATTTAACTCTCCCGTTACTGAAGATTTCTCCAGCTCCCACATTTTTATTCTTGGGCCAGGGAATGAAAACACACATCGAGACTCAAGTTCTCTTTGTGCCTAAGACACACTCAGCCCCTAAATATCCCCAACCAACCAGGTAGTATGCTCTACTCCAATTTTTCCTCTCATGGCTGATGTATGAGATTACTTCTTATTGAGGTGCTTCCTTGGCCCTTTCCTGAAATTGCTGATACACTTTGCATCCTTTACCACAACGGATGGTGTTTAACCCAACCTTGAGCTATCTCAACAAGTCAGGATGTGTCTTCTCCTGAGGATCTCCCTACATTGCCCTTGCATAACATGGATCCTGGACTAGTCCTCCATTGTTGGGAATACTCCCCTACTGTAACCCAATATCCCATGAAAGACCACCAGGTCGAAAGGAACTTAGCATGGCAAAGTTTATTTCTGTTAAAGGGCATGTTATTGACAGGAAGCAACCACTCTGAGTGGGAAGTCTGCCCAGGTTATACCCCTAATGAGTTACTACTTCTGGTATTGATCACAAGTTGTGTTCACAATCTTGCTCTATTGGCTCTTTTGCAGCTCAGCTGGTTATTTTGAAAGGGGTTAACAATTTCAGAGCAATCCACTAAACCAGGACAACCAGGCCAGAAATTGTTAGAAAATTCTTACTCAGCTTGTGCTTTATGAGTTAAACTATTCTTCAAGTCCCTAGAATGATTTTAGTAACAGGATAGACTTTCGTTATATAGCTTTTTGACAGATGATTAGGCTTAGTCAATGCTTTCCCTCAATCCATCATTTTCAGAGAAAAATATTATTCTAACTCCTACACAGTCCATTCCCAGACAGAATTTATTATAAGCAGCTCCCTTTTTGGAATGGAGGCTTATGAGCTTCCAGGTGAAAACACCTTATTCGCATATTGCCTTGGTTCCCTTTG
The DNA here is from genome assembly GCF_019054845.1 of Dipodomys spectabilis. Lineage (NCBI taxonomy): Eukaryota > Metazoa > Chordata > Mammalia > Rodentia > Heteromyidae > Dipodomys > Dipodomys spectabilis. Next base: position 421,002 of record NW_024871300.1, on the reverse strand, counting down.
GCAACTCGCCTCTGCAAGTGGTTATGAAACCAAAAGTTATGTGTCGCTGCTTCATTATACTTGTGCTCCTACCGCTAAAGAAAGAGGAAAGACTGCTCTCTGAAAGCATGTAACTATGGACTTAAGCATGCTTACTGAACCCTGAGCACAGAGCACAGATTGAGCTGCAGCATTTTCAGAGCCATAGATGAATCAGTCAGATACCAGCTGCTTGGCTGACCACAGGGCACACTTCTGATGCCACATTTCTGAGGCGAAGCAGTTCTAAGCTGTGAAGACACTATGGCAAGAAGAAACCTGAGGGGGAATTCTTGGTGGGAAGGAGAAGGTGAAAGTTTGGAAGTAAGTTTTAGAAACTGCGAGCCACTTTCTGAATTGCTTGAGGCAGCGAGCAGATCATCATATTTTCTAGCCCTCTAGATGCAGAGTATGAGAACACTTCCCACATCTCACACTCAATCCCACCTGCCTGGCAGTCTTCAATTCCCTCTTATAGGAGTTAGGCAAATTTTAAGAAAGCAAAATTCAGCGAACCTGATCTAGCTTGTGAAGAAAACATATCCTCTGGCTTTAGAATAGATCAATTTCTATCTCAGAATAAGAGGAAGAAAAGAAACCACATTCTACAGACTTTAACACCTTAAACATGCTAGTTTGCTGCATTAATTTTCATTTATTAGATTCATACAAGAAAAAAGGAAGAAATCTGAGAATTTCTGGAGCCTTTGCTTGCCTAATATCAGGTTCTTGTTGTTTTTTTATTTGTTTGTTTCCTTTTTTTCCTAATACTTTAGAGATTCTAGTTGAAAAATTGAGAAAATGCAGACATTAGCCTGGTTCAGATTAATCTGAAACCACAGCACCTAACTTATCAAATTCTAATCTAAATCTAGTCTCAAAGCTGAAGGTCAATGCTTCCCTGCCCTCAACATCTTCAGAATAACAGTATTGTCTATGTCTCGGGTTTGTTTTCTTTAAAGAATTAGAGAGCAGAACAGGTTTTAAAGCAGTTTTTCTTCAAAGTGAAAAAAGAGCAGTGCAACAGTCTCTACCTCAAAGTAAAAACAGAGCAGTGAAACAGACTCCCCAGCGTAAAGAGGGACATATTGTCTCATAATTGGTTTCCTAGTCTCAGAACATAAGTATGGAATTTTTCCTTATTGGATGCCCCATCTCAGAGCACAAGCACAGAAAACACTTTTGATTGGATGGGAAGTATAGGGGCACTCCCCAGACCATATTCAGAAAAAGTGTGTTAGCACCTAAAGCTTCATGGGAAAAGGGTGTGTATTTTTTGCTGCACCATTCATCCCCACCACGTTGGAGCCAGTGCCAACTATTACCTTTTATCCATAACTACCCATATGAAGTGGTTTAACTCCCTCTGAGTGGCACATAAGCACTTGTTACTCACAGGGCACTGTACATTGTGATGTCCCATCAACAATATGTGGACAGATAAATTGGATATCTAAACTGCTGTTTTGAAGAAGCAAAGCCCTCTGACTTAAACTTGCACACTTAACTTAAAATTTATTTTCTTTTTTCAATTCTATTAGCATTACCTACTTAAATAAGTGGATTTTTTCATTTTGATATATCCACATAGGCATACAATGTACCATGATTATGCTCAACCCCTTCATAATTCTCTCCCAGGTTTTATTAATCATTTTAAGAATATAACATAGTAGTAATAAGTGCATTTACAATATTGTACAATCTCAATGTCCACACTCTTTACATCCTCTAAGATTCAAATTCTTTATTTATTAAAACAATTTTCCACTCTCCTCTGCTTCAAGGTATACATCAAGTATGATTTTGTTTCCTTTCTCTATCAATTAGACTGTTCTATGTAACTACTAATATAAGTATAATCATGTAATATTTGATCTTTTTATGACTGGCTTATTTCACTTAACAGTGTTCCAGAGAGTCATCCATAATATAGTATATGTCACATAATTCTTTTTTTTTTGGGGGGGGTCCAGTCGTGGAGCCTGAATTCTGGGCCTGGGCCCTGTCCCTCAGCTCTTCAGCTCAAGGTTAGCACTCTACCACTTGAGCCACAACGCCACTTCTGGCTTTTTTATTTTTGCTTTTGTGGTCCTAAAGAATCGAACCCAGAGCCTCATGAATGAAAGGCAAGCGCTCTACCACTGAGCCACCTTCCCAGTCCCATAATTCTTTTTGAAGTTGAAATAATATACCACTGTATGTATAAACCACATTTGCTTTAACTATTCATTTGTTGATGGCCACTGGATTGCCTCCATGTTTTGAGTATTATACAAAATGAATATGAGTACAAGATCTCTTCCAGACCTTGCTTTTAGATGTTTAGAGTGTATGCCCAGAATTGTAGTCACTGGATCACATGAAAACTCTCTTTTCTTTCTTTTCTTTTAAATTTTTGTGTCATGGGGCTTGACCTCAGGGCCAAGTCACTGTCCCTGAACTTTTCCTCAAGGCTAGAGTACTACCACTTTAAACGACAGATCCTCTTCTAGTTTTCTGCCCAGGCTGTCTATGAACCGTGATTCTTGCATTTCAGCCTCCTGTCCTGAGTGGTTAGGATTATAGGTATGAATAATCCTGTTTTTAATTGTTTGAAAAGATGCCAGTCTGTTTCCCATAGAACTGTTCCAATTTTACCACACTTTTGTCAATATTGTTACTTTATTTTTTTGTAGTTATCCTACCTAATTCATATGAAGTAGTTATTTTCTTCATTATTTTGGCTTACACTTTAGTGGTGATTAATAATGTTAAACACCTTCTTCGTGGGCTTGTTAACAGTTTGTCTTCTCTGGAGAAACATCTGAGTTCTTTGCACATTGTAAAATCAGGTTGTGTGTCATTGCAATGATGTTTTTTATATATTCTTTATTTTTCTTTTTGTGGTTCCGGTCGTGGGGCCTGAACTCTGGGCCTGGGCGCTGTCCCTCAGCTCTTCAGCTCAAGGCTAGCGATCTACCACTTGAGCCACAGTGCCACTTCCTGCTTTTTTTCCTTTTTGCTTATGTGGTGCTGAGGAATTGAACCCAGGGCCTCATGCATGCGAGGCAAGCGCTTTACCACTGAGCCACCTTCCCAGCCCCGTTTTTTATATATTCTTGATGTGAACCACTTATCAAATATATACTTGCAATAACTTTATCCCATTCTGTGTTGCTTTTTTGGACACTGTTGATTGCAACCTTTGGTGCATCCTGATTTATGTTTTCCAACAATGAATGACCCTTCATTGATGTCAATTTCCAGTATGTCTTCTGGTCCTGTAACTATGAACCATCATATTGATTTGAACTCCTGTTATGGTAACAGTGAAGTAAAGCTACATAATTACGCTCTGGTCACCTATCTACTGCCACTTTTGAATATCTCTCCCTTAGTTTTTCGTAAAGGCCTTGGGGCATATCCACAACTTATTTGGTCCTTAAAAACCTGTAGAAAGTTACAGGCCTTAAATTTAGTTAGTTTTAATGGAAATACGTGACTTCCAATTTCTTTTTTTTTTCCTTTTTGTACATATTTGATTGTAAGAATACTGTACAAAGGGGTTACAGTTACATGTCAAGGTAATGAGTACATTTCCTATCAAGCATTTTTGCCTCCTCCTGGCAAATAAGATGAATATTGAGAGCTTCGTAATATAGAAGCACACCAAAACTCTTGGTATGTATTTTTCTTCATATGAGTATTTAGAATTGTGTGAAGCTAGAGATTTAACTTACTTACAAGTTAATAATGAACTTGTCACACTTTAATGGATGCTAGACGATTTATGATGCTCTTGGGTCAGAGACAAAAAGGTCTTAATTTTTACAGTAATAGTGAAAGCCAGTGAGATATGTGTGTATGTGTATATTTACAAATTTCACGTGTATCTCTCATCCCTCAGTGCCACTGAGTGAAGTAAAGATAGCCATGTGAAGCTTATACAAACAATGGGTTCTGAGTTTGAGCAACTGCTATCTTTATAATGAGCAATAGGCATGCCTGAACTTTACTCTGGAGGATGACAATAGCTTAGAAAAAGCTTGCAAATATCCTACGGAATATAGAGCAGCTAGTGTTCACTTGAAGATATGCAAACACTTGAGACTGCCATGGAATTGTTCTTTTTCTTTTGTTTCTTGAATGCTCCTGGCTACCAAGACCAATACATATTTTTCCTAATAAAGGCATAGCTCCCCTTAAAAATGAGGCATGACAATTTGTTGGAAATACTTACTATTTTTCTAACCCTAAGGCCTCAATCCTATCTAGAGTACAATTTAACAAAAGAAATTGATGGAATTCAAATTTAACACATTTAGAAGCTTTTCTCTTAGAGCCATTTCTTAATGTAGGTGTGGAAGAAATTAAGGGAAAAAAATAGGCCCACAAATATATATTATGAAGATATTCTATGTATTTTAGCAGTAATAAAGGATTACATTTCTGTTTTTTAGTGTGTGAGTATTTACAGAGTATGTACAAAGTGCCAACGTTTATGCCAGGGCCTATCATGGAATAGAACATAGCAAAATTTCTCTATATAGTTTGTATATTTATAGAATTCACCTGTATGACTTCTCTCCCATTTTGATAAACAGATCACCTGTTTGATTGAAATTCAATCATTATTTTTCTGCCTACAGGATTCCACACACTTTGCTGTCTACTAAATATAGAAAATATTCATGCATAACCCTCGTCTTCAAGGAGCAATTCTCAGTATCCCAAGTAGCTTATGTTTATCTCCCACCCCTTTCCTCCCAGCTGTCAATCTAGGTGAGTGATGGCTCAATTCTATAAGACAGGAAAGCTCAGATAATTCATAGGCATTCAGTTAGTATCTAATGGAAACTTCTTCACTTGGATTATATTTTATCATCATCTTTGTGAGAACTTCAGCTTCCTTATTTGGAACCTGAGCTGTTCAGATAACAGTGAGTAGATGAATCTTATGATTTAAAATTTCATTTAACTGAAATTGGAAGAATTAATTTTTCAGAAACTATTCACATTTGAGATTCATTAATCGCATATAGCCAGTGGATAGTGTGTTAGACAATGCATATATAGAATATTTCCATTATCACATATGTTTCCGTTAGAACTGTTTTAGAGCATGTTTTTGCTTGTTAAGGCATGGTCCATGTTCATAAACTATATATGCTCTGTAGGTGATACTCAGACTGAAGATCCAACCAGAAAGGCTAGACACCTATGAAGTTAAGGTATAGGTATAAATTGTTCTACATAGGCACACTTATTTGTGAGGAGGAAGAGGATCAAACAGTCAACGTCAGCAGAATCAACCTTCTCAACTCCAGGAAAGAATAGGTAAAAATTTTAGCAGTTCTTTGCAGCTTTGCTTCTGTGAATGAAATTGACTGTGGTATTCTCAATGGTGATTTTGTTAGAAAATATAAATGTTTAATTATCACATTAGCTCAGTGAAGAATTAGGTTTTGTGCTTTGTAAATGTAATTTGGTACTTATATGTGACATTTCAATTTCTCCTGGTATCAACACACCACAAATAGCTTTATATTGTTGTTTCTTTCGTTAATTTTGTTGTTCTTACAGCAGGCATTTTAGAAATTAGTGGAAAAGTTAAGACTTTCTTGTGTTTTGCAATCACATTATTTCTCCATAATCTTAATAAAAAATGAGAATCCAATAAATATGTGAAGAAATTGAATCTCCAATCACCTGTTCTCTTTCATTAATTACTGGACCAAAGGGAACTGGCTCCCCAGAATCTCACCTTCAGAATTCAAGAATGAGGTGGGAAAAGACTAGGAAAGAGAGACATAATAATGTGAACTGAAGTTACTGTGCTGTCACAATGAACACTTGTTCTCATGCAATCCTTTTGAATTCCACAGTTAGCTTTTTTGTGGTTTTTATTAGTATGACAAAGATGACTGATTTCCCAGATTTATAGTTGGAAGTGTGTGGGACACATTCCTTTATCTATGGAATCTTCCTTTGGGTCTCAGTGCCTTTTCCATCCTTGTCGCAAGTATGTATTTCTACAAATGAAGATGTTGCTTCATCATTTGTCTTTAAATGATTCAATTATGTGGATTTTGGAGGTTGTGTGATTTGCTGTAGAAGGAAGGTATTATGGGTAGGACCCTTTGGTCCATGTTGTTGTTGTTTCTGGTGGTGGTCGTGGGCCTTGAACTCTGGACCTGGGCGCTGTCACTCATATATTCAGCTCAAGGCTAGATCTCTACCACTTGAGCCATAGCGCCACTTCTGGTTTTCTGGTGGTTTATTGGAGATAAGAGTCACATGGACTTTTTCTGCCCAGGCTGGCTTTGAACCACGATCCTCATTTCAGCTTCCTGAATAGCTACAATTATAAAATGTGCCAACAGCACTGGGCTTGAATCAGTATTCTTAGTACAAAGAAAAAATACAAGTGATTTGGAACCAAGCTGTAGAAGGCTGCTTTTTGGCTTCAGAAGAGAGCTGGCTGGTATCTTAGGAATAGATAGATTTAGGAAAAATTGAACATATAAGTCCACATGGAAGGCCACAAAACATTTTAGTGAAGTTCCAAAAATAATAAGGACATGAATTGCAATAACTAGCTTGGTAATAAGGGACATGTTTGGGAGTTTGGTCTCTATTGTTACTGTTGTAAATGTACAATGTCATTTTATTCATTTTTGTTGTTGTTGTTTCCTCAGTATGTTCTTTTTTTGCGGGGGGGGGGGTCCATTCGTGGGGTCTGAACTCTGGGCCTGGGCGCTGTCCCTCAGCTCTTCAGCTCAAGGCTAGCAGTCTGCCACTTGAGCCACAGTGCCACTTCTGGCTTTTTTCTTACGTGGTGCTGAGGAATCGAACCCAGGGCCTCGAGCATGCAAGGCAAGTGCTCTACCACTGAGCCACCTTCCCAGCCCTCCTTAGTATGTTCTTTCCCCTATGGAATATCCTCTGTTGTCACTGTACTTGATTTTGATACCCTGCATCTTGTGTATACATGTCTAATCTGGGGAGGGTAAAGGGAATTACAAAACGCTGAAACAAGGACACAGGATGACCCATTGCAACACAGATACCAATAAGACTTTATTGGAAATGAACCTTACCACTTCATGCTGCAAAGAATCGGGAGAAAGGAAGGTGGGAGCTGGGGGATGGAAGGGTTAGTGGCACAACAACAAGGAAGGAAAGAGGTAATAATGATCAACAGGCAATGTGCTCATTGCCTTACTCATGTAACTGTAACCACTCTGTACAACATTTTAACAATAAAATAAAATAAAGTAAAATCAATAAAGGACACGTTTGGCAAATAAAGTAAAATGTTAACTTAAAAGAAAAATGAAAATAATAATAAACATATAAATATGTATATTCATATAAATGCATACATATATAGGTATTTGTGTATGAACACATATAAGTATGAATATATGAATATGCACATAGTGTGCATACATATACATTTATTTAAAGAGACTTGAATAAGAAATATATTAATGTCTATGAAAAACTTTAACCATCCTGCCTATGAAAAGCTTTAACTATGCTAAATATGTCTAAAAAAAATCCAAATACATATCTTTATAATAATATACCAAAATCCAAAAAATATATGTCAAAATCATACCATACCTATACATTGCATACATATAGAGATTAGTGGAAATAGAAAAAACAATAGAATAGCAGTGCATAACCAATATGTAGAAATTGGAATCCTTATATATTGGTGCTTGACAGTTAAAGTGATATAGTCAATTTGTTAAACATACTGGCAATCTCATATATTACACATAGAGTTGCTTCTATGATGCAGCATTTTGAATCATAATTTCATATACAAAATATATTTCAACATATGTCCAACAAAACACATGTACAATTATATACATAAGCAAACCTTTTATAGGGCTAGGAAGGTGGCTCAGTGGTAGAGTGCTTGCCTTGCATTCATGAGGCCCTTTGTTCTATTCCTTAGCACCACATAAGCAAAAGAAAAAAGTTGGAAGTGGAGCTGTGGCTCAAGTGGTAGAGCGCTAGACTTGAGCTGAAGAGCTGAGGGACAGCACCCAGGCCCAGAGTTCAGGCCCCACGACCATACCCCTTCCCCCCAAAAAAAGAAAACTTTTATAATAACATATAATAAAATATTGAAATTCCCATTGAGGGTATTATAGAATTATACACACACATACAAATCTATATGGTATATCCCTGGGAAAAATTTATATGGACTTGGTTCGGAAACTAATTTTACTTGGAAGGAATGGATAAAATAAACTTCAATTTTTACTTATATGAGCTTTTTAAAATGGACACAGCCGTAGTGGTAGACTATGAAGTAATGGTTGGAAAAGTGGAGCGTAGGTTGAAATGAACACAGGAAGTGACTAATAATAGATATTGGAGTACTTTGAGAGGGTAGTGATGAAAAAATGTTCTAGAACTGAAGGTGATATTCATAGTCCAACTCTTTAACATTCTATTAATCATTGTACTTTATCGAAGAATTACAGATTGCATTTGCATTAACCTTAAGAACAATTTTAGAATAGTAATGGGTGAATCTGAGTGATAATTTAGAATTTAAAGTCACAGAATTCTATAATGCACACGTTTAATATGTTGATGAATAAGACTTTCAATAAAATATGATCTGTGATATATCCTCTGAGTGACTGTATATGACACTGCAAGTCAATGAATACTCTACAAAATTGTGTAAATTGAGGAGTGAGATAGGATTGAAAAGAATGAGGGATAATGATCATCCAGCTTTGTATTGAGCTGGGAATGTGGCTTAGTGGTAGTCTTAGGGGAATACTGTGAAGCCCTGGGTTTGATTCCTCACTTCTACATTAACAAAATAAAGCTGGAATTGGCACTGTGACAGAAGTCGTAAAGTGCCAGTGTGAGGAAAAGAAGTTCGTGGACATTGCCAAGGCCCTGAGTTCAAGCCCCAGGATTGGTCAAAAAGAAAACGATGCATTGTATTAAGATAGCACTAACGGCTCATGCCTGTAATCCTAGATACTCAGGAGGCTGAGGATTGAGGTTTAAGCCAGCCCAGGTAGGAAAGTCTGTGAGATTCTTATCCCCAATTAAATCTCAGAAAAATCTGAAAGTACTGCTTTGCCTCAAGCGATAGAGTTCTAGTGTTCATCGAATGGAGGTCATGCACAGCGCTCAGACCCAGAGTTCAAACCTCAGAAGAGAAGAAAAAAAACAAAATAACTCACTATACACCATTCATAAACTGCATGGTCAATCAGATACTCCCATGCAACCAATTAAAGTCAATTAAAAATATGATTAAAATAGAATACAAGTCATAGATAGAATACAAAGGTTGTTTACAGGGACAAAGTAAATTTTATCTCTTATTTAGAGTTGAAATTTGTTCTTCAGTCTTCTTAAATCATTTATGAAATTGACAATATTGCCAATTATAGGTCAATTTCCATGAGGAACAGTTTGAATTCTGCTGTCTTTTCATAGCAAACCAGAGAGGTGAATTTTTTGCCTCTTGTTGAAGTATATCTGTTATTTAAAAGTAGATTTGTCTTAATATAATATTGATTTAATAAATCATTTCATTAGAGTGATGTTAGATTTTTTTCCAGTAAATCCTATCCCTTATAAAAAATGAGAGCATGCTGTGTCAGTCTCCTATTAATATGACAAAATATTTTATAAAATTAATTAATAAGGGGGAAAGATTAACCTTGGCATCTGATTTTATACAGTTCAGTTTATGTTTCTGACCCTCATTGCTTTGGGTTGGTGGTGGCACAGAATACAATGTCAGGAACATGTGATGGAGTATGTGTATTCATGGAAGACAGAAAGTAAAGAAGAGGAGGAATAGGAGTGGGAGAGAGAGAAAGAGGAGGAGGGGAAGAAGGAGAAGCAGAAGGAAAAGGAGAAGGAGACAGAAAAGGAAAAGAAGGAAGAGGAGGAAAGACTTTGATCTTGACATCGTCTTTGATCACAAGTTCTCAGTGACCATACCTCTACAACTGTGCGCACTTGAAAAGATTCACAACCTATTTATGGCAACATAGTGAAAGCTAATTATTAATCCCAATCCTTTATGATTTCAGATTTAATTTCTAGAATGATGGGTAGATATTTCTATACAAGTGTGATAACTTCTGTTCCTAAATATTTACTTGAATTAAACAGATAAGCTCTTTGGCATGGAGTTCGTTTGGTTATACCACTGTTGGAGAGATGAATGAAATATTTTGAATGCAAATACAGTTTATTTAACAGATAAAGAAGCTTCAAGAGATTTCATTTTGTGACCTGCAAAAATGACTATTTCATTCAACTTATAGTCACTCAAACTTTTCATAATTTATGGCATTTTCATTGAAGTATTTTGTCGTCTATAGCGAGGTTCATTCTTTCTAGTGAAGGAAAAATGAATGCTATCACGATCATTTATTTCTTAATTATTCTATAGAAAGTAGGTATAATATGAATTTCCTACCATTCAAAAATAAGTTATATTAATGTCTATAGGAATAATTGGAAAAGTCATGGAAAATCTTGCTTTAGTTATCTCATATTAAGATTGATTCAATTTCTAAAAAATCACTGTTGACATAAAATATATGAAATTCAATTTTTGTCTGAAATGACTTGATACTCAAACATGAGAAATACATGACCAGTAACTATGATTTCTGTATACTCAAAATTGTGGTAGAGAGCGTGCCTAGCATGCATGAGGCCCTGAGTTCAATTTCTCAGCACCACATAAGCAAAAAGAAAAAAGCCGGAAGTGGCACTGTGGCTCAAGTGGTAGAGCGCTAGCCTTGAGCTGAAGAGCTGAGGGGCAGTGCCCAGGCCCCAGAGCTCAAGCCCCATGCCTGGACCCCCCCAAAAAATGGTGCAATATTATTCTTAATGATTGATGAATAAAATTTGATTATGTATGTATATATACATAAATACTTGTAAATAGGAATCAATAAAATTATATATATAATTCATATACACACAGGAACACAATTCTTGATCCCTTATTGCAGTGAGAGGCATCTGGGCTGATTCCATATGTTGGCTACAGAAAATAATGCAACAATGAACATGATTGTTCTGGCAGCTTCAGTGTGGTCGTGTTTCTGCTCTATTGGATAAATGCCAATAAGTGGAATTGCTGTATCATAGGGAGCTTTCTATTCATTTTTGTGAGCAACCTCCATAGTGTTTTCCAAAGCCGTTGAACAAGATTACATTTCCACCAATATAATAGAGTTTCCTTTGGACCACATCCCTATCAGTATCTGGGATTGTTCATTTTTTCATAATGGCATTGTAACAGGGATGAGAAGAATCTCAGTGTTGTTTGGATTTGCATTTCTTTCATGGAGAGAGATATGTCTATTTGTCATTGTCACTTTTCTACTATGAAGTTCTCCTTAAGTCATTATCCCATACATTAATTGGGCTCTTGTTTATTTGAGGGTTTATTTGATCTGTAAATATGGGTTAGTTATGTAAACCCTTGTCTAGTGCTTAGTTAGTAAAAATCTTCTTCCATTCTGTTCTCTTTCTATATACCCTCCTAACTTTTTTCTTTGCCATGAAGAAACTCTTCAGTATGATGCAACTCTATTCACCCAGAAAAAAATGATATTATACCATTCATAAGGAAATGGAAATACTTGGAAAAAACCTATATTAAGTGAAGAAAATCAGACTCAAAAAATATAAGTTGCCCGATTTCCCTCATTTGTTGTATTAGAATGTGCCTTTAATTCTACAACTTAAAACAGAGTTGGATGTTAAAAGAGAAAACATTACATTAGGACATGATAAATTACATGGGATTCTAAACATTTATACAGTGAGATCAAAGGAGGATGCCCTTTGGACAGGACCACAAAGGCTCAATAGCTATATGAATATTATCATATGAAATAATGTTCACCAAATTGATCTCCAAGAATTGATAATAGGGGTTTTTATTATTTTGCTTTTTCCATCTGAATTTGGATGCTGTTTTTTTTGTTTCAATTTCTGCACCTTTGGTCTTATATGCAAGTTTGTAAAGGGCAAGGGGAAACACAGAAATGGTGGGACAAAGGGTGAACAAATGTAGCAGTGCCACTCAATAGACACTACCTTGTAAATGAACTATACAACATATGGGGGAGGGAGGTTGAAAGGGAAAAACTAGGAGAATATGAGGGAAGAGGTGGCACTGTTGAAAAAGAAATACGCTCATCATTTGACTTATGTAATTGGATCCCTTCTATACATCATCTTTACAAATTAAAAATGGACCTCATAAACAGGCAAGAGTAGTTATATTAATTAGATAAGATTGGCTTTAAATTAAAATTGGTATAAAAGTAAAAAGAGACTAAAAAGGACATTAAATGTTGATATGACAATGCTAAATATCAATGCCCTGAATCCTAGATCTCTCAAATTCATCAGACAAATACTACTTGTCCTAAAAATATGCATACATCCAAACGCATTGTTGGTTGCTTGAACACGTCATTCTTACCTCTGGACAGGCCATCCAGGTCAAAATCTAGCAAAAAATCAAAACCAAATACCTGGTTTGACAAGCTATACTTAACAGCTCATGGAACGTTCTCCAAAATAGATTATATCTTAGATCACAAAGAAAATCTGTGAAAATTCAAAAATAAAAATGAAATTACTCCTCGTATCATGTCAGACCACAATGAGACCAAATTAGATCTCAACATCAAAAGGCATCACAAAAAATTCTGAAACTCACAGAGACTGAATAACACATTGCTAAATCATCAGTGAGTCAATGAAGACATATGGAGGGAAGTTCCAACGTTTATGGAATTCAGTAGAAGTGAACAGCCAAAATACTACCTCCTCTTGGACACAAGAACACAGGCAATACTCAGGAAAATTTATAGCTTTGACTATGTACATCAACAAATTAGAACAATCTTAAATCAGCACTAATAATGCACCACTAGGTCCTTGAAAAACAGGAACAAGCCAATTCAAAAACTGGTAAATAGAAATCATACAAATTAGATTAAAGAAATAAATGAATTAGAGTCTCAGAAAAACATCCAATCATAATTGACTTCTAACTACTAGTAGCTCAAAAATTTGCCCAATGAATGTAAATTTAGCTATTTTCAGAGATAGACGCAACCAGCTCAAACCAGTGAACAAAACATACTCGTATGATTCTAAGAAACAATATTTTGTTTGCCTTTTTTAAATAAATTTACTCTTTTATTAAGTTGATTTATAGAGGGATTACAATTACATGAATCAGGTAATGAGTACATTTCCTTTTATGAAATGTCTTGTGTTCCCTCATATTTTCCCATTCCCTCCCTTCTTTCCCCACCCATATGTTAAATAGTTCACTTTCATCCATGTTCAAGGAACTCCACTGCTTCATTTTTCACCCTTTCCCTAAAGCTCTGTGCCCACCCCCACCTTCCTGAAGACGAGAATGAATATACCATGCATAAGGTAAAGAAGACAGAATCATCTCAAACTATAAATAACGAGTACATACACTGAACAAAAAATGGAGTCTTCTGTTTCCATACCTCATATTTTGTTTCAGGATGCTTATGATGTTACATAAATGTAATTGTTTTTATAATAAAGTCAATTCAGGGATTAAGGTGTGATAAACTTATAATTTTCTTTCTATTTAGTAATGCTTTTATGTTACATTAATGTTGTAAGTAACACAATTCAAATCCCAGTGAAATTAGAAGGTTCAGATTTAAAGTTAAATATTCAAAAGGTCTAATAGTTCCATTTTGGCAACCAAACTGAAAATCAGGCATGTTTTATCCTCACAAATGTCATTATTTCATAAGCAAAAAGTAATTTTACCTACATTTTCTCTCATATGTTAACATATTATCTGCTAATCAGAGAGATACAAAAAGACTTTTAATTATGATATGAAAAATGTATCGACATAAATGAATGAAATCAGCGAGTAGATGGCCCATAGCGGGGTGGTTATGTTTTATATTTTCATTATTTTGAATGATATGGTGTTTTTGTATGTGTGGAATTATGAATGTATTTTATATCTGGACAAGCAAGTTTGATTAATAGATCATTGTCTGATACCCAAAGTCTGGAACCTAACCTGAGTCAGAGTAGTAAGTATGTGTGTGTGTGTGTGTGTGTGTGAGTGTGTGTGTATGTGTGTGGGTGTGGGTGTCTCTCTGTCTGCCTGCAAGTCTGGATTTAGAAGGAAGTATCTTATTTCCCTGAGGGTATATACTTAATTCTATTAGGTATACTCCATTAATGACAGCAGAAAAAGTTAATTAACATTTTGTGCCATATATTTATGTTCCTATGATGGCATGAACAAACTAAAAATTATGTTTGGGGTATGAGTTTTGTAAAAGGTCAGCTGAAAGTATAAACATGTGGAATCTTGAGAAAGATATCAATGACAATCATTTCAGTTTAGATAAATTTTGACAACACTTGCAGTGATAGGCAATCCTATATCAAAATTCAATATTTATTGATTTTCTATAGCTACAATATTCTATAAATATGTAGGAAAACAAGTTAAATTATGGAATCATAAAAGTAATGTGATTATTTATTGCAAACAGTTTTACAATTAGGTCCTGATTGTAAGCGCTAGGATCAACAGAATAAAAAACACAATATACAACATGGAGTTAGATATTTTATAATGAAGCATATTTTAATATACTCTACATTTTTAGAAAGACTAGAACTTTGGGTTAGCTTTATAACCTACCAAAATAAGTGATACTGTCTATTTATTAAGCAGAAAGGCTTACTCAGATTTACAAGATTGAATGTTTCAGTGTATGTTCAGCTGGTTTTATTGCTTTTGGGGCCAGTGCCAAGACAATATCAAGGAGGGGAGTATGTCAAAGAGAAAAGTTTTTTACCTAGAATGATATAAAGATAAAAGAAGAAAGAAGATGAGAGTCTATTTTCTCATGTGTTTCACTCTGAAGAACTTAATCTCCAGAAGAACTCCACAGTCTGGGAGGAATTGGAATGTCATTTCTCTTAAACACATAGGTCTTCCTGGGGCATTCTAAAATCCAATGGCAACATCTTCACCAATGATAATAACTTGTCCAGGGGTGGAAGCCACTAGATATTTCTTAAAATTCTAATCAGATCTCAGCAGACTAAATATTTTATGGAATTCCTATTAAAATATTTTCTTGCAGACTGACTGGGTCTTCATAATGTGTATCTGTTTATATGTGTGTGTTTGAATAAACTAATAAAACAATGTGGCAGATAAAAGTATTAGTATGGTATTTTGTTTTTCTTCTCATACTATGAAAGCCTGTCACAATTCCAATCAAATCCCATCCAAGATTCAAACATTAATGCTGTCCCAACATTTCATTATGTTAACCTAAGTACATCCATCTCATTTCAGATGGCCATGGTATAGGAAAATTTTAAGTCTTCCAATTACGTTGTCACCAAGGAAACAACGTACAATATTTCTTTTAAAAATACCTAGATTGTAGAACATGTTAGCCAGAAAATTGAAGGAGTATACATTATAGGATTTAATTTAAATATTTAGTCACATAAATGGATATTCTTTATCCCCAACTCAGAGCCCTTTTAAACTACATAATTGCACAACTCATCTATTACCATCTTCCATGAAGACAGTCCTTGCTGTAAACAAACCAGATGTGGTGAACAAATTTACAAGTACACCATTGTTACATGCTGCTGTTCTAAAGCATGGAAGTGAAAGAGCATTTAATGCCTGTGAAGAGTTGGTTCTAAGGATTATGGAAAGTGATTACTTTGCACCATAAATAGAAAAATCCACAGATGTTTCAAGTTGTGTTTTGTTGTTGGCATTTGTGAGATATATTTTGGAAAGCACAATGAATGAAAGCATGCTATTTTGTAAAACTTTGCTGGCTGACACATTTACTGAAATGTTTCAAATGAGAAGACAGACAATAGGGTGGGTAAGATGTGGTATGCAGCTTTAAATACAGACAAGCAAAAAAAGAATGGGATTTTTTTTTCCTTAAAAATGCTTTCTGGTTATATTGCGCTATACACTATACTGTTGAAATAATCATTTCTTTGGAAAAGTAAGGAGAAAACACTGTCACCTGTTGAATTTCTTTTTAAACTGAATCTTAAATGTCAGGGTTAAAGAAATTTAAATGTCTTAATAAAATATTATCCAGTATTACTTTCATTTTTGATAAAAACTTAAAACAAACTGACAGACTGTTAGTCCATTAAGATTTATAAGTTTCCTGCTATATATTTCCTATTGTTCCTTTATTTGGGGGGTGATATATATATATTTTTTTTTTAGAATGACAACCTTGTCTTAACCATTCCCCACAAAATTTATGCTGTCATAGAATCAGAGAGTTTTTGTTTTTGTTGTTGTTGTTTTGTTTTGTTTAATTGGTTGGTCGTGGGGCTTGAACTCTCTGCCTCGGCGATGGTCCTACACTCTTCAGCTCAAGGTGAGTACTCTACCGCTTGAGCCACAGTGCCATTTCTGATTTTGTAGTGGCTTATTGTAGATACGAGTCTCACAGACTTTGCTACCCGGGCTGTCTTTGAACTGAGATCCTCATATCTCAGGGTCCTGAGTAGCTGGGATTACAAGCATGAGCCTCTGGTGCCCAGCCAGAGAATTTTATTTTATTAAATTAAGACAATAGTAGGCTCATTTTATGCCAACACAAAATATAAACACCAATGACATTTTTCCCTAAAAAAAAAAACACTCATAAAAAATTCATGAGATTTAGGGGAAGATGGGTGAGGAGAAGCTGAAGGCTAAACAACTCTCCCATAGAAAGCATTTTAGTATTCCAGTGAACAGTCTTAGGCTACAGAGTCACACCAAGTGTGTCATCTCAATACAGAGAGTTTGGACAGAGAGGGAAAATCCAAGCAAGGAAAGAGATCTGAACACATGCAGCTAGCTATGGCTGCAGTGGCAGAGTTGGTAGCAGACACACTCTTAGCAGCCATAACTACAGAGAGAATCTGGGACAAAGGTGCCAGATGTGGCAGGCAAGCGGATTCTACCCAACACAAGCAAGAACTGACAAGGAGCAGATATATTCATCCTGCAGATCACAGACCAGAAACTGCCCAGGAACAAGACTCTGGCATGAGTAGAACCCTGATCTCCTCATTCCTTCTCAGGAAGCAGAGGAGGGAAGGACGTCCCCTACCACTGGAGATCTCTGTCTTTGATACTAACAAAAGCCCAGCTGAGCAACTAGCTCCAATTCAGGCCTTGGAAGAAAACAAGAGTCATTTAGCAGGTCACTGGAACCTGCCCTGACCTGCCAGGCTCAGCTCCACCCAGGGGAAAGTCAACCAACCCTGACAGAGAAAAATCTGCCCCCTGAAGAGTGACTTTCATCACTGGGTAAACATAGCCAGAGGCTGCCCCTCCCTAAAGCAGCCTAGACAAACAAAACTCAGTAAACATAAACCCTGAGAATGGCTCCAAGCTGGGCTCTCTGAGAGACTCAGGAGCTAGCCCAACAAGGAAAAGCTACTGATTGCTGAAAGGCCTCAACTCTACCCATAACCTAGTCTCATCACAGCATCTCCAAACTAGAGGAAACTCCCATCTCGCTCTTTTGGGATACTCAAAGCAAATCTACCTCCCACTGAACTAGCCTGGGAGGAGGATCACAAGACAATGGGATAGGCAAAGCATTTTTCTGCCTGCTCAAACAAACTGACTTAAGAAAACAATCAAGCCACAGGAAAACCAAACACCATAAGCAGACCAGAGACTCCACCAAGAGACTGGTTATGGACATGGGAGATACACAATCATCCCATTGCCCTCATCCCCCCCCCCCACCAAAAAAAAATCAAAGAACTCTTTTTTAAATTTAATTTTATTTTTTTATTGTGAGAATACAGTACAGAGGAGTTACCATTACATGGGCAAGATAACGAGTATATTTCTTATCAAGCGTTTTTGCCTCCTTGTTGTTTCCCCTTCCCATCCCTTCCCATACTTCTCCCCTCCCCACACCGGCTCCTCCCCCACCCCCCACCAAAGTTGTTAATTTCGTTTTTCTACATAGTGAATTGTACATCTCATTGTTGCAATCAAAGAACTCTTATTTGAACCATTTAAAAAATTTTTAATTTTAAAAATTGTTTTCTATTAATCTTATTTTCCTCCCATAATGTATATTGTAGGTGTATACGTGTGTGTGTGTGTGTGTGTGTGTGTGTGTGTGTGTGTGTATGTGTGTGTGTGTGCACATGCGTTTTTTAATCTCCTCTGAATTTTTGGTCCTTTTTACGTATTCTTTTCATTTTTTTCTTTTTCTTTTTTTGCGTGACAAAATTGCTGTTTGGCTCATTCCCAGATATATACCTGTCGTTGATTATTAGACCTTATACCCCATTTTGTACACATTTAATCCAGAAATTTATTACTCAATTCACAACCTCTTAGGCTTAAATTTTTAATAGCAGGATTATCTCTTTATATGTATATAATTTTCAAGTAACTAATTTTAAGAATTTTTATTTTTTAGTTTTCATTTCTCCTTTCAATCCATCCCTTCTTCTCATCTTATCCTTTTCTTCTCTCAATATCATTTGTTTAAACTTACATAATTTTTAAGTGTTTCACTACTTAAATTTAAATTTTGTTTTTTTCATTTTTTCTTGTTCTTTTTTTTGTAATCTCTCTCCTATCATTCTATCCAAACCATTTCCCTCTCTAAGATTAGGACTTGGTTAAATACCACATTTTCTCGATCCATCCATCTACTGAGGGGCTTCTGGGTTGATTCCATATCTTAGCTATGGTAAATAATGTTGCAATAAATATAGTTGTGTTGGTAGCGCTAGTATGGTCTTGTTTGTGATCATTTGGGTAAATGCCCAAAAGGTAGATTGGTGGGTCATAGGGAAGTTCTAGGTGGAATCTTTTGAGGAACCTCCATACTACTCCAAAGTGGTGGAACAAGTTTCATTCCCACCAACAATGGAGTAAAGTTCCCTTCTGGCCACATCCACTCAAGGATCTGTTGTTATTAGACTTCTCTATTATAGCCATTCTAAATGGCTTGAGGTGGTATCTCAATGTTGTTTTGTTTTGCTTTTCTTTTATGGCTTGGGAGGTTGAGCAATTCTTCATGTGTCTGTTGGCCTTCCTTCTTTCCTTTTCAGAGAAGTTTCTCTTGAAGTCTTTAGTCCACTTATTTATTGGGAAGTTGTTTCTTTTAGGATTTGTTGTTGGGGGATTTAATGTTTTGAGTTCCACATATATTTTATATGAGACCCTTGTATATTGTATGGTTAGCGAAGATCTTCTCCCAATCAATGGGCTTTCTATTGATCTTGCTAGCTATGTCCTTTGCCATGCAGAAGCTCTGCAATTTCATACAATCCCATTTACCCAACATTTCTTTGATTTGTTGTGCTTCTGGGTCTCTATTAAGAAAATTTCCGCCTCTTCACAGGAGACATACGGTATGTCCTACTCCATCCTGTAATGTTATCAGGGTGTCTGCTTTGACTCCGAGGTCTTTGATACATTTGGAGTTGATTTGGTACAGGATGATATATAAGGATATAGCTTTAGTTTTCTATGAGTGATTAACCAATTTTGCCAGCACTTTTACTGAATAGGCTGTCTTTCTTCCATTCTATTTTTTATCTCCTTTATCAAAGATTAGGTACCTATTGGTCTGTAGGCTCATTTCTGGGTTTTCAATTCTATTCCATTGGTCCTGAGGTCTGTTCTTGTGCCAGTACAAGGTGTTTTGTTTGCTAAGGCTTTGTAGTAGAGTTTGAAATTTGGTATTGATATTACTCCAGCACTGTTCTTTCTATTAAGGATTGCTTATGCTACTCACTGCCTTTTATCATTCCATATGACTTTGTGGATTGCCTCTTCTATTTCCTTGAAGAATGAGATTGAAATATTGATAGGTATTGCATTGAATTTGTAGATAGCCTTGGGAAGTATTCTCATTTTCACGATGTTAATCCTTCCAATCCAGGATCAAGGGAGTTTTTTACTTTCTAAGTTCTATTTTGATTTCCTTTTTCAGGTTTTCAAAGTTTTCATCATGGAGATCCTTTACTTCTTTGGTTAAGTTAATTCAATGTTATTCTATTTTATGTGGGGTTATTAAGAATGGAGTTGCTTTTCTGATTGCAGCCATGCTTTTCTTATTGTTGGCATACAGAAAAGCCACTGATTTTTGAGGGTTAATTTTATACCCTGATACATTGCCATAGTTTTGAATCAGCATGAGTAATTGGGGAGTGGAATCCATGGGATTCTTTAAATACAAGATCATGTCATCTGCAAAGAGGGAGTGTCTTACTTCATCTTTCCCTGTTTGGATCCCTTTTCGGTTTTCATCTTTTCTTATTGCTGTAGCTAGGCATGCTAATAGTAAATTGAAGAGAAGTGGAGAGAGTGGACATCCTTGTCTCGTTCCTGAGTTATGAGGAAATGTCTTTACTTTTTGACAATTAAGTATAATGCTGGCAGCAGGTTTGTCATATACAGCCTTTATTTTATTGAGGAATGTTCCCTGGATTCCTAGTTTATCCAGAAACTTCATCATAAATTGGTGTTATTTAATTGATTTGTGTATATTGAACCATCTTTGGATCCCTGAACTGAATCCTGTTTTATCATGGTATGTAATGTTTTGGATGAATTGTTGAATTGTTTGGCCAAAATTTTGTTGAGAAGTTTAGCATCAAT
Organism: Dipodomys spectabilis; assembly: GCF_019054845.1. Classification (NCBI taxonomy): domain Eukaryota; kingdom Metazoa; phylum Chordata; class Mammalia; order Rodentia; family Heteromyidae; genus Dipodomys; species Dipodomys spectabilis. The sequence goes on along the minus strand of NW_024871300.1, from coordinate 400,235 downwards.
GTTCATCAAAGTAATGGGTGTATAATTCTCTTTCTTTGATGAGTTCCTGCATGGTTTTGGGATGAGGGTTTTGATGGCTTCATAGAATTAGTTTGGTCCTGAGATTTATCTTTCAATTTCATTGAAGAGTTGGAGGAGTATTTGTATGAGCTCTGCTTTGAAAGCCTTGTAGAATTCTGCTGTAAATCCATGTGGTCCTGGGCTTTTCTTAGACATGAGGTCTCTTATTGCTTTTTCTATTTCAATGCTTGATATGGGCCTGTTAAGATGGTTTAATTCATTTGCTCCTTTTCAGTTGTTGCTGTTGTTGAGTTGAATCTGCTCATCCAATGTGTCTGCTGCCTTTGTCCTGGAACCTCTCTGTTGTAGGTATGGCGGGTTGGCTATGGCCACCACCAAAGCTGCCTCAGCCATGGCTACAGCAACTGCTCAGATCTGTCTCCTTCCCTGGATTTTCCCTCTCTAGCCAAACTCTGTACTGTGATGGCACACTGGGTGTGATACTGGAACACTAAATTAGCTTTCTATGTGAGAGATTGTTTAGCCTCCAGCTTCTTCTCCACCATCTTCCCCTACTTCTCATAAGCATTTTCTTATTATAGATTATTCTAGATTAGCTATATTATGATTGATAATGACCAAGATTGACAGAAAGGTGAAGGAAAATTGTCTACACTTCCATGAGGTTCTGACCTGTGTTTCACAAAATGTTATAAAAGCTCTCCATGAGAAATCTAGCAGCTGCATTTCTAAATAGTCTTTGCGTGCTTACACTTTCTGATAATGTTTCAATTCAAGTACTTCTCCTTAGAGTCCCATACCATTCAATGATGCTGTATTAGATCTTTGTTACATCTTGAGAACAGCTCTTGGTGATTAAATTTGTGCTTTTCAAATTAGCTCTCGCAATTCCATCCACAAAATGCAGACAAAAATTATCTAAAATAAATTTGTATCTGTTGATAGTGAAAATATTTTATTTTCCATTACAAACATAGAATGTAGTAAAATTTTTTCACAGAAATTACACTGCACTAGGTTGTGGACAGATTCTAATGAAAATAATAAACTGTGTTTATGTAGAGAATTTGAGCTTGCAAAATTTTAATATGCCTGTGCTCCTAAAACCAATACCTTACTTATATTGAGTGACAAATACAACTTGCTATAAGTAAGTTTTCCTTGTACGTTTTTAATATATATTTTATTGTAAAGATACTGTACACAGAGGTTACAGTTACATAAGTAAGGTAATGAGTACATTTTTATTGAGCATTGTTACAACCTCCTTTGTTTTTCCCCTACTATTCCTTACCTTCACACATCCCCAACACCTCCTTACATCCCCCTCTAATATTATCTTGCAAATCTCATTGTTACAATGGGTCAACCTGTATACTTTCCTTGTGTCTTAAATGAAGAAATGCTGGCTTGTTTCATGCTGATTCTACTTGTGTAGACACACTTAAGAACACTTTCCAAGTCCAAAAGCACATAAAGGAAATGCACATCATCTTTTGTGAGCTGGTATAATTGTGTTCTACACATTTATTGACAGGTTACAAATTATTCTCAAATTTTAATACATAAAAAACTTTCTTTTTTCTTATTTTCGTTGCCAGGACATCGGCACAACCTCAGTCAGCATTTCTCACTTTAGACATTTCATATGGTTTGGTTAAATTTTGACCTGCGCTCCAGTCTTCTGAGGAGTCACTCATCTGCTTAAGAATTGATGCTGGCTGTTGGAAAAGAGCCCAAGGAAGGATGCCATTTAAAGCCTTATAACTTTATTCTTAACAAGGATATTGTCCTACTAATTTGGCTGTTGAGAGTGTCTACAAGAGCAAGGATTCCATGGTGAGCAGGGAGACATCATATGACCTATACTTATTGAGATTTCTGAGTGACTTGCTATCACTTGTACTGCATTTTTCAAGTCGAATATCTCTAAACCTACAAGTTGGAAGAGATAAGAGGAGTGGTAAAAGAACTCTTAGAGACAAATACATCTTCAACACATTTATTTCCAAGCAGTCTGTCTAAGGCATATTGAACAACAAGTAAAACTTATGTTTGCTATATATGTGTCTTTTTCCATTTGTGCATGTGTACATATGTGTACGTATGTGTGTATTTGTGTGTATAGTAACATTCATGTTTACATATATGGGCCGATATACACATATATGCATATATAAATAAATATACAAACATAAATATATGTTCATATATATCAGGTGTTCATTGATTTAATCTAGAATTCCCAGCACATTGTCCTTATCACAAAGTGTAAGTATCTGTGCTATATGAGGTGTATCCTTTGTACTCACTTCCCCCATTACCTTGTTTTTCATCCCTGTGAACAACTTCAGCCTACTTTCCATAGGATAGCGTTGTTTTTATTACTTACTGATAATAAAAGAAAAAGGTTGTTTGTAAAAGAAAAAGAATTTTTAGGACCCAGGCTAAAAGTATCTTATCAGTCTCAATGATTCGTATGAGATAAAATTTATAATAGTACTAAAAGTGAAAAGGAATTCCTAGATCTGTTGTTTTGCCATTTAGAATGGCAAAGAATAATTTCACGTCACTGTTATAACTCTTAAAGAATGCAAGGGTAACTGATGGTCCTTATCATGTTCCCACAAAACCAGTGGACCCTGAAGGATAATAGTAGACCAGCAGAAATTCTAAGTAGCAGACAAGGAGCATGAAAGAGAAAGAGCGGAAATGAGAGAGAGTGAAAGAGAGAAAAAAATATCATAATACTTATAGTGCGTAACAGATAAACAAGAGGTTTATGAGAATATTCATACTGCTATCTTGAGACTCTACATATACATTTGAAGGTATTTGATGTATGATAACTCATCAACATAAAATATAAAATTATTTTGATAAAAAATAAAAATGACTCAGAAGAAATTATAAATGCAAAAACATTCTTCACAGAAGCAAATTCTCAGAAATATTTCTTGACTTTGAAAAGGATAAATTGGCTGCAGTTAGTATAAATTTAGAAGTATGACAATTCACAAAAATATAAAAATGTGTTCACATATTTCATTATATAACCCATAGCAGAAAGCAAATATTGTTCAGATGATTTTTTAAATCACAGTTTCTCAGGTGCTGTGAAGGTGGCTCAGTGGTAGAGTGCTTGCCTTGCATGCATGAGGTCCTGGATTTCATGCCTCAGCACGACATAAGCAGAAAAATGTGAAAGTGGTGTTGTGGATCAAGTGATAGCGCTAGCCTTGAGCTGAAGAGCTGAGGGACAGTACCCAAGACCCAGAGTTCAAGCCCCACAACCAACAAAACCAAAGCAAAAAAAAAACAAAACATAACAAAACAAAACAATTTTGTAGCCTCAATTCTGTAATAACACTACTTCAGCTTAGGGTTAAGATTTAGGTGTGGACATTTATCAACACTCCTGATTCAGACTCTACTTGATTAAATTTTTAATCAGTATTTTGTTTTTAGTTTTGCTCTTTGTACATTCACATGCACCTATGAAATATGGTATGGCCATCCCAATAATATTCTCAAAGTACCTCTTAATCACTACTCACAAAAATTTGTATTATATTACAACAAGGAAAAAAATGCTATAAATAAAGAAAACAATAATTAAATATTAATGATTACTAAAATAAAAAAGAAAACAATTACCAGGGTTTTCAGTATTTGAAGTGTACACAGTTGATTTTACTATTTTCTCATATTCTTATACATTTAAATCTGGATAAAGCTATGAGTAGCTTTTAAATTTACCCACTAAGATTACTATTTATAGTTCATCTCACCATTTGTATGTGGCTTATATCATTATTTGTTCATCACAAACATATAACGTAAGGGAGCCCTAAAGTTTTAACAAAAACTGTGTACTTAAAATTTTACCTCTTCACTCTGCTTCTTTACACAGTCTTTGCAACTTATCATTAGTAAAGTTTCTATAAACTATGAAATGTACATACTTACTAGTACATGCTACCAGAAAAATTATATACTTTATCGAAAAATTTTATGACCTGCAAACAGTCTTGATTTTGCCATATATAAGCAAATCCCAAAATGAAACATATTTAAAACATTAAAACTTTTAACAAACCTTAACATTTGCTGCAATGATCATTATGACAGGTGCCTTGTGTAGAATAATTGAATTCTTCTTCCTACACATCTCATGAACAACAAATATCTGGAATTATTTTGTTTTTGGCATGTCAATCTTGACTTTATTCTTAAATGTGTGCTTATGTAAGAAATACATGGTTCTAAAATTTCACAATTCTTTTTAACTTATTTGTGTTGAATTGTCTAGTTTAAGAAAATCAATTACACTTTACATATAAAAAAATGTTCTGTGCTCAATTTGGCTGCACATACACTAAAATTGGAACATACAGAGAAGATTAGCATGGTCCCTGCACAAGGATGACACGCAACTTAGTGAATCGTTCCATATTTTTAAAACAACAGATGCTGGAAGGGATGTGGCCAGAAGGGAAGCCTATTGCATTCTTGGTGTGAGTGTACACTTGTTCATCCACTTTGGAAAGCAGTTTGGAGGTTCCTAAAAAGACTCCACATAGAGCTCCCCTATTACACAGCAATCCCACTTTTGGGCATTCATCCAAATGATCACAAACAAGTCCATACTAAAACAACCACCACAGCAATGATTATTGTAGCATTATTTGCCATAGCTAAGATATGGAACCAGCCCCGATGCCCCTTATTAGAAGAATGGATCAAGAAAACATTCTGTGTGTGTGTGTGTGTGTGTGTGTGTGTGTGTGTGTGTGTGAGTGTGTGTGTGTGTGTGTGTGTGTGTGTGTGTGTGTGTGTGAGAATGTACACTTACACAACCACATTGGAAAGCAGTCTGGTGAGTCCTCAGAAAGCTAAATATTGACGCTCCTTATGGCCCACTCATACCACTTCTAGGCATCTATCCTGAACAACAGGTACCAATATTCAAGGACACATGCACCTCCATGTTTATCGCAGCACTGTTCACAGTAGCTAGGATATGAAAACAACCCATATGTCCCACCAGAGATGAATGGATCTAAAAACTATGGTAACTATACACAACGGAATATTTTCCAGTCATTAGAAAGGACAAAATAATGGCATTAGCAGGGAAATCAATAAACCTACAAGAAATCATGTTGAGTGAGGTAAGCCAAAAGCAAAGAGACAAACATCACATGGTCTCCGTGATAAGTGGATTTTAAATCCAAAATGTAAGGTGATATGACAAAAGTAACAACACTTAAGAAACCAAGGACTTCCACTCATCTGATTGAATCACTACTAAGTAACCCCATTCTGCTGATCAAATGTGCACACTGAAGTGAAACCAGGAAGATGACACAGAACTAGAGGTAATCAGGGAAAAACATACAACAGCTGGATCCATCAGCTGCAATGGACATTGACCAAAATGAAATAAGCAACTCAATGTCACTGAAGGGAAGGAGGAAACAAGTGGGAAAGAGGGAACAGCTGATGCTCTGCAAAACAAAAGAAATGTACATATTTCAAAACAAAAGAAGTATACATATGGGAGAAATAACTCTATTTCAAAGCTCAGAGAACTCATAAATGTTGTAGACCATGATAGACAATTTGCTCCATCAAAGTTAGAATGTGTTTGTGACTTTAACTAAGCATCACTATCCCACAATATTGTGAAATTTGGGAAATTATGTAACCACTTAATCACAAGAAAAACATTTGAAAAAATGATGAAGGTGGAAAACTAAGTTGCTCTAAAAAACAAAAAAGGAAAATGTTCTGTGTGTATATGTGTACACACACACACACACACATATTACATATATATACATATATATGTATATATGTATATATATTAATTCTATGCCTCCGTCAGAAAGAATGACATTGCCCAATTTGTTAGGAAATGGAAAGACTTGGAAAAAAATTATATTAACTGATGTAAGCCAAGTCCAAAGAAACATAGGTCCCATGGTATACCTTATTTGCAATAACTAGTATATGTCTGGGATAAGCAGAAAAGTTGAAAAAGCTATGTGTATATGATAGATAAGTTGATGTTAAGCTAAATGACCCCCAAGATAGAGACAGAAGTGGTTTTTCTTTTTTGCTGTTGTTTCTCACATATTTATAATGTAAGATGTGATTTTTTTATATGTTCCTCTCCAACAGTATAACCCCCGTTTTCAATTTATTTGATGTTGGTGCATCTGCATCTTGTATATACACTTCTCTAATTTGGGGAGGGAAATGGAAAAAACAACATGCTTAAATAGGAATACAGTTTGACCCATTGTATAACAATAGATGCACAAGACATTATTTTGAAAAACGAACTTTATAATTTAGGCTGGGGATATTGGGTGGGGCTTGTGGGTGTGAGGAGTGTACTTGTGGAGGTTGAAGGGAAGCAATGGTGGGGGGAAAACAAAGGAGGAGGTAACAATGCTTGATAGGAAATGTACTTATTACTTTGATCATGTAACTATAACCCCTCTGTACAGTATTTTTGCAACAAAAATGTATAAAAATGTTTTGAGATGGAAGTTTATTTTGCCTATTTTACCCATATAATATCGTTAACAAAGAAATTAATGCAAAATACTGATATGAAGATATTTTGAAAAAGTGAGTGTGTGTGCATTCCTGCATGTTGGCATGCTCAGAGTTTGAAATCAGGGCTTCAAGGTGTCGCTACATCTTTCTCTCTAGATTGGTGAGCTACTGTATGAGCTACATCTCCATTCCTGGCCCTTTGCTGGTTCATTAAAATTTTTGAAAAATAATCTCATGAATTTATTTTGCCCTGATTGGCTTCCACAGATCTCAGTCTCCTGAGTAGGTATCCCAAGTAGTTAGGATTACAGGTGTAACAAACCAGCAAATGGCTTTCAGAATAATTTTAAAAGTAGAAGAAAATTTACTTCACAGGGGCCTGTTTTATCATCTCCTAGTTTTAAAGCATTTTGGATTGAGTATATGTGAATTTTTTCATTCTTGAATTTTTAAAATACAGTAAGTGATGACATTTAAAATATTTAGAACTTTTTAAAACCGATACTGGAACTATGGGACAGAAAAAATTTGCATGTCTTTGGACCATAATTTATAAGCTCAGCTCTGTGCATGATAACCCAATGTCACCAACACAGTCTGTGTTGAAGACAAAATGGAACAGAAAACAATCACCATTCGCAATAACTGCTATGCTATTATTCCTTGGACAATATGAATATTGAATTGAGAGTATCAGAGAATGGAGAGAATTTATCTACCTTTTGTGTATTGCTGAAAGACTTCTGGAAAATTTGACTCATCTCCTTCAACACTGTGTGTCTTGGGCCATGCACTTACTTCCTTTAATTACAATTTTTCCCAACACTGAAATGGTAATAACATTAGCATTATAACAAATTTTATCTTAAGAATTAAGGGTTCTTAGAAAGGTGAACTCTTTCTCATTCTTGTAGAGGCATTATCAGATGAGAAGAACTGTATTTTTTTGTTTGCTTACTTCCATTTATTCTTCAGATTGAAATCTGAACTACTTAAGACTGAAAGAAACCAAAATTAGACATGCAGGCTTTGGAAAGAGCAATCAATGTAAAATAAATAAAATACATATAGCTATGTAACAGGTCTAACTAAATTGTTATATAGTCTCAATTATAAACAGAAAATGATTGAAGCAATATCATGTTATTGAAAATTGAAAAATGTTAGGAGTTGCTTAATTTTTTCCTTTTTACTACCTTGAATTAATTATTTTTGTATACAGAGATTAAAGATGAGATTAAGAAGAAACTTGATTTAAAATGGACAAAAGTTTGAATAGACATGTTTTCCATAAGCCCCTCTATATCACCAGTGGGTTTACCAGTTGTGTTTAATACAACTTCTGTGCTGGCTTAATGCTTTGTGAGCAGAAGTCATTAGAGAAATGTAATTCAAAATTACTATGATACTACTTTATAACTATTATAACTCTTACCAAAAAAAATCAAAGGAACCAGGTGTGGTGGTAAAGGTTTGTAATTCCAAGCATTTAGGAGGTTGGATTTCAGTCTTAAGACAGTCTGGGGTGCTGAAGATAGTAAAAACTTGGCCTTTATTACCTTTTAAGTAAAAGGTAATAATGTTGGTGAGAGTGTGAAGAAAAGGAAATTTTCTACACTCTTGGTCAAAATACAGGTTAATATTCTCCTTGTAGAAAGTAGTATGCAGTTTTCTAAAGAAATCATAATTGAAATATCATCTGAACCACCAATCATGTGATTATTTCTCTCTGGGTAACTCGAAAATATATCTGTAGTTCATTGTTATTCACATTATTCACATCAACAGCCAAGATATAAATCAAAGTTCAGTGTTCAAATATACTAATAAACAACTGTGGTACATGCACAAGTATCTTTTTGTTTCATCTTTAAAATAACAAGAGACTTCTCCCATTAGCCACAACTTACAATGACCTGAAAGATGTATTCGAAATGAAGAAAAATGTCATGTTCTGATCTTTGTAAACACACACACACAGACACACACACACACACACACACACACACACACACACACACACACACACACACACACACCATCCTCCAATAGTAAGACAGAATTTTTTTTTAAAAAGTAAAGCAAAGTGGAACTTCTGGGGCATTTAGTTCACAATGCATAAGATACTAGATATACATTATGACCAGGTATAGAGTTGTAATGTACAAATGAGGATACAGGGGACAACATTGGCCTTACATACGAATATATCTAAGTAAGTAGGAGTTGTTCTTCCTAGTAGTGGTTACTCTTTTAGTTGTTCTTCCTTCTATAATGGATAATATGAATGTAATTCTTTAAGTATACCTGCCGATTTCCAGAAATAATAACAAACAATATAGCAATAATGTTGCACGCTCAACATAGAACAAAATGTCAAATTAAAATACATGAGATTATCCTTGATGTAAATTAATTATTACAAATAAGGGAAACCATGTGACCTATGTTTCTTTAAGTCTGGGGTACTTCACTTAATATGATTTTTCCAAGACCTTCCATTTCCTTATAAATGTGGTGGTCACATTCTTTATGATGGAAGCATATTTTTCCATGTGTGTATATCTGTGTTTGTGTGTGTGTGTGTGTGCGTGCGTGTGTGTGTGTGTGTGTGTCGTTTTTGGTAAATATTACTGTGATACACAGTAGTAGCTTTACTGTGGCCTTGTTTGTGATCACCTGGTTATATGCCCAGAAGTGGGATAACTGGGTAATAGGGGAGCATTATTGTGTACATCAAGGATAATATTAGTAGATGAGTAGAATAGCTCAATAGCTATGTACATATGATCGTATAAGGTGATTCCAAGTGAAATGAACTCCAAGACATGTTCTTTGTTGTTGTTGTTCTTTTTTTTTTGTCGGGCGTGGGGCTTGAACTCTGGGCCTGGGCGCTGTCCCTCAGCTATTCAGCTCAAGGTGAGCACTCTACCACTTGAGCTACAGCGCCACTTCCGGTTTTCTGGTGGTTTATTGGAGATAGGAGTCTCACGGTCTTTCCTGCCCGGGCTGGCTTTGAACCACGATCCTCAGATAGCCTCCTGAGTAGCTAGGATTACAGGCATGAGCCACCAGCGCCTGGCTTGTTGTTGTTGTTCTTAATGTACTATGTGATTTCTTTTTATCCTTTTGTGTTTTCCCCACCTATGGTTTATCCCCTGTAGTCACTGTATTTGATTTTGATACCCTGGGTATTTTAAATATGTTGATCTGAACTAGGGAAGGGAAAGGAAAATAAAACAAAATGGTGAGACAAAGGAGAAAGGGGGAACCTTTGCAACAGTAGTACTCACAAGACAATATGTTGTAAATAATCGTGGGGGGGCGTTAGGAATGAAGAGGGAGAAAAATAGGGGAAAATGTAACAAGTTAGAAAAAAATAAATTAATTACCTTACTTATGTAACTATATCCCATCTCGACATTACCTTGACAATAAAATTTAAATAAAAAATAAAATAAAATATAAGAGAGCAGCAATACAGGAGATGGGAGTCGGGAAATACTGTAGTATCATAGAATAGAACAGCTGTGGAAAGCAGTAATTTGACATTAACATAGCAAGTAATAAACTAACATACAGATTTTCAGCCTCATGTCAGTCATTAAAAAGGGAAAACAAAATACACAATCAGCAAACCAATAGAGATAAAATAGAAAACTAAACAATTAAGATGAAGAGATGACTTGGACCAAGAATAACAAATGACACAATTAGGAAACAAATAACAAGCTGCTGGGTTGGGAAGGTGGCTCAGTGGTAGAGTGCTTGCCTTGCATACCTGAGGCCCTGGGTTTGATTCTCAGCACCACATAATCAAAAAGAAAAAAACCAGAAGTGGTGCTCTATTTCAAGTGGTAGACAGCTAGCCTTGAGCTGAAGTGCTGAGGCACAGCGCCAAGGCCCAGAGTTTAGGACCCACAATCGGACCCAAAAAATAAAATAAAAAAAATAACAAGCTGCTAAGTTTTAAAATGATCACCCTTAATTCTATTGACTTGTTTACATCACAATTTTTTAGAAGTATAATTCAAATCACAGTTTAATAGCATATCATTTTAATAATAGTTTACTTATTATTGATTTCCTAATATTGAATGTTTAATATATAATTTTAATTTCAGCAGCTATAGAAAAGAAAGTGAAAATAATTTTAATAATATATTTATGAATTGTAAAATTGAGAAGCATAAGAATTTAAACAAATAACATATCATTATTGCTTCATTTCTGTGATTTAATGTAATAATTCAAAGTGTGTTCTACACTTAGCACTCATCTTAACATCAAATAATAAATTATTGCACATGACACTTGGTATTAGTTGGAAGGGTTCAGCACTGTGGTAAAATTCACACCGCATAGTACACGAGGGTATGACCCCTCTCATATAGCTTAAATTGTGGAAATTTGATTTCTACATGCATGTTAAATTCTTACCTAGGTGACATCTATAAAATTATATACACGAGGACTATTTCAGATGATTCTTAAAAGTCATATTCATTAATTGAATTTTTATTACTTCATACCAAATATTTACAGAGAGACTGAATTTTTGAGTAGATGATGTTGTATGTGTGCCAGATTATACGTATTAAGGTTTATTTTATATTCCTGACATTGTTTCTAGAGTTGGATTTATTTGTCCATTACGGGTTAAGTGTATTATATTGGATATATGAAAGTAAAGTGAATGTTTAGTCCATTAATACTTTGTGTAATCCCAGTATAAATTATCCATCTGTTTGAAGTAATGAAATATTTGCGGAAACAAATACCAGCAGTGGTAACTTTTTTCCAGTCCTTGAACTCTGGGCCTGAGCCCTGAACATGGTTATGCTGGTAGCTTTCATGTGAGCTTGTTTGTTATTTATTGGATTACTGCCAATGAGGGGAATTACTGGGTCTTAAGGGAGATCTATATTTACTCTTTCAGGAAACTCCGTACTGCATTCCACAGTGGTTGAACATGTTTAATTTCCCACCAACAGTGTAATAGAGTTCCCAATTGGCTACATCCATGCCAGTGTTTGCTATTGTTAGTTTTCTTAGTAATGGCCATTCTAATGGACGAGGTAGAATCTGTCTTGTTTACTTATAGATTTGTATGCATCTTCTAGTTACAATAAAGTCATGAATCCATGAAACCTATATTGCTCTGAGTCGGCATTCCTTTCTGTTTGCTCTTAATATAATTTCCCAAACCTTTCATTTTCCTTAGACTGGTGAAAATTCATCTTTCTGATGGGTGAATATAATTCCATTTTGTGTGTGTGTGTGTGTGTGTGTGTGTGTGTGTGTGTGTGTGTGTGTGTGTTTGTGTGTGTAAGATGACTATAGGGCCATGAATTCATTTCTAAGCATTCTGTTTCATCTGTAATTTTGTAATTCCGTATTATAGTTGCATTGCTTTCTCTTCTACATTGAAGAAAGTTGTTGGGATTTTGATGAGTATTGCATTGCCAATTGTTTAAGGGAAGTATTGCAGTTTTCAAAATGTTAATTCTTCCAACAAGGAACATTGAAAGACTTTCTATTTTCTTGAATCTCCTTCAATTTCCCTTTTTATATTTTTAAAGTTTTCACATATACGTCCTTCACAATTTTAGTTAAATTAATTAATTCCTAGTTTTGTTGTTGTTGTTTTGTTTTGTTTAGGTTTGATTTGATTTTGAGGCTAGTATATGAGGCTGTTTTTTGGATTTCAGCATGGATCTTCCCATTGTTGGTCAGAGAAAAACTACTGATTCTTGTGGTTTTTATATCCTGCTACATTGCTGAAGGTTAGCATCACCTTTACTAACTTGAGGGAGGAATCCACAGTGTCCTTTAAATACAGGGTCATTTAATCTGTAAAAAGGGATAGTTTTGCTTCTTCCCTATTTGGATCTGCTTTATGTTTTTCTCTTGTCTATTGTTCTTGCAAGAAAGTCCACTACCATATTGAAGAGTAGTAGACAGTGGACATCCTTTTCTCATTCCTCATGTTAATGTCTTCATGCTTCCACTCTTAGGTAAATGCTAATTATCTCTGTCATATACATACTTAGTTTAATATTGAAGAATGTTCCATGCATTCCTAGGTTCTCAGACTTTTTAATCATAAAGGTGTATTGGAACTTGTTAAAAGCTATTTCTACATCCCTATTGATGATCATGTGTTTCTGGTCCCTGCTTCTGCTGATGGTTTGTATTAGGCTTATTGACAAGAATATTGAATCAAATCATATCCAAGATGAATCTTATTTGATCATACCATATGATTTTTTTGTTAGTTGCTGAAATTGGTTTGTTAGAATTTTATTAAGAAGTTCTGCATTAATGCTTATCAAAGAGTTTGGTTCATAGTTCTCTTTCTTTGGTGAGTCCCTATGTGATTTGGGGAGGAGTCTTATTCTAGCTTCATAGAATGTATTTGATAACGTGTCTCTCATAGATACTAGATAGATGCATCTTGGTTTTTGATACTACTATCTAATCTATGTCTTCTATTTGGAAATTTAAGTCTATTGATATTGAGAGTTAAGAGAGAAATATCTGATACTCCTGCTATGTTATACACCTGTTGTTAGGAGCTGTGCCTCATCTACTGTTAACATATTTACCTTGTTCTCTGGTAGGGAGCATTTTATGTAACTAGTTCCTCTTCTTCTTGATCTTCTCTATGTAGGATATTTTTGATTATATTCTATTCTGATAATATGGTGGACATAGGTTGTTTCAAGTTTTCTTTGTCATGAAATATGTTTATATATCCTTTAAATGTAAAGGAGAGTTTGGCTTGGGACCGTATTCATGGTTGGTAGTTGTTTACCTTTAATGTTTGTCATATATAATGCCAGGCTTTCCTTTTTACCATATCAGCTAAGAAACCTGTTTCTTATTTTGACTGTATATCCTTTATAAATAATCAATCTTTTCTCTATGGCATCTTTAAGAATCCTTTCCTTGATCTTTAATAATCCTCTAATGGATTATGATATCATAGTGGATTGTTCAGTTCTAGAATTCTGATTGGTTTCTAAAGGCTTCTCTTCCTTGAATGAGCCTATCTCTTTGGATGTTTGTCATGTTCTCTGCTAGAATTCTGTAATATGCTTCCCATCCATTTATTTTCTTGCTCTTCTCCTTCCTGATACATATCTCCCTGAAATTTGATCTTCTAACTGAGTCTTGAAGTTCTGGCAAGATCATTTCTTATTTCTTGGATTTGTTCTAAATGTTTAGTTCCTCTTTTCTGTTAGATCTATTCTGTCTTTGACCCTGAGATTATCTTCTATGTCATCTATTTGCTGTGGAGACTTTCGACTTTGTTTTTGATTTCCCTGTCTTCTAATTGGTCATTTTTTAGGGGTTCTGTCTCTTTATTAAAGCTTTGTTTTAGGTCTTGTATGGACTTTCTGTACAGTTTTTGCTTGGTTGGGGGAAATGTAAGGGTTGTTTTCTTAGCTGTGTCTTCTCTCATATCTTTTAACTAGGCATCCATTTATTCTTGGACTCCCTTGACTTCTCAGAATTTATTCATATTTCTGTTTGAAATCTCCATGAATTATTTTGCTAATGACTGGTTGGTCTCATCTTGTTCACTGTCGCGACCGCCTCGACCCGCAAGGATGACGCGACAACATGTTCCTCTTTCAGGTGGTTTATTCAGGACCTTTTACAACATCTTCTCTCCTGCTTCTTCTGCCCACTTCTTCCTTCTTCTCTTGCCCACTTCTTCCTGCTTCTCTGACCCTCCATCCCCGCGCTCCGGTTATAAGCCTCCTGGATGGCCAATCCCGAAGCGCCACGTGGCATATACCAATAGGGCTGCAAACACGGAAGCAAACTAGGAGCCAAGTCATAGCCATATAAGGAGTTGTTTTTTACAGAGAGCACTTGTCACCGGGAAGACGGAAGGCGGGAGCCAGCGCCATCTTTGGTCGCAGCCGCGCCAGCTACAATGTTGCTTTCGTGGCCACGCCTTTCGGCTGCGCCTTCTTTGGGCACGGCTCCTGCAGCTCTCCACAGTTCACAAATTTCCTTGTAGAGGTTTTCTATCTTTCCATTAATCACATTTTTCAGCAGTATCCGTAATACATTTTAATAACTATCTTCTACATCCTTGATTGTCTGTTCTAATGCCTGGTTATTTACTGTGTGAATTATACTACTTTGTCATCACTGTTCTTGTATTTTTCTGATTTGTTCTGTCCATTTGGAGTTTTTCTTTTGGGGGATCTATGATATTAATAGGTGACTCTCTATATTCTTGGTTGATTTGCTGGGTCTTGATTTGGTTTCCTGTTGTGATGTGTTTTCTGGAATTGCATTTTTGTCGAGTCCATTAAGTGTAGGAATAGAAATCAGTTGTGGTGAGATGTTGTGATGTTAATATTTGTGTTTCCAGTGACCATTTGGACTGTCCAGTGGTATGGTGAATTTTCTATGTGTATGGGTGTGGCTTTCTCTGATGTACACTTCTGTTCCTGCTTTTTTCAATGTTGTCCTTTTATTTCCACACTGCACATGTGCTTTTGAATGTGTTACCCAATGTATTCCTGGCTGGCACCTTTTCATAGATTTCTGTTTTCTTGTGAAGACGGTATAAAATCTTCTTATGAATTCTATGTCTATAATTATGTCTATATTTATAGCTGCATATCTATAATTATAGCTGATTTGATGTGACCCTCGAGATGTGGAGGACCTGCTAGGACTCTAAATCTCTGTTTCATTAGAGATTGCTAGGATAATTTTCTGTTGTTATTCTGTCATTGTTTTTCCTCTTCCTCAGATTTACTTTTTATATTGTGGATTTTTTCACATAATTCAGGATTTGTGATTGTTGTATCAGTTTATTTTGTTTTCCTGCTTATGCTACTTTGAAATATTGATTTAAGGCTTGTGAGAAGAAACAGAAAGAGACAGAAATATATGTTATTAAATTGAGAGAAAGAGAAGACATTTAAACCTATTTACTACAAGTAAATTAATATTAAGCAAAGCTAATGAAAATAATTACTTATTTACACTTCAGAGGATGAGTATAGTACTCTTGGGTATCTTGGGGGAAAGACTTTAGACTCATTACAATTCATGACTTACATTGAAATTACTGGCTAAACGTTCTTCTTCAGAAAGGGAAAAGCTCCATTACTTCCATATTAGTACTATAAAATCATTATAGCTTCATGTTGAATAGTTTTCCCTTTGCTATTTTCAATTCCGTTCTTCATCCATTAATTATCTAGGGCTTTGAATGACCAATTCCTTAAAATATCTATATTGCTTATATTGTGATATAAATCTCAGTAATATAAATATGAATTTATCTTTGAGTCTCATCTTGAGCTACATTCATATGAAATTTATGCAGTCTCAAGCAAGAAACTTGCCTTTTTTTACTCTATTCTATGTTGTAATCAATAAATCCTTTCTCTTTAGAAATGCGTTCTCAGCTTTTATATTGCTCCAGTAAACATCATGTGTTTCTAGTACTTTTACTGAAGTAAATCTAAAGTTTGGAACATGAAGACAACTCCCCTATTATCACTTTAAAGTAAACCTTTGGGGACTATTTCATACATAAAAATAAAAAAGTGCATTGCAGTGTTTATACATGAATAATATAATGGTTAAATCAATTAGACACATGAACTAACATAGCAATTTTCAATTAACATAAAGGCATCAAAATATTGTGTTCATGAATATCACTCATTTTTAAAAAATGACTAGTCAATACAAAGTTTATATTATATTTGAAATCTACAAAATGAAAATTACACTCAGATTTGCTGTCAATATCCTGTTTCCAGGAATGCATTTATTCCGCAAACAGGAAAACAAAAAATAAGGGTTTTTCACATAGAATGAAAAATGTAGAAGCAGACTGTCTTTCCTTAAGATGTTAAGTACCTGCAAATCGTGTGATTTATTCAAAGGTACTATACACACTCATAAGAGAATTTGTGATCAGAAGTGATAGGTAAGCAAAGTAACTGGAAAACTGTATGCTTAAATTGAGCTTTCAATATAGGATGAAAAGTTTTCAATAAATGAGCCTATTATTCTGTATCTCTAACACACATACAGCATTCTTCATTTTCCCACATACTTCCGTTCTCTTAGCTCAGTTCCTGATCGATATTCTTCTATTTCATGATTTCAATAACAAGGTGGGCGTTTTTTTTGTCTCTAGATCCAATACATTCTAGAATCTTGGAAGAGTAGTATGAATTCATGGAGTTTGACTTGAATGTCAAGTATGAAGATTTTGTATTCAGGGTAATCTTAATTGGCCTAAAGCACACAAAGATACACAGTATACTAAGAACAAGATACTTTACCTCAGGGAAACATACAGGTCCAGGCAAGATCCTGAAGCAAAGAAAAGCAAGGAAGCGCAAGCCTCAATCAACTATAATTACAAAGGAATGGAACTGATCTCTGATGTGTCTGGGTGGCAGCTCTATCTGTTTGTGTGTGTGTGTGTGTGTGTGTGTGTGTCAGTAGAAATAGAGAAAGAGAGACAGACAGAGGGAGAATTTTGTGTGGCTTACATATTTACAGTCCATAGAGCATTATTTGTTAGGGAGGAGGTGCTCATATCAGAGCTGTGATACTACTGTCATCACTTTACTACAAAAAAAAACTTGCTTAATCTCTAATTAAATAGGGAAAATAAACTAACATCTTACACGATTGTTTGACAATTGATTAGTATATTGAAGGCCAAAGGGAGGAATTGGAGATCAATATAATCTTTTTCCTCTCTTCTAAATATTACACTGTAATAGATGTGATTTCAGGCGTCTCCTGCCATGTACTTCCAGTTGAATTACTAATATGCTTAATAATATGAAATATGTGATAGAGAAATAGATCAGCCAGCAAGCACAAAGAATTTGTGATAAGATTGAGCTTTTGAGCAGGGTTGCCACAACTTCTAGGAATGTAATTCTTTCATATGAACTTCAAATTTTCTGGCTTTCCCTGTGTGATTAAATGGCAAGAAAGTACTGTAGAAATAAGAATTCTTGTTCAGCCAAGTAGAAAGTGCTCATGTTCCCATCTGCACGTTGCAAATTTCCATACCATATAGACTCTCTGTTAGAGTGGTTTAATTTAATATACTTCAGCACCTCATCTTTCCCTGTGGGAGACAAGAAAAAAGATAACTTTGTTTGTGTATTAAATTATGTAAATTACCATGTACAGGCATGATTTGTATAATTTTAGAACTTTGTAATAAATATAAGTAGGGATCATTTCACAATAAAAATATAATTAAAATCACTTAATAAGACTAGAAGTCACAGAATTTTCTGCATGAAAACATACATTAGATTAGTTGCAGAATTTCTATTTTGAGATAAAGTATATATTGAAGTATAATGCACTCTACCTAAGGATTGAAACATTTTATTGAAAAATATATTTCCTGGAGATATTTTTGCTTCATAATTTTAGGGATACCGTTGGACTCATTGTAATAATGAGATGTACAAGACGTTATGTCAAAAGACGAATTTTACAACTTTGGCTGGCGAGGGTGTGGAGATGGGTAAGCATGGAAAGGGGAAACAAAGGAAGAGGAAACAATGCTTGATAAGAAATGAACTAATTACTTTGCCCATATAATTGTAACCCCTCTGTATGATATTTTCACAAAAAATTTAAGAAGAAAAGGATCTCAAAGTAATCATTTTTATTATTTTCCTATTTCCATGTGATTTACCTGCAATTTAGAAATCTAGTTATATAATTTAATTTAATTAAACCAAAAACATTATTGAGTATAAGATTCTTATACTCTCTACATTCTTCACACTGAGATCATCAAATATGGTGAGTTTGAAATGATTAGTCTCTGTTTGACCCATGTTAATATTATTTAAAATGTGAGTGAAATGTTTAAAAAGTAGTATTTATTTTAGTTGCTCTGAAGAGACAATAACTTATATAATCAAAGCCTTAAAATGATTAGATTTAAAATTTAGAATTCAGGAAATGTTTTTGATCACATTGGTTACTGGAGCCTTCACAAAAACCTCATGTGATAATTTATATTGATGAAGCAAAAATCTCACAATGGTTACTGGAGCCTTCACAAAAACCTCATGAGACAGTTTATATTGATGAAGCAAAAATCCCAGAGTTTAGACATTTACCAATAGAAAAATCATGTCATTCTGAATATGTAGAGCTACATAACAAACATAGAATATTTATCTTTAAATATCTGAATATACTAATACATTTAATTTCAGGGTAAGTTCTTGTTCTGAAAGGAGATAAAATTTCATTTTTTTTGAAAAGTAAACCTAAGTATTCATTTGAATAAGACAATGTTTAAAATATCACTCATCCAAGACACAAGATGTACAGTTCAGTGTTTTTCATGCCTATTATGTTCTCTAAACTTACTACAAATACTAGATTAATAAATCTAAATCATTGCTTTGTAGGGAAATAGAAAGATTCTTAAAACTCATGACTATAACTTTTTCTCAAACAATTACTTGGTAACTGTTTTATGTTTTTTGTCATGGATTCCTATTTGATAAATTTTTACTCATTAAGTTAAATAATTTGCTAATAACAATATAAATTATGCATGAACAAAGTTTAGAACAAGTATTTCTTTCACAAGACATATCATGGTTCTCTTCAAGAACACTGGAAGGCTGTGTGTTATTTATTTATTTATTTATTTTATTAATGGTTATTAATTTTAAGAAGCGGCAGTTTCGTTATTCTCTTTCCATAATATATTTAAAACGGTTGATTATACTCCCTCTATTTCCTTTTTGTTACACCTTCCTTCAAAGATCTTGTTTTTTACATAAAATTATATCGTTATATAGGCACATATAAACTCATTTGGAAGATTTAAGCTAAATTGCAACTTAATTCAAGATGTACAGAGGATTAACAGGAAGAACAAAAACGAGTATTTTTTGTTAACTTCGGAATTGAACTATCATTATTATTATGCTTAGGGTTAGGATACCAGACAGAATTAGAACTAGGGTTAGAGAAATAGCAAATTTAGGTTCAACACAGGATGACCTATTGCAACAATAATAGTCACAGCACACTGTACTAAAAATGAACTTTACACCATGGGGAGAGAAGAGTAATGGAGATTGGAGAGGGAAGGGATAGTTGGACAACAACAAAGAAGTGAGTAACAATGGTCAACAAGAAATGTACTCATTACCTTACACATTTAACTGTAATCCCTATGTCAGCTTCATTACCTACTCAGGAAGCTGATTTCTGAGGACCGCAGTTCAAAGCCAGCCCAGTCAGGAAAGTCTGTGAGAATTTTATCTCCAATTAACTACCAGGAAACCAGAAAGTGGTACTGTGGCTCAAGTGGTACAAGCACACACCTTGAGCTAAAGAACTCAGGGATTGTGCCCTGGCCCAGAGTTCAAGCCCTACGACTGACAAAAAGAAAAAAAAAATAAATGTGTTAAATGTTAAGTAAAGCAGAACTTTTTTAAGTTCTAGGAATTCAGGAAAATCTGGGATAATGGAAGTACAATGTATTTCATAATATCAGGATTTGAGATCAATGGGTATAATGATTCCTCTTATGGAACAAGATAGGTTCACATATAAGAGTGAGAAAATCTGTAGGGTTTAGAAAAACCTGCAATTTATTTCGAGGATTACTGTGGAATTTCAGTTAGGATTGCACAAAATGAGCATTTTTCATACATTTTAGAATTGGGATACCTTTAGTATTAAGGTTATGGTTAGGATTTCAGCCATGGTTAGGGTTAGAGTGAAGGAGAAAAAAAATTGAGGGTCAAATTGAAGGTACATTGTAATATAACCCTGGTAAGAATTTGAATGAATGTGAACTAGAGTATTGCTATTAATATTAGAATCTACTTGCAATTAGGCTTATATTTATTCTCAATATTCCAGTTAAGATTAAGTTGAGGGTTAGAATATGACTAAGGTATAGGAAAAAATTGAAACCTATGTATGGAAGGCTTATTTAATCAAGTTAGGATGAATGAAAACTAGTGTAACACTAGTTAGTGTTAGTATTGACATATAATTTGGACTAAAATCAGGGTCAGCATTTTGTTCTGATTATGATTAGTGTTATGAATAGGAAAGTTTTACTATAAAATTGAGTTTTCACTAACAAGTAGAAGCAAAAATGTGAGCCTGAATAGTAACTAGAGCATTATCATTATATTTATTTCTCAGTGATCATTCTTGTAATGATTAATGAGAGTTTTCCAGTCAGGTTTAGGTTGAGAGTTAGCATTAAGTAAAAGACTAGATGATATGTAAATCTGAAATTGTTTTAGGATACAATGGTTCAGGAAAATGTAGGATTAATGAAAACTACAGTATTTTTCCTGGTAAGAGAATTTGAGGACAAGTAATATAATGGTTCATGTTAGGGAAGAAGATAACTTCACAGGTAGAGTCAGGAAATTTGTTGGATTCGGGCAAATTGAAACTCATTTCCAGAGTGCAAACTGGAATATTCATTACAATGAATAAAAACTAGAGTATTTTTTAATATTAATTTTTGGACTATTATTAGGTTGAAAATTGGATTTCAGTTCCAGTTAGCCTTAGTGTTAGCATCAGGGAAATGGAAAATTTATGGTCAAACTGAAAGTAAATCTTTGAATAACAAGTCAAGATCGAATTAGGATGAATATGAAATGGGAAACTTCTAATAATATTAGGATTAGGGGATGATTAGTGTGAGGGTTAGCCTGAATGTTGTGTTAGAAAAATGGCAAGGTATTGAGTAAAACTAGAAACTATTTTAAGAAGATGAATTTTATCAAAGACAAGATGTATAAATTTAATGTACTTTTGTGGCTTTTAGAATCCAAAGGCAATTGGTTCTAGGGTTAGGGTTACTTTTCTAATTTATGAACTAATGAATTAATGTCAAAATTCTTTCATTCTTACAAACCAAGACAGTCACAAGTTGGGGAAAAAACAATTTTCTACATGAAAATGTGTCTTAAAACATTTTCCAACCAGGATTAAATAATAGTGAACAGAGTGTCATTTATTAAAATTAGGTAAGTTGATGATAAAACTTTCAAAAATATCCAAACACTTAAGATTGGAACTCAGATATGTTATTGGGAAAACAGATAATTGCTCTAGCTGGGAAATTGTGTGTGTGTGTGTGTGTGTGTGTGTGTGTGTGTGTGTGTGTGTGTGTGTGTGTGTGTGTGTATGCACCCACCACAGGTGTTCAAATCAGGTCTGGGCCCTGTCGTTAGCTTATTCTGTGGAAGTATGTCACTAAACCACATAGCACAGGCTTTCTTCTGGCTTTTTAGTAGTTATTTTGAGATAAATATCTCATGGATTTTCCTGTCTGGACTTAATCTTCTGATCCCTAGCAATCCTTGGGTTAGTGTTACTGTGGGTGCTACCACAAAGTGACAATTCATTAAATTGGAGCAATATGGAAGTAGTTGTGCAAGATATGAAGTAACCAGTTCATTAATGTGGGAGTAACAGGATCACATTTGATTGCCTTCAAACACATTATTTCTGATGAGTTTAACTGAAGCCCAAAGCATAATCCAAACCTATTATCCACACTGTATGAAGTAGCATATATTCATGGTGTAGAATATGTACAATGAATTAAATCCTGAATCAAACGACTTTGTTGGGTTTGCACCAAAGAAATAGATTGTCATTGAAATGAAGTCCAGACTGGAGGCCTGTAGCGAGCAGGAGAGCATCTGCTTAGTGTGGGTCCAAGCCCCAGGACCATTAAAAAAGTAGAAGGGAAATTGTAAGAGAGAAAGGAAAGGAAAGGAGGAGGAAGGGGTAAGAGAGGAGGAAGGGCATAGCAGGAGGGAGAAGAGAAGGGGACAGGGAGAAAGTAGAGGTAGGAGAGAAGGAAGAGGGAAACAGGACCCTGGGGAAGAGGAGCAGGAGAGGAGACAGGAGGAGGAAGATAAATGCAATATAACAGCAAGAATTGTTGGAAAACATTTTGCATAAGTGATTTGCATGTGCATGGCAGGATTATTTTCTAATCAGAGACAGCTAGCACAGTGACAATATGGGTGATACCTGTTGCTCAGTCATTTTATTCTCTTTCTTCTGTGAGGAGTTCAGAAGATATGCTGAGTTTGGTTCGGTGTTTACTTCAGGATTTCTTTTTCATGAATCCAACAATGGAAGGAAATAATTGCAACTTCCCTTAATTAAAAAAGAATAGAAGCTATATTTATTTGTATTACAATGCATGAAGAAATCCTGGAGATTTCTGGTTAATTCAGAGGGCCCCATGCAAAAATATAATACAAGAGGAAAGTAAAACTGCTTTTAATGTATAATAGGTTATCATTGATGAAAAGGTTTACTGGACTTTTTTCGTTTTTCTTTTTGTTTTTTTGTTTTTGTTTTTGCCAGTTGTTCATTGCTCCAAGTCACCACGTGAAACTCCATTTCTGTAGTCCCTGTGGGTGTGGGTGACTCCTCAGGTCACCCTTTGAGATGTGTGGCCAACTCCTTTACAGTGGATGTGCAGTGAGTGGATGTGTGTGCATGCTCCCCAGCATTGCCAGATGAGTCATGCCCACACTTCCCACCTAAATTCCCAGTCTCAGTTGCTCCATTTCACCCAGGAACTGGCAGCCATGGGTCTAGAGTTGAGGCCACTGCTGCCTTCTCCTCCTCCAGCTATGCTGGTACTGGTCTTCTGTACTCCTGAGTGCGTGGCCCATCCTAAGGAGACTCTATTCTGGGATCACTGCCTGCCCCCATGAGTGCGGGTTGGGGGACACCATGTTTGTACACTGCACAGTCCATGGTTAAAGGAAGGCTGGGGATGTTGTCTGCCCTCTTGGGGCCAGGCAGCCCAGCCGTGGTTCACCTCATCAGTCTTTAAGGGGGTCTGGGTACTGGAGCCATGTGTTGACACCTCTGCCAGCTGGCTTGTGACAGCTGCAACAGCTCAGCAACTTGGAGCCCCTTCAGCATCTCTGTGGACCTCCATTTTCTGGTCCTTGTGGGCTCTGGTACAGGGCCAACCCTACATATGCCAATAAGTGCCAGAGAAGCCTGGACTTGCAGCACACCAGCTGCAGCACCGAGGGAATGAAGCCCCTCTTGCTTTGCTGTGTAGCCTCCTCTGTCACCCTGCTGGCCCACATGGGCCCAGCTCTGGGTGCCATTCCAGGGATACTCCATTTGGAGGCAATGGGGTCACCCTCTACCCTCGTTGTTCTCCAAAGCAGGGGAAAGGGCTTGGCCTTGGCAATGTAGGCTACACAGATGGAAGGCAGGACTTGGCGTCTGCCCTGCCTTCCCCCCAGGCTTTGGCACTTGAGTCTGGGTTGCTTGGTTTGGTCACTAATGGAACCTTGTTGGCTACAGCCCACCGGAAAGGTCCTGCACCTGCTGCAGCAGCAATGTGGTGTCCTGGATCCCCTTAGGGTCACCACATGGAACTCTGATGGGTCTACTTGGTCTGGGTGTGGGTTTCATCTCAGGACTCCAATTAAGAATTGCCACTCCCCTTCGTGGTACTGCAAGCAAGAGGTGCCACATATAATATCTACTTTCTAACATTTTCCTTCACTGAGATAAACAGAACTTGGAGATATAAATAAGTTTTATAAAAACAAAATATATAACCTATATCACTTCAACCTTCTAAATCATTATAATATTTTAATCCAATAGGAATTGTCTGTAATTATTTATTTTACATTTGAATGTAACTAATGTAATATATTTTGTGTGTATTTTACTATTCTAGTATAATTTCATTTGCACTACTTACATACAATTTTTTTCAAATTCTGAGATTCAATCACGTGTTTATGGATAAGTGTTTTGTTGTACTTTTATTTCAGTTTTCCATTATGGCCTTATGAATACAAACAATAAGATCCATTCTTGCTAATATAAAGTTCAATGATTTTGGACTAGAGAATCTAGGATATAGTATTACATATCATACAGTAATGTGTATCACTTTGTTTGTTACTGCTCCATAAAATAATTAATAATTCAGGTGGCAGACACTTCATCTGGCATGCTCGTCTGTCTGGTGAAGTAGGATCCTACTGGCAGCCTGCCCATATCAGGCCATTGCGGCCTGCTGTTCAGCTAGGGCAGCAACCCGGCAGCTGCTGTATGAATGACACAGTGTCACTAACTCACATCTAACACATGCTTGCCCCATGGGTTGGGCCCTGAGGATCAGCCCCTGGGAGCACACACACACCGGGGGCTAGGGGCTCCTACCTAGGAAGGTGTGCAGACCAAACAGAAGCTACTCTGCAGATTGGCTGGTACGGTATTTATTCTCCTTAGAGCAAGGGACAATTCTGCTCTGCTGTGTGGAGAAAACAAGAAAGACAGACCCAGGAGGGTGAAGCCAACTTTTGTACTCAGGCTGCCAAGGAAACTTTCCTCCAGGCACTCTCCAGCAGGCTCATGAAGTCATTCCATGCACCTTGTCCATGAAGTAGCAGCCAGGGACACTCATGTCTGGTACTCCTGGCTGCTCTTTTGGATTTGTTTGTTAATTTATAAAGACAGCCCCTCCCTCAGACAGCAGAGTTATTCCGGGTTTTGTAAAACTTTCTGCATCTGAGCATTCCCAATGTTTGGTTTTTGCATTATTTCTTGTAAATGGTTTGTGAAATTTGTGTTTTAGGTGTTGTGGTGTGAGAGAAGGGCCAGATTATGAACATAGTTTCCTACCAGTCTTTCATTTAAAAACGAAAACAGATTCTCTATAAAAATGCCTATCAGGAAGTAAATTTGAGAGGGGAAAAAAGGCTGTTTTCTCATAAGATCAAAATTTGCTAGTTTTATATGCATGTTTTATGCACTCAAAATACAATTAAGTAACTCACTATCTAGGAACAATTGTCCAGAGCTAAGAGTAAAGTGTCTGGGAGCTAGAAGCAGGATGTTTGTGAGCTTTATCCAAAGGGAGGGAAGAAAGTTAAAATTCATAATTGACTTTGTAGAATCAAGGTGGCAAATCAAAATGAGAATCACAATAAATTTCTTTGCTATTCGGGGTCTTTTATTGTTCCATATGAATTTTTGGATTGCTTCTTCTATTTCATTGAAGAGTGACATTGAGATATTGGTAGGTAACACATTGAATTTGGATATAGCCTTTCGCAGTATTGCCATTTTCATGATGTTAATCCTCCCAATCCAGGAGAATGGGAAGTTTCCCACATCCATAGCTCTGCTTTACTTTTCTTTTTCAGGTTTTTAAAGTTCCCAACATAGAGGTCCTTCACCTCTTAAGTTAACTCCTAGGTATTTTATTTTTTGTGCGGCTAGTAAAAAGGGGTTGCTTTCCTAATTTCAGCTGCACTCTATCATTATTGGAATACAGGAAAACCTTTATTTTCTGAGGGTTAATTGTATACTCTGCTAGTTTGCCAAAGTTTTTGATCAGCTCAAGTAACTTGGGAATGGAGTCCATGGGTTTCATTAAATACAAGAGCATGTTATCTTCAAAGAGGGAGAGTTTTACTTCATTTTTGCTATTTGGAACCCCTTTAAGATTGCATCTTATCTTATTGCCCCAGCTAGCATTCTAATACTAAGTTGAAAAGGAGTGTAGAGAGCAGACATCCTTATCTTATTCCTGAATTTATAAGAAATGGGTTTAACTTCTCACCATTAATATAATGCTGGTTGTAGGTTTGTCAATTCTTAGTAGAAAGAACAGCACTAGAGCAATATCAGTTCCAAATTTCAAATGCTACTAAAAAGCCATAGTAATAAGAACAGCTTGGTTCTGGCGCAAGAACAGACCTGAGGACCAGTGGAGAAGGACTGAAGACTCAGAAATGAACCCCCTGACCGATAGCTACCTAATCTTTGACAAAGGAGCTAAAAAAAGAGAATGGAAGAAAGACAGCCTTTTGAGTAAATGGTGTGGGCAAAATTGATTAAACACCTGTTAAACTAAACCTGCATCCGTGTATATTATCCTGCACAAGAATCAACTCCAAATGGATCAAAGACCTCAAAATAAAAGAGGACACAATGAAAACATTACATGAAGAAATAGGATAAACTCTAGAGCTTATTAGCACATACCGAAATTTTCTTAATAGAGAGCCAGAAACAAAGAGTAAAGAAAAATAAGTTAAGAAATTCATTCCTTAATTCATCTCTTTATGAAACAAGTAATTTACTATTACAAGATGAGATGGAATTATAAATTCCAAGTGCTGATACAGTCTGTATGTAATAAACATATTACAAATGTCAAAAAAAAGAAATCAAAGAAAAGTTGAACAAATGGGATTGCATGAATCATGAGAGCTTCTGTTAGGCAAAGGTCATAGCTAGCAATATCAATAGAAAGCACACGTTCTGGGAGAAGATCTTCACGAGGTATAAAACGGACAAGGTCTTATATCTAAAATGTACTTAGGACTCAAAAAATTAAATCCCCAAAAGCAAATCCTCAAAGAAACAACTGCTCGATAATTAAGTGGGCTATTAACTTAAAGAGAGACTTCT
The DNA here is from genome assembly GCF_019054845.1 of Dipodomys spectabilis. Classification (NCBI taxonomy): domain Eukaryota; kingdom Metazoa; phylum Chordata; class Mammalia; order Rodentia; family Heteromyidae; genus Dipodomys; species Dipodomys spectabilis. Next base: position 373,118 of record NW_024871300.1, on the reverse strand, counting down.
CTGAAGAGGAAATAAAAATGGCGATTAGACACATGAAGAAATGCTCAACTATTCTAGCCACAAAAGAAATGCAAATCAAGACAACATTGCGTTTGCACCTTATTCTAGTTAGAATGGCTATAATCAAGAAATTTATTTTTTTTCTGTTGATGTGGTGCTGAGGAATCCAACCGAGGGCCTCATTCATGCAAGGCAAAGCACTCTACTATTGAGCCACCTTCCCGGTCCCTAATCAAGAAATTTAATAACAACATGTTGGAGGGGATGTGGCTAAATAGGAAGCCAATTTCATTGATGGTGGGAGTGTAAACTTGTTTAACCACTTTGGAATGCAGTATGGAAGTTCTTCAAAAGACTCCATGTAAAGTTCCCCTGTGTCCCAGCAATCCCACTTTTGGGCATTTAGGCATTTACCCAAATCATCACAAACAAGGTCATACCAAAGTTGCCTGTGCAACCATGTTTATTGCAGTATTATTCACCATAGCTAAGATATGGAACCAACCTCGATGCTCCTCATTTCATGAATGGATCAAGAAAATGTGATACAATCACACACACACACACACACACACACACACACACACACACACACACACAATGGAATTCTATGTCTCCATTAGAAAGAATGAATGAAATTGTCACATTTGTTAGGAAATGGAAAGACTTGGTAAATATTATATTAAGTGAAGTAAGCCAGGCCCAAAGAAACATACATCCTATGGTTTCCCTTGTTTGCAAGGACTAGTACATGTCTAGGACAAGCATAGAAGATCAAAGGCTATGGACGTATAACCACATAAGATGACATTAAGTGAAAGGAATCCCAAGTCAGACACACAAGTGATTTTTTCTTTCTTGTTTTTGTTTTTAATATACTTATAATGCTCTATGTGATTCTTTTGTAAGTTCATCCCTCCATGGTATAATCCCTGTTTTCATTGTATTTGATTCAAGTGTTCTGCATTTTTATATACATTTTTGTAATTTGGGGAGTGGAAAGGTTATAGCAGAATGCTGAAATGGGGATGCAGGTTGACCCATTGTGATGATGAGATGTACAGGACACTGTGTCAAAAAATGAATTTACAATGTCGTGTAGGGGTGAAGGAGGGAGGAGTTGGAGAGTTGTGGAGGGAAGTGGTAGTAGGGGAAAAACAAAGGAGGAGGTAACAATGCTCAATAGGAAATGTACTCATTACCCTACTTATGTAACTATATACCCTCTGTATATTATTTTACAATAAATAATATAAAACTCTCTTCTTGGTATAGAATTCCAGTGCTGCCCTCGGCATTGCATTTTTTGTCTTTTCTGGCTGTGGTTAGGTCCACTGCCTAGTGGGTCAGTAGTCTTGGTCCTGAAGTGGGACTTGGATTATCCAGTGATGGTTGGAACTAGGCCAAGGACATGACAAAACCATTTCCAGGTCATGGCTTTTTCATTCCCCGCCGCTATGAAACTAGGATTGCAAGCAGAATGTCTCTGAATTTGACTCCAGAAAACAATCACTGAACCAAAAGGCAAGGTCACAAAACACCTCCCCTCCTCCCCCCATTCCCGCCTTTCTTCCTCCTTGGTAAAGTACAAAATAATTTTACAGGTTTTGGCAAACACACAAATTGCCTACCACCTCCCCTTTTAAACTAGGTTTAAAGTCACTAAGTCATGTAAACTGTTAATGCCGCACTCATTATTCTGGACAACAACTTCAGGTTGTTTGATGCTTTAATTAGTTGTTGTTGCTGGTGGTAGTAGGAGGGCCTGAACTCTGGGTCTGGTTGCTGTACCGTAATGCTTCAATTCTTTAAATTTTATTTTTGTCAGTCCTGGGGTTTAATCTCAGGGAGTTAACATATCCCTGAGTTCTTCAGCTCAAGTGGAGCCCTCTACTACTTGAGCCACAGTGCCAATTCCTGTTTTCAGATAAGTGTTTTTCAGACATTCCTGCCAGGGTTTGCTTTGATCAGTGAATTTTTAAATTATATTTCTTCTATGTATTTATTGGAATATTGCACTTTATCTGAAATTTAAAGTTTTCTGTAAAACTTTGTCTTCAAGTATGCAATAGTATTAAATATGACATTTACAATCTATTCTGTAGCAATACATTTAGAAATTATTATGTTATGAAAATCTTGTTGATTGTAGAAAAATCCTATTAAAGTCCAAATGGGAAATATGCTCATTTCAGCAGCCTTGAGTCTCCTTCGTATTTATTTATTTATTTATCTATTTATTTGTGAAAATACCATACAGAGGGGTAACAATTACATGGGCAAGATAATGAGCACATTATTCATCAAGCATTGTTGCCTCCTCCTTTGTTTCCTCTTCCCATCTGTTCTCATCTGCGCCACCCGCCCCCCGGGCTCTCCAGACACCCCTTTGCCTGCCCCCCACCCTCGCCGGGCAAGTTGTAAAGTTCGTTTTTCTTTTCTTTTTTATTTGTTTATTTTTTTATATTAAGAATACCAACAGATGAGTTACAATTAAATGGGCAAGATAATGAGTACATTTCTTATCAAGCATTGTTGCCGCCTCTGCCTCTTTGTTTCCCCTTCCCATCCCTTTCCATGCTACCCCCCTCTCCCCACCCGATCCTCCCCACACCCCCCATCAAAGCTGTAAAGTTTGTTTTTCGACCTAACGACTTGTAAATCTCATTGTTGCAATGGGTCCACCTGTATCTCTAGTTAAAAGATTAGTTTTTTCCCTTTCCCTCCACAAATTATACCATCAAATACCGTGAAAGCAGGGGCTATACTGTAGGGGAGGGACATACAAAGCAATATAGAAATAATCTTATAAATATGTTAGAAACAATCACAAGAAAAAAAAATATTGAATCCTTATCTTGTGGTTCATTTCACCCAACACCAACTTGTCCGAACTTTTCTGCTTGTCTCAGACATATACTGGTTATTGAAAATAAAGGAAACCATGGGACCTATGTTTCTTTGGGACTGGTTTACTTCACTTAATATAAATTTTTCCAAGTCTTTCCATTTCCTAACAAGTGGGGCAATGTCATTTTTTCTGATGGAGGCATAGAATTCTATTATGTATATATATACCACATTATATTGATCCATGCATCTACTGAGGCGCATCTGGGTTGGTTCCATATCTTAGCTATGGTAAATAATGGTTCAATAAACATAATTGTGCCGGAGCTTTAATATGGTCTTGTTTGTGACCTTTTGGGTAAATACCCAAAAGTCGGATTGCTGGGCCATATGGGAGCTCTATGTGGAATCTTTTGAGGAACCTCCATACTACTTTCCAAAGTGGTTGAACACGTTTACATGCCCACCAACAATGCAATAAATTTCCCTTATCCCCACATCCTCTCTAGCATCTGTTGTTATTAGAGTTCTTCATTATAGCCATTCTAACTAGGGTGAGGTGGTATCTCAATGTTGTTTTGATTTGCATTTCTGTTATGGCTAGACAGATTGAGCATTTCTTCCTGGGTCTATTGGCCATCCTTCTTTCATATTCAGAGGAGATTCTCTTTATGTCTTTAGCCCACTTATTTATTTGGCAGTTGTTTCTTTGAGGATTTGTTGTTGGGGGATTTAATTTTTTTGAGTTCCAGGTATATTTTAGATATGAGATCCATGTCTGTTGTAGTGAAGAGCTTCTCCCAATCAATGGGCTTTCAATTGATCTTGCTAGCTATGTCCTTTGCCATGCAGAAGCTCTGCAATTTCATGCAATCCCATTTGTCCAACATTTCTTTGATTTGTGTAATTCTGGGTCTCTATTAAGAAAATTTCAGCCTGTGCAAAGGAGACCTACTGTTTCTCCTATTCCATTCTTTAATGTTTTCAGAGTGTCTGTTTGACTCCGAGGTCTTTGATCCATTTGAAGTTCATTCTGGTGCAGGATGATGTATAAAGTTCTAGCTTTAGTTTCCTACAAGTTGTTAACCAATTTTGCCAGCACCATTTACTGAAGAGATTGTGTTTCTTCCATTCTAATTTCTTAGCTCCCTTATTGAACATTAGATGTCTATAGGTCTATAGGCTCATTTCTGGGTTTTCATTTCTAGTCCATTGGTCCTATGGGTTGTTCTTGTGAGAGTAGCAAGCTGTTTTAATTACTATGGCTTTGTAGAAGAGTTTGAAATTTGGTATTGATATTCCTCCAGCACTGTTGTTTCCGTTAAATATCGTTTTTGCTATTCGAGGTATTTTATAGTTCTATATGAATTTTTGGATTGCCTCTTTTTTTTACTAAAAGAATGAGGCTGGAATATTGATAGGTATCATATTGAATTTGAGGATAGCCTTGGGAAATATTGCCATTTTCACGATGTTGATCTTTCCAATCCAGGAGCATGGGGTTTTTTTCCACTTTCTAAGTTCGGTGCTGATTTCCTTTTTAAGGTTTTCAAAGTTGTCATCATAGAGGTCCTTCTTTTCTTTGTTAAGTCCTAGGTATTTTATTTTTTGTGGGGCTATTACGAATGGAGTTGCTTTCCTGATTTCAGCCATACTTTTCTCATTTTTGGCATACAGAAAAGCCATTGTTATTTGAGGGTTAATTTTATACCCTGCTACTTTGTCAAAGTTTTGAATAAGCTTGAATAATTTGGGAATGGAGTCCGTGGGATTCTTTAAATCCAAGTTCATGTCATCTGCATAGAGGTAGAGCTTCTTCTTTCCCTATTTGGATTCCCTTTTATATTTGAATCTTATCTTATAGCTGTAGCTAGGTATTCTAATACTAGTTTGAAGAGAAGTGGAGTGAGTGGACATCCTTATCTCATTCCTTAGTTAAGAGGAAATACCTTTATTTTTTCACCATTAAGTAAAATGTTTGAAGTAGGTTTGTCATATACATCCTTTATTGTATTGAGGAATGTTCACTGAATTCCTAATTTTCCCAGAACCTTCATCATAAAGGGGTGTTGGATCTTGTCAAATCCTTTTTCTGCATCTATTGATGTAACCATGTGGTTCTTATCCTTGCTCTTGTTGATGCGAGTTATTGTATCAATTGATTTGCGTATATTGAAGCAGCTTTAACATCCCTGAAATGAATCCTGTTTGATCATGATGTATGATTTTTTGGATGAATTGCGAAAGTCGATTGACCAAAATTTTGCTGAGAAGATTTGCATCAATGTTCATCAAGGAAATTGATCTACAGTTCTCTTTCTTTGATGAGTCCTTGCCTAGTTTGGGGATGAAGTTTAATGATGGCTTCATAGAATGAGTTTGGTAGTGAACTTTTACTTTCAATTTCATTGAAGACTTGAAGGAGTATTGATGTGAGCTCTGCTTTGAAGGCCTTGTAGATTTCCGCTGTAAAACCATCTGGTTCTGGGCTTTTCTTAGATGGGAGGTCTCTTATTGCTATTTCTATTTCATTGCTTAATATGGAACAGTTAAGATGGTTTAACTCAGTTTAGTTTCAGCATGTCATTATTTGCTAGGAAAAGGTTCATTACTGCAAACTTCTTAAACTTACTAGCATAAAGTTTTGAGAAGTATTCCCTTATAATGTACTGAATCTTGGTTGTTTCTGTGGTGATGTTTCCATTCTCATCTCTGAGTTTATTTATTTCAGTGTGTTCTCTTGTTCTTCTAATAAGATTTGTTAAGGGTCTGCCAATTTGTTAATTTTTCAAAAACCAACTCTGTTTTGTTGATTCTTTCTATGTTTTTGGATTCTTATTTATTTAATTTTGATTTAATTTTAATTATTTCTTTCCATCTACTAGATTGGGGTTTATCCTGCTGCTCTTTTTCAAGGAGGCTCAGATGTCTCACTAAATTGTTGGTTTGAGATCACTCCAATTTGTTGATGTAGGAACTCAGAGCTATAAACGTGCCTCTGAGTACTGCATTTGCGGTGTCCCAGAGGAGCTGGTAATTTGTGTGTTCATTTTTGTTGAATATTACAAACATTTGAATTTCGTTTCTGATCTCTTCCATGACCCACTGGTGATTCAACAGTGTGTTGTTCAGCCTCCATGTGTTACTGGACTTTCATTGGTGGCTTTTGGTGTTGAGTTCTAATTTTATTGCCTTGTGGTCTGAGAGAATGCAAGGTATAATTTCAATGTTTTTGTATTTGGACAAGTTTGCTTTGTGACCTAAATGTGGTCTATTTTGGAAAAAGTTCCCTGTGCTGCTGAGAAAAATGTGTATTCTGATGCTGCTGGGTGAAATATTCGGTAGGTGTCTGTTAAATCTAGGTGATCTATGCAGTTTTATATCTGTGGTTTCTCTGCTGATTTTTTGCCGAGTTGATATATCTAGTGGGCAGAGTGTGTGTTAAAGTCCCCAACAATTAATATCTTGGATCTATGGGAGATGTGAGAAAAATTAGAATTTCTTGGATAAATTTGGGTGCTCTTGTGGGGAATAGATATTTAGAATTTAAATATCCTCCTGAAGGAGAGATCTCTTAATAAGTATATAGCGACCTTCTTTATCTCTTCTCACTAATTTTAATTTGAAATCTATTTTATCTGATATTAGGATTGCAACTCCTTCCTGTTTATGAGGCCGTTTGCTTGTTAGATTTTGTTCCAGCCTTTCACTTTCAACATGTGTTTGTTTTTATGAGAAAGTTGTGACTCCTGAATGCAGCAGACAGAAAGATCTTTTTTTTTTTTTAAATCCAAGTAGACAGTCTATTTTGCTTAATTGTATTGTTAAGTTTGTTAATGTTGGGAGATAGTACTGAGAGATATTTGGGAGTTCCTGCCATTTTATGCACCTTCTTGGGGGCTGTGCCAACTGGGTTATTCCTACCGTTCTTGGATTCTCAATTTGGGTGCAGTTTCTTAGCCTTTATTGTGGTCCTGTTGGTTTTCTCTGTGTAGGACATCTTTAAGTAACTTTTGTAGGGCTAGTTTGGTAGAGATATATTGTTTCACTTTTTCTTTGGTATGGAAAGTTTTTATTTGTCCTTCAGTCATGAAGGAGAGTATAGCTGGGTACAGTTTTCTTGGTTGATAGTTGTTTGTCTTTAGGGCATGGCCTACATCATTCCAGGCTCTTCTTGGTTTAATTGACTCTGCTGAGAAATCTGAGGTGATTCTACTTGGCTTCCCTTATAGGTGATTGATCTTTTCACCTTGACAACTTTAAGGATGTTTTCCTTGGTCTGAATTGATCCTGTGGATATTATAATGTGGAGTTGTGATGTCTTGTTTTGGTCTGGTCTATTTGGGGTTCTAAAAGCTTCTTGTATCTGAATAGGCCTATCTTTTTGCGTGTTTGGGAAGTTTTCTGCTAGGAACCTGTGAAACAAATTTCTTAGATCATTAACTTCTGTTTCTAGGTGCTGCCCTATACCTATTATCATCAGATTAGGCTATCTGATGGTGTCTTCCAAATGTTGAATAGGTCTATCATATTTCTTGGATTTGTCTTAGATAGTTGTGTGTTCTTCCTCTATAATATATAGGCTGTCTTCAATCCCCGAGTTTCAGTCTTCTTCATGGTCTAACCTATTTTCAAAATTTCTACTTTGGTTTTTTTAATTTCTTTTCCTTCTAATTGGTAGGCTTTGATGGCTTCAAATTCTTTGTTGGAGCTTTGTTTTAGATCTTGTATGAATTTGTTTACTTCCTTAATTTCGTGTTCAGTGTTTATTCACAAATCACTTAATTGATTTGTTATGGTTTCCTTGGACTCTCATTCCTTCTGTTAGGCTCCATTCAACATTCCCTTTCAGGTCTCCCTGACTTCTTTCAGCTGTCTTTTAATGGCTTCCACGAATGCCTCTATTTGGTATGAAAGTAACACAAGTTTTGTGCTAGAACACTATTTTAAGGCAAGCATCAACCAAATTCCTTTAGTTGCACAATCAAAAGTCGACAGATACAAACAATCTATTTCAATAGGTACAATCTATTCAACGTAAAACAACAATGTATTAATGGGGTAAGAACAGCAAAGTAGAATTTGGCATACCAGAAATTAGTTTTAGGGAGAAAAGTGGGGAAAAATATGATTAGAGAGATGTGGAAAGGTAAAAGGAGAGTGAAATTAACCAAGTCCTAATCTCAAAGAAGAAAATGTATTGGACAAAATGATAGGAGAAAGAGAAGTGAAAGTAAAAGAGGCAAGAAAAAATGGAAAAACAAAAATTTAAATTTAAAAAGTAAAACACAAAAATGATGCAATTTTAAAGAAGAAATATTGAGAGAAGAATGGGAATACGATGAGAGGAGGGGAAGAGTAGAAAGGAGATATGAAGAACTAAAAATACTTATAATAAAAATAAAAAATAATAAATCATTTTAATATTATATATATATGGTATTATGAGATAATACTGTAATTAAGGAATTTAAGCTAGAGATTTTTTGAAATAAGTAATAAATTTCTGGATTCATCGTGTAAACAATGTGGAATAAGGTCTAATAATCTATGAAGGGTATATCTGAGAATGAGCAGAACAGCAATTAAGTTACCCAAAAAAAGAATGAAGAGAAGAAAAAGTGAAAAGAATGAGAAAGAAAGAAAGGAAAAGGATCAAAAGTTCAATAGAGATAAAATAAAAATACAAAAGTGCACACACATATACACCAAAAATAAAATTTCTAAAAGCAAAACAAGATTAATAGAAAACAATTTTTTAAAAAAATAACAAGTTAATAAAAAGTTACAAAGAATGTGTTCTTTGGGGGGGGGGGGTTGAAAGGGAAGATCCTGTATCTCCCTTGTGTCCATAACTAGTCTCTTGGTGGAGTCTCTGGTCTGCTTTTGGTGTTTGGTTTTCCTGTGGCTTGATTGGTTTCTTAAGTTAGTTTATTTGGCAGGCAGAAAAATGGTCTGCTTTACCCAGAATTTTGTGATCCCCTTCCCAGGCTAGTTCAGTGGGAGGGAGATCTGCTTTGTTTCTCACAAAAGAGGGAGTTGGCTGTTTCCTCTTGATTGGAGATGCTGTGATGAGGCTAGGTTCTGGGTAGAGTTGAGGCCTTTCAGCAAACAGTAGCTTTTCCCTGAGGGGCTAGCTTCTGAGACACTCACAGAGCCCAGCATGGAGCCATTCTCAGGGTTTATGTTTACTGAAATTCAATTGATTGTCTAGGCTGCTATAGGGAGGGGAAGCCTCTGGCTCTGTTTACCCAGTGAAGAAAGACATTCCTCTGGGGGCAGAGTTTTCACTGCTTGGGCTGGGTGACTTTCTCCTGGGTGGAGCTGAGCCTGTCAGGTCATGTCAGGTTCCTCTGACCTGCTAAATGACTCTTTTGTTCTCCTCCAAGGCCTGGGTTGGAGCTATATTCTCAGCTGGGCCTTTGACAGTATCAAAGATGGAGATCTCAGGTAGTGGCACAGTGGGGAGAGGAAGGGGGAGGGGAGCCATGCCTCCTCTGCTCCCTGAGAAGGTGTTATTATGTAAGGCGTCTACTCATGCCAGTGTCTTGGTTCCTGGGTCGTCCCTGATCTGTGATCTGCAGGATGAAGATACCTACTCCTTGTCAGTTCTTGCTGGTGTTGGGTAGAATCTGATCATTTGCTGTGTCTGGCACATTTGTCCAGGACTCTCTGTGTTGTAGGTGTGGAAGCAATGACCACTGCTACCACCGCCACTGCTACCAGCAAGTGCTCAAATCTGTTTCCTTGCCTGGATTTCCCCTTTCTGGCAAAGCTCTTTGTACTGGGATGGCACACTTGGTGTTATTCTCCCGCCTAGGACTGTTCACTGAAACACTAATACTGCTTTCTAGGTGAGAGCTTGTTTAGCCTCCAGGTTCTGCTCTGCCATCTTCCTGGAACTACTCCTCTTTTTTTTCTCTCCAGTATATTTTCTTGTTTTGGAACAAATGTCATGGACTGTTTAACCATTCAAAAGGAAGCATATTCCCTTAATTTAATAGAAAAGGAATGCAGCCTGCTTTCATCTCAAGGAAACTTGGAGTATAATGTTAATCTCATAATTCACATCATTGAATTATCAAAGTCGTATTTATAATTTTTTGTTAAACTATTCATTAATGTTTTAAATGTTTTAAAAGCTAGTAATTCAAGAAAACACATTCTATTCTTCCAAGATTCCATAGTGAAGAATTTGTCTTTTATCATAGCCCTTACCACTGATCCCCTCCCTTCAAACTTGTAGCTTTATTCAGTTTTCTTGTTCCCACTTTCATTTTGGTACTAGCACGAATAATCTCCTTGTAGTATTTGACAATGAAATTCCATTTGTTGTTAGAGAGATCAATACATATTGCCAAAGCAGACCCATAGGCAAATAATAGAGCATAAACTATTGAATATCATTAACGTGATCCTATGCAACTATTCCATCAATTAATATAAATACCACAAAGTGTGCATCTTCATATAATTTTTAAAATACAATGTAGTTACACATCATATGTCATAAAATAATTCAGACCACTGATAGAAGAGACTAAGCTCAACCTTTTGCATTGTTCCCAATACTATTTACAAAATTTTCTTTCTCATTAACTTTCACTGCAAGGCCTTCTTTCCCTAGCAATAAGTTATAAGTTATGTCCTTGGATTTTAGTCAACTTTGAGTAAGCTGTTTTCTTTCCACAACTAGTTAGTCCCTCATGTTAAATACCTGAGGAATAACTTGTTCTAATATGCCTGCAAGTGGAGTATCCAAGGCAACTGTCTGTGCCCACTCTTCCCTTACTTTGTTTGGGAATGCAGTATCATAGACAGGGGAGAAACGGGTTTCAGGGTTCAGGTGGCTGGAACCCTGGTGTTATGAATTATGGGTAGCAGAAAAGAGTAGTAGAAACTAGGATACCAGGTAAAGGTTAACTGTGACTGTAATTGCTGAGGTCCAGTGTCAGGAAATTTGTTAGCAGCAACAGCTTTGCAGGGGTTGGAGTAGCTAACACAGGTATCCAGAACTGTTTAGCAGGGACTAGGAAGCATAGACAAAGTGAAAGAGTAAAAGTTGTGAGGGATTGTGGGGCACGACCAGGGTAACAAGGTCATGGGTGTGCAAACTTGGTAGCCAGTACTATGGTAGAAGCAATTGGCATGGTGTCCTGATGTGGTGCAGAGCTCTGGGTGTGCTTGTCCAGTTTTGGCTGTTAGATCTTTAGGGAAACTACATCTAGCATCTCATTATCAGCTTGTTGTGTTCAGGCATGTGCCATCTATAAATGTCTACTCCAAGTAGATTGCATTCTTTGACACCAGCTATAGGATCTTTGCCCTAAGCATCCTGAGAGACCACACTCCACAATGCTGCAGAACAGCCTCCAAATAATGAGTTGCAATCACCTCATACAACTCTTGCTGCTACTCTCCAATGTCAATGATCATGGTAGCAAGGAATCTGAGATGTGCTCAGCCGCAGTGCTCTGGGAAGCTACCAAATCGCCCTGTCTTTCTGGGAACTCCCTAGAAATGGGCAAGAGCACTTGTTGATGTTCTTCCAACTTTTCTCTGTGGCTCAGCACAACCAGACTGTTGTACCTCAGATGGGATACTTTGATGTCCAGGTGGCCTCAAATGTGCTCTATCTTCTCTCTCTAGATGCTCTTCTGCTTCAGCTGCCTCTCCTTTCCCTTCCACGTAGCTCGCTTCATCTCCACATCGTTTGAATTCTGCTTTATTTCAACCTGTGGCTTTAACACCAAGCCTTTCCACTTTCTCGTCTACCTCTCTAGCTGTGAATCTGGTACAACAAGTAACTTCTGTATCTGTTTATCAAGATTTGAGCTGGAATCTAGGAGGTACTAGCTAACTGAGAACATGGGGAGCTTCCTAAATACTCCCCTGCCATTCACTGCTCATTGAGAAAGATGCAAATGTGTTCTGGTCAGTCTCTCCTTCTCCATTTCTGGTGAATAAAGTGAAGTCACAATGGACCTACTAGACAGCTGCTATGTCAGCAAGTGACCAAACTAAAGACAATTTAGTGAGGGGTACTTATCAAGAGTAGTAGACAAATGCACATATTTGTGTATATTACTAAGGGCTTTCATCACACTAGTTATTTTATGTCCAAAATGGCAGACCAATGTTAGGCTCTCCCCGAGATCTTCCTGTTCTGCAAGTCCTGAGGTCTCCGACATACAACTCAGACCTAATGACATGGGTGAACAAAAAAGTAAGGGAGTATGGATTAGTATTTTTAAGGTGTGGTAAGGTTTTGTCTTGTCATGACCACCATGAAATCAATGTCCTTTCTCTGACCTTCATCATATCTCTTTATTTGGCATAATTGGCAGATTTTTTAGTGTGTCGTTTTCTCCTGTTACTTCAGTTTACAAGTTAAAACTTTAAGCATGCCAAACCAGGAGTTTCCATTGTCCTAGTAGATGTTTTGTCTTCTAGGACCTTCCTTCCAGGTAACTCTCTGTTTAGCATATTGCACAATGCCCCAATCAATGAAATAATTTTGAGCCTAGGAGAAAATCTCCATTTGTAAAGCAGTACACATAAGAAGGAAATGATGCCCCACACTCAAATGCTCCAGGAAAACAGAGTGTAAGGGTGTCTACACAGTTGGGAATTAGGATTCTGAGGGGTGGGAAGGGATGAGTTTAGATAGGAAACCTAGAAGTAATTATAAGTTTCTGAATGTCTAACCTTATTTCCTTCTGCCACTCAGACCCAATTCAGGAAGTGCTAGAATGTTTATGATCACAAAAAAGAGTTTTTAATCCCGGGCCCAAACTCTATGTGTTCTTGTTACATCGTTCCACTAGCTCCTGATGTAAATTGTCAGAAGGGCAAAGGGGAAAGGTGACCCCTGCTCAGGAATATAAATGGAGCTTAAAAGTAACTGCAATCTCTGACTTTCTATTTTAAAGGTAAGATAAAAGGCAGTTTGAGTTTCTACGAAATCAGTTTCTAGGCTCTATTGTTCCTTCAGAACTTCTTTCCTTCCTTCTGTGTTTTGAGAGCAACAGTTAGTAGTGCTTCTGTCTCTTAGGGGCAATCCTTCTCTTCACACAATGCTTAAAGTAGACAATAGGTGGGAAGCTGCCATTAAATTTAAAAAGCATGAAATAGCACACAATGTGTGCTTTCCCTGTATTCCTGGACCTAACAAGTTCCAAATTCTGAAGAGAACGCGATTATGTGTGAGTACTAACAACCTCCACTGAATGGTGAGCTTAGAACACTTTTCCCAAGGCAGGTTCTGTCCAGGTTATTGGGATGGCTGAGATCTACTGGATCAATGAACTTACAGACCATGCAAGACAGAAAAATCTAAGACATTTAGATCCCAAAAAGAAACTGGACCAAGAAGAGAAAACTTATCATTGCTGAAAAAGGAGGAAGACTTAACTAGGAGAATGCCCCTCTGAATACAGATATGGGTATAATTATAACAAAGTTCTAGGTTATGGCTCATCAGTAGAAACTATCAAGTCAAAACTCACTAAAGCTAAAAATAAAGCTTATAAAATTAACAAAAAACTATTTGGATTTCAGTACTAACATCTGTTTTAAGGAGTGTGATTTTGGTGTGTGTGTGTGTGTGGTGTCTGAGATTATGTATGGGTGAGCATTAGTTCTTAAAATCATCATACTGTCAATATTCTTTAGATTTCCCATTCATGTCTGGTGGCATTCTAGCTCTACCACGTGAAACACAATTCTCGCTTTCTTCTGGTTAAATGGAGATAAACATGTAATGGATATGTCAACCTGGGTTGGTTTCAAATGATGATATTCAGATCTTACTCTCTGGAATAGGTAATGTATAAGAGTGAGCCAGGATTGTCAGCCCAGTATTTCCAGTGACTTACATAATCTTTCTGAATCTCAGTTTCTTCCTGTGTGGAAAGTGAAAAGAATTACTGTGTGGACCTTAGAATCAGGTGGGAGTTATGACTGGGTGTAGGAAGTATACGTGTTTGGGATGTGTGTACAGAGCCTGACACTCTCATAAAACTATTGATGTTTATATTGAAATGTATTCCAGGAATTGGAAACAAGAGGGATTTTTCTGTTCTAGTTTACTCTTTTATGGCATTGAGGGAACCAGAGATAGTCAAGGAGAACAGGGAAACAAACGCAGCACTTGTACACTGTAGCTATTGTGTTCACAATGAGCTATACCACTGTGGACAGGGACAGGAGGGATGGGACTGTCAAACAAGAAATGAACTCATTACCTGACTTACAAAATGGTTATCCATATAACAATTTTAAAAATATAATAACAATTATAAAAATCGAGGTTGATGATTCTCTCCTCCAGTTTTTGTAGGTGCCCTTAAGACTCAGGCCCACCAATGGAGTTTTTGAAGGTCAATATATATGATAATTAATATAAAGCCATAATCTCTTAAGAAATGTTATAACAAGTATTTCATTCTTAGTACTGGTTTCTCTTTGAGTAGAAATTCTATATGTTGTTGGCAGAGCTAATGTTTTACTTTCTGGTTTTAATATTTGTTAGGTGTGGAAATCCTTCTTAAAGATTTGCAACAGAGTTCTGCTGTGTCTTGGCACCCTGCCCCTAACTAAAATGGTAATCAACTTTTGAAATTCATGTACTTAAGTATGAGTTTTATTTATTTAATTTGCTGATGATGGTGAACTGTCGTTGTCCTTCAGCTCTTCAGCTCAAGACTGCTCTAGCACTTGAGCCAAAGTTCCTCTTCTAGCTGTTTCTGCTTAGGTGGTGCTATGGAATCAAACCCAGGGTCTCGTACATTCAAGATAAGCTGTCTACCACTTATCCACCTTCTCAGCTCCCATAAGCGGTATTTTTGTGCTAAGGTCTATCAAGCAAATCACTGAGCAAATGTATTCATTCGCTACTAGACATAATCAAAATTATGAATTATCTGATATTTTAATGAATAAATTGTTATCATTGTTACTAGGAATTGTTTGTCTCCCCATGCTGTAAACATGGAGGACGTATTTTAAATTAAAACTAAAAAAGTAATTTTAAGATCTTGATGCTAACAAATGTGTCCAGGTGTTATTACACTAAACAGAAAATTCAAAATGACTTTTCTTCATAAATACAGAGATTAAAGGACTTATAATACTTATTTCAAAATGCAAATTAAAGGGAAAATCAGTCAGGAGATAAAATTTATATTGAATGTTAATTTTTGAAGAGGAAAAGAAAATATTAGATGGCAGACTAAAGACAAAACACTATCAGAGCCCTTTATGCTGAATTATAAAAAAAGAAGCTTTAATTGAAAAATTGAGCTGGAACGTGCACATCAGGCAAAAGCAAGCAATCAGAGCATACCACCAACAAAAACGCCATAATGTATACCTCAGAAAAAGGAAACAAGTGCAGACCAGGGCTCAAAATCCTTATCCTTTATTTCAATGATACACATATACCCCCCTACACACAGACTCACAATCACACACATAAACACACACACACACACACACACACACACACACACACACACACACGAACACACAAGAATGTATGCAACAGCTCAACCTACTCACTTCCATTCAACATGAATCAAAGATCTTCCTGTAATATTTGAAACTTTAAAAGTTTCAAGTCTTTTAAGTAATTGATAACAGATGCTTAAGCAATTATTTTCTGAATAGACTCTGCTATAGAAATGAGAGTTCAAGATGGTTATAACTACTTAAATATCTTTGAATCTCAAAAGAATTAAACAAGAGACAATCCGAATTTTGGGACTATATTTCTACCAGCTATTCTTCAAAGGCTTAATAAGAGGTTGCAAAATCCAAAATTAAATATCAAATTAATACAACTAATATTTGTGTAAGCGAAGTGAAAGACACTGATCAGTGACCTATGCTGCCTCCATTTCTAAGCCGGCTGCACATTGTGGAACCTTTGATTCTACTGGGCCAGGCCCACAGTTGTCTTCCCCAGAGCAGTGGCCCTGCTGGGGTTGGCACTGGGAGCTGTGTGGAGAAGAGGGGAGGTTTCGGAGGCGGCCAAGCTGGGATTGGGGATGGGGGTAGTAGGGAGAGTATGGGAGGCCCTGGCAGAGGCTGGTGAAGGGAGGAAGGAGGCAGTAGGCCAATGACTCAGGAAGCAGCAGCCCCAAAGGCAGCTGGGTTCTGGAGAGTGTCTGTGAGGTGTGGAGTTTGGCCCCAGGGGCCTCATGGCTGGGTGAGGAGAGGAAGGAGTCTCAAAACCCACCCAAATAGGCAATGAGAAATGAGACAACCAGTGGCTGAAGAATTTCAAGAAAAAAGGCAGGGACTTGTAGGTAAACTCTGGGGGTGGGGAGGGCAGCAGTGCTGAACCAGTGATGGTCATGCCTCTCTCGAGGCACTTGAAGTGAGTGAGGGCCAGCGCTGCTGTACACTGGGCCTCACTCTCGCCTTGAAGCAGGCACCAGGAATCACAGGCACAGCTTCAGCTTGCCTCACAGAGCTGGCCTGCCATGAGTGCTGGGGACTGGGCAGCTGCTGGGAGGTTAGGTGCAGCAGGACAGAGGAGAATGGCTGGTGGGTACTGCTCCACCCTAGCCAGATACAGATCCACTGAACTGGCCTCTGGGGATTTGCGTGTTGGCTGCTATGTGTGGGCTGGGAAATACCTTAACATGGCCAAGGAGTCTCCACAGCTAGGCACATTTGCTCCTGTGCCTCTCCCATCTTCTGGATTCCCACTGTCCTCCTGCCTCGTGCCATGTCCAACTACAGGAGTAAACTTCTCCAGGCCTCTAAGAGGCCATCCTGGAGATGCTCACAGGGCTTCCCACGTCTGGTTTACCATTCATGCAGGGCTCACAGGGTGCTATCCTCCAGGCAAAGCGTACCCCGATTTCAGCTTAGAAGAGGGAAAAGCTTCATTGTCCCAGATACAGCTGCCCTTGGGGTTCTCTGTGTACACTAGTCTTGTGCTGAGATAACGATCCCCAAAGACCGCCAAGGAGCCATTTCCGATGTGAGCACACGAGGGTCATTTATTGCAAGCTCGAGCATGGACTCACAACTGTCAGCATCACAGTGGGTCAGAGTTGAGAACTCTGAATCTTCAGTTAGGGTTTTTATAGGGCATAGGGCTGAGGTAAGTGGGTTCATAGCTTGTCAGTTACATGATTTGTTGACATTTAATGAGTTAATATTGTAACAATATTTTTGGCTAATATGTGTAAGCTTAGCAGTAAAAAGCAAATTATGTTAAATATGGAATCTTAAGAAACATGTGTAGCTTTAGGTACCTTCCTGTCATCTGCTGATGGCTATTGCTAGGGGAGTTATGGGAAGAATGTTATTGGGACATTTCATGGTGTTGCCAGGAACCTGAGTCCTAATTTTCGGTAAAAGTCTTTACAATGGGTACGTTCAGTAAATGCCTTCACAATGTATACTTTCAGTATAGGCCTTCATAATGGACTAAGTCCAAAATGGCTATACTCTGGCTAAGGTCTCCCACTTGGTGTGTGTGTGTGTGTGTGTGTGTGTGTGTGTGTGTGTGTGTGTGTGTGTGTGTTTGGTGTGAGAAAGTCAGACACAGCTGAGCTTTGGTGCAAAACACTGCTTCCCTTCAGCATTGAGTTTGGTATCTAGTGGTTTTTCCCTCTCCCGGATTCTGAACTCTAAATTTGTTCTTCTGTATACTTTTATCTTTAGATCTTAATATTCAGATTCCTAATATCTGCTTGTGAACTTCAGAATTTGCTTCATAAATGGGGTGCTTTTCTTCTAACTTTTATGAAGCCCTTTGCTCTGTTTAAATGCAGCATGTGCTGTGTTAGTGGTTTTACTTAGCCCAGACTGTTGTGGCCCAGGCTGTGACTGTTAGTTCTGAGATTAGTTTAGGCTAATATGAGATACTATCATTTCAGTCTGTCTAGTGAAAAAAGTTCAGAAGCTTTATTGAAACATTTTCCTGGCTGTAAAACCAACAAAAATTCCAGTGGTATAAATGTACAATCTGTTGATTTTAGTTAATTGTGCACCACAGCAATGAAAAAAATCTTCTTACTGAAGTGATTATTTAGAATGTGGAAAAAAATCAAATATTATAGAACTTAAAAACTGATCAAATAACAAAAGAAAAAGAAAGACACTGATCAGGAATGCAGTACAAATGTAAGTGTTTAATAAATAAATGAAATGTTTGGGATTCTTATCCACATAGTAAATACAAAGGAAAATAAATAGGAAAGTCTCTGAAATCCCATCCTACACACCAGAATAGCTATTACGACACGAATAAATAAACATCTGGAGAGGTAGAAATAAATTAGGAACTGTATTTGGTTTTGTGGTATTGTAAAATAGTGCAACCTATAATGATCATAATGGAAGTTTAGACAATACCAAAAAGACACATGTGTTGATGACCTTTACTGCAACCTTGATATATAAAGAAGGAATATATATCAACATCAATATCCATGTGCATGGCAGCAAGAAAGAAATCTGTGCATTCAACCGAGATGCACAAAAAAGAGGGAATAAAGGAAATATGCTATTCATAACTATAAACATGTTCTGGTATATAAGAAAAGTGAATTTTTCCAATATCACCGCTATATATTTTTGGATATATACCTAATCCTAATTTCACAGGTTTCGTGGCTTCTTGTTTTTCTTTAAAAGGGACCTCCATATTGATTTTTAGATGTTGAAGATATCCTATAGTATGTGGATATTAGAAGAAATTTAAATATATCAGTGAACACATAAAGGACCATCATATACAGTTTGTAATTTGATCCAATTTTAAGAAGGCAACAATTGGGGGACAAGACAATGTTAGAACCTTAATAACAAAAAAAACAGACATGGAAAAATTTTAGAAATGTGCAACTGATTAGTTCTAATACTAACAAAATATTTTCCTCAAGTTTTAAAAATGAAACAATTAAAATAATACTTAATAACATCAAATAAGTATGCTATGGAAGAAAATGTACAATAGACATATGTTTCCCCATAATTTGTTTTAATTTATAACAAATGGATTAAAAGAAAATGTGATTACATGTCTGAAGATGATAACACATTCAAGTATCATTGATTGAATCCAGCAAAAGAAAGTAACAGAGAAGTAGAGAGTAAGAACAACCTGGGGCATGGATTTAGATACTCAGTAGAACATTGTGAGGAAAAAATGTGCTCCATTTTGCTCATCAACATTGAGCTAGGACAGCTACCTTTTGACAGAGTACTCGTAATGTAGTCAGAGCAGTGGAGTTACTAATTTAGGCAGTAATTTATTACTTTTATTCCCTAATCTTATGATGTGATTCCCGAATTATGTGAGTGATCCTAGATTTTCTGAGCCCTTTTTTTCACCAAAAATTACTAATTCCTTCCCCTGCCAATATTTCTTCTGCTACTCTCATTTCACCTTGTTTCTGAACTCAACTCCTGTGTCCTTTTGGTTTATGAGAAAGAGCTAGAGAAATATGAGGATTGTCTGGAATCTGAGTAACATCCATTCTAGCTTGGAGGATCTGGTAAAAAAACCTCCACCTGGGACTCAGAATCAGATATTAATTGACTTCTTTGGAAATAGAGAATCTCAATCCCTCAGGCAGGATTCATCATTCCTTGACTTTCTCTGAAGAGATTTGGTCCTAGGGCATAATTCAGAGAATGAACTTTCCCACCACTCACCACAGCTTTGTCAGGAGGAATAGGTTCAATACTAAAAGTGATCTCAGTCCTCACAGGGCCAGTCAGAAGCCAAAAGATCATATTTTCCTCCTCATCAGGCACCTTCTAGTAGGAACAGAGTCTGGGCAAAGTCTACGATGGAGATAAAGTGAGACTAGGCCTAAGGAGTACACAAAAGAATGATCCTCTCTTTGACTAAACGTGAGTTGTGCAGTGAGACATGACAACTTCCTTTATATATGAAAATTCAATAGGTGAGTCATCTCACTGCCACCGTGAGGGAGGTCAGTTTCCCCAAAGAAGTTGTTAAATGTTGTGTCTACCAGTTTGCCCTCTAGGCTGTTGTCTCTCCCACCCCTTCCCATGCCAAGAATGCATTGCTTCTTTCAGACACTCAACTACTTCTCCTGAATCCTAAGCAGGAATATTGTAGGCTATTCTTTGGCAAACCTCTTGGTTTGGAGGTAGAAAAGACCAAGACTCTGCACATGCCAAGAGGTAGAGAAGGTGAGTATAAGCTCAGATTGGTACGGAAGAACAATCATGTTGAAAAAAAAATGAAATTAATGGTTGAGTAATTTAGGGTGTATAGCCACTAAATTTAGGTAATTATTAGTAACACATATACAATCATGGATTAGGAAGAAAACAGTGAAGTAGGTTCATGATAACATGGAAAAGACACATAACAGCCATAACAGGAGATGAGAGTGTTCAGGAACTGTTGGCAGAGGTCTATTTACTATCTGAGGAGTGACCTTGGATAGGAGGCTTTTAGAATAATATCTAAAAGAGAGGGACTTGCTGGGCACTAGTGGCTCACACCTGTAATCCTAGCTACCCAGGAGGGTGAGATCTGAATGTTATGATTCAAAGCAAGCCCAGGCAGAAAAAGCCAGAAGTAGTGCTGTGGCTCAAGTGGTAGAGCACTAGTCTGGAGCTCAGGGACACTACCTAGGCCCTGAGTTCAAGTTTCATGATCATCAAAACAACAACAAAAAACAATAATGATAAAAAGAAATAAAAGAAGGACTTAAAGATATGCGATGGAATGATGATCCTGTGTAACTGTCTAGGTAACATTAAAGGAGACAAAATTTGGAGGAAAATGATACCTATTCATTACTAATCAAGGATGCAAAGAAAATGCCAAATTCCTCTTCTCAAAAACTTCCAAACCTGGGCTCCTTGGTTGAGTGATTGCCTTGCAGGCTTGACGCCCTGGGTTCAATTCCTCACCCAGAAGTGGTGCTATGGCTCGAGTGGTAGAGCACTAGCCTTGAGATGAAGAGGTGAGGGACAGGACCCAGGCCCAGAGTTCAGGCCCCATGACCTGCCAAAAAAAAACCCAAAAAACAAAAAAAAACCTTCCAAACTTATCTTTTCTCATAATTGAGGAGAGAGTTTTTATTTTAACAGGGATTCTTATCTAGTTCAAGGTCATCAGAACTTCAGTAGAGTTTTCCTGTTGAGATATAATGGACCTAACTCTGCTGAACTTAATCATGACTAGGAAAGTATGGACATTGATGTGTTTATTATATTTTTCCTTATAAATATATAATTCTGTCAGGTATTATATATAATGTATATTGTACAATATATTATACATTTTATAGTATAATAAATATATTATAATGTAACATGTATTATATATGAACAGATTTCCTAATTTTAGAGTTAGGAACAAGCAACATATTGAAAGACGAATGCTTGAATCTCTGAGTAATTTCTCTACCACTTGACAATTCCAGGTTTCATTCTTATTACCCAAAGAGCAACATAGGCAAGCAGTGCCCATGGAGGTGGAACTCTGGATTCTGGAAACTGTGATCAGCACATATATATACATATATATATATATATATATATATATATATATGAAATATTGTTTTATACTAGTGAATGTGTAAAACTATAACAGCAGATAATTAAGTCAACATCTATGTGCACACACACTCAATCAAATTTCAAGTATAATAATTTCTTTTCAGGCTGGGAAAATGGCTCAGTGGTAGAGCTCTTGCCTTGCATGCATGAGGCCCTGGGTTCGATTCCTCAGCACCACATAAGCAAAAGGAAAAAAGCCCGAAGTGGCACATTGGCTCAAGTAGTAGAGCGCTAGCCTTGAGCTGAAGAGCTGAGGGACAGCACTGAGGCCCAGAGTTCAGGCCCCACCTCCGGACCCCCCCCCAAAAAAAAATATAATGTCTTTTCTATGTTCCCTATGCACCTACACAGGGAGTACATGAGTTGCCCATGAATTGTCCTGGGAGTTCTTTATCTGGCTACTGTAGCTTCACATCATTTGTTCTCTTAGTAGCCAGATGTCATGTGTTCAACAACAATACTTGTTACAGGAAAAAGTATCCACCCTGACACACAGAGGAACTTGGATTTCAGAAATGCCACAAATAAGTGGGGGTTGCAGCAGTACTTTTCAAAATTAAATAGATTGCATATTTATTAGAAAGTTTGTCAGAAAAATAAACTTCAGTGCAGGATGAAACACTTGAAGAAAACTACAGTTGAAATTAAATATAGCTAGGTGCTGGTAGCTCATGCCTGTAATCTTGGCTAATATGGAGGCTGATATCTGAGAATCACAGTTCAAAGCCATCTTGGGCAGAAAAGTTGACATGAGATACTTATCTCCAATTAATCAATCAAGTCTAAATTTGATACTGTGGCTCAATGTTGTACAGAGATAACCTTGAGCCAAAGACCTCAGGAACAGTGCCCAGGACCCAAGTTCAAACTCTGCAATAGAAAATAAATAAAAATAAAAAATAAATTACATATAATTTATTACCAACACTGTATAAGGAAAATATATGACACATGGCAACATATGACTTCAAGTTACAAAGTTCCAAAGCATTTCCTCACTCTTGAGAAAAAGGAGTAATCCATATTGAAAAAAATAAAAACATGAATGATTTATACCAAATTTCAAAACATACTATATGTTATACAAAGGAAATGCAATAAACATGCATTTCACAATTTAGTAACATCATATAGTATGAAGAATCTGATTAACTGATTCATAAAAATCAATACAATGCAGATAAAACATCCAATATCTCAGGGGTCAAATTAGCAGAATAATTTCCATCTATGATGGTTGTTTTGCAAATTATCCAGCCCTATCCATCCCACAATTGCAGAAGGCTTTTCCTGAGAATGTCCAGAAACCTGTCTACTGTGAGTGCTCAATGGAGACCTGGTCCCATTCTCTATTATTTAGACATGTGATAGACTGAATATCTGATAACTCGCCAAAGACACAATTTGGGAATGGCTTCCAGTAATGACATTTTAGTTCTCAGAATAAAATGGAAATTGAAGATAGTGGGAAATTCTACCAGATCCCGGAAAGATTTCTATTATTGTGCTAAAACTGTCCCTTCTACTTACACTTGAACAAACTGCAGCAATTGTCACTCCAACCACATGTCCAAAAAATAGCTTTCCAAATATTGACCTGTTTTCATGTTAGCAAATCAAGACACTCTATTGTGGCCCTGTTTTACTTAAACTATCTGCTCTGGTTTGCCCAAGAGATAGTTGACCTTAACAATTTCTTAAATTTTAGGTCATCACACAATCACTTCATAGCCCTTAAGCATTAAAAATACATATCCATATTAGTCTGCATTACATACTTATGACGGTTTTTCTTCATTTGTCATGTTATACATATTTGTGTATCCCAGGGCTTAGTTCTGTAATCTTCTTTCTCATGAGTGTTACCACTGAGTACATGTAATTATTTCGTTTTTTTTATCTTCAGCTCTGTTCTTTCTTTAATTCAAGTCCTTAATAGCATCATGTCTACTGACAACTCCTAGCTATTGATTTTAACAAATTCAAAAGAACCCAAAGTGAGCTTTGATTCTATCCCTCATTACTATTTGTTTAATTGATAATTCTTCTAGTTGCCTTGTCAAAATATCTTGGACTCATTTCAGACTGACCTACTATTTCACACCTCATATGTAATGTATGAACAGGTTTTGACAAATTAACTCACAGGATATTTTAGGAACCATAAATATATAGTATATGAGTACTAATACTATGCCTTAAATTCGTGGCCTTGGTTTTTTTTTTTCACTTTTCTTTTGTGCTCAGGCTGTCAGTCTTCCATTTGAGCCACAGGTCCACTTTTAGCTTTTTGGTTCTTAGTTAAAGATAAGTGTCTCATGGTCCATTTACCTGCTCTAGCATGAAACTACGATCTTCTGTTTTCAAGCTTATAAATACCTAGATTTAAACGTGTGCACCACTAAAACCACCCCTATTATATTTGAATTAAAAATAAGTTCAAAGAACGAATATTTGTGGTATTTTCAAATCAATATGTTTTCATTTACACATTGCCTTAAAAGGTTTTTGTTATTACAGCTCACTTATCAAGAAAGGAATGGAAAAATTCATAACCAAAGAACCTTTGTATGTACCAATGCTCAAGCCTGCTAACCACAATTTCTTTGCTGGGAAATAACAAAGGATTATATCGTCTACAGGGAAAACAAGAGAAAAAGCTCTTCACTGAAGTTGCTGAATGGCTGATAAGGATGAGGACAAGCAACTTTATCCAGAAATTATCACAAAGTGTTTGCTGTGGATAAGTGTAGCTAATCTTAGAGGATGATCATAATGATGAGGGGAATATTTGAAGGTGATTACAGAGGTGTACTTTCTTGAAGATATATATTTATAGCATAGTTTGTATACTGTTAAAAATGAGACAGTTACGATAGGGATGTTGTCATTCCTTGTATCGTTCACAGTATAATATTAAAACCAGGTTTATACATGTAGTATTTATAATAATTATAGAATATCACTAATTATGCATATATTATAAATATATCATTTTTATGTTATGTAATATAGTATATTACATATATTATGCACACATAATTTAATTTTTCTACTTGTCTGTCCAGGAATTAAACTAGCAATATCTTTGAAAATGGATAGAAAGTAGGGTCCTTACAATTTCGATTGCAACATAGAGTTTTACCCAATTAGAAGTTATTTATTCTGAATTGGTTTAGAAATGGAATATCAGAATATAATTGAGCTTTCAAAAATCATTATGTAAAAACATGCCAAGGATGGAGTTAAAAAACTATAACCTGACTCATGTATGTAATTCCAGCTACTTAGGAGCTGAGATCTGAAGATAGCTATATGAAGCCAGTCTGAGTGAAATGGCTCAGGGACAACACCCAGTCTGAGTAATGGCAGAAAAATAAATTATGTGACTAAAACATACATATATATTTATTTAAATAAAGTTGTCATTCCTTGTATCCTTCACAGTATAATACTAAAATGTTTAATGCATATATTATTTATAGTAGTGGTAGACTATCAGTAATGATACATATATATGTATATATATGATATATAAATATATAACTTCTATGTTATGTAATAAAATACATTACAAATATTATGCACACCTAATTTATACTGATAACACTAATATCCATTAAATTGATATATGTTTTAGAATAGGGAATAGATTTTTTTTTTGGTACAACAAGGAAGTAAGTTGTCACAAAAATTATTCGTTTTGGATTGTATATCCATAGCAATCTATTCCCTGTGTATTGAGGGTACTGATTGATAAAAACCTGTGTTCATCAGCACAGGTGTCTTTGACACCAGGAATAATAAACAGTGTAAGCTGAATGATGTTCACTCAGGTATTTCTTTAGAAATTAAACTGATCTACATTTGGTATGAAGATCACTTATGCTGTCATTATCCACACCCTTTTCATTTAAAAATATTTATATTCTGTATCAATGTTATTGCCCTTATTACCATAATTAGGGAGATAATGTGGATTCATCTGGTCCATAACTCTTGAAAATTAATGAATGTGACAAAGAATATCTTCAGATATGGCTGGTGGAATTCTGGAGTTGAATTATGGGTCTCAACTGATCAGTCTTAAGAACTTGGGAAATTTGTTTGGGCTTCTTGCCTACTTTTGGTTTTAATAAAATACTTAATTCATTTCCTAACTTGAAGAACACTCATGAGCACTTAAATTACCCTATTGTAGGTTCAGTGCTTGGAATGGTGTCTGCAAATTGTGTAGTAGGTCCCAAAAAAGTCAGCTTCCGTCAACATGGTCACATCATCCTTCCTGAAGGCCTTAAGAAATATATACCCAGTTGATGTTAATATCTGTGAAAATTTGTCTTTACTAAAAAAAGTCTTATCTTCATATGAAACAATGAAAGCAATGTTGGGGTTGTCCTGTGGCTTTTATTCTGAAGGAGTTTTGCCTAAATTTCATTCTTACCCTATTAGTGATAGCAGAAGTATTCTTTAGTGCTACCCTTCATATTTCTAGTTCTGTGTTCCATTTGGAATACTATTGTAACTTCGTTTATAATCTTTATAGGGAATAAATAAACTACAACTGCTGAAGTTTTCAATAGTAAATGCATTACATTTTATGTGCTTAGTATTTTCCTGAAATTATTACCTTTGGATTATATATCCCTAACAAACTATTTTTTTATGATTTCTTTTATGATTTATATCGATTTCTTATGTGGTTCTCATATGACTTCTTAGAGATCCATAAATAAAACAGCTGAGAACAGGAAAAGAGTAGGTAAGAAGTCATAAAAATTACAATACTATTATGGTGCTCTTAATGGCTAAGTGTAAAGAATATGTAATAAAACTGTTGGAAGATTCATTTGCTTTTTTGCTATTCTCTCTCCTTTCTTTGTAGAAAGGTTCTCACTACAATGTTCCAAGTGGTCTGGACCTTTCAAGGCTTGTCTTAGTGACATAAGTGATGGGATTAGGGATATGTGTTCCCATGGCTGGCTTTTAGGAAGTTCACAATATAGCAATACCTATACACATAAAGAAACTTTTGTGAGTGATGTATATTCACTTCCTCAATAGCCACAATGTCAAAACATCAAATTACTAACAACTGGCATCACTAACACCTCCATAAATCAAAAGTAAACTAAAAGCTCTACTTCAAAAACCAACATCTAAGGCAGTGTTGGAAATACAAGAAGAAACATAATACATCTAAAGTAGTGAGTTCTTTAACACTGGCAATGAGCAGGGATAGCTGAATTTTTAACCAGGCTTGAAAAGTTCGGGTGTCCAGTAACTATGTGATTAGAGTTGCAGAGTTGACCTTGGTATCAAGATTGGAGGTAAAATTCAAGGCAGATACGTTGCTGCAGTATTGTAGCACGATACACTGTGACCCTTCCTGAGAATGGTAAACAGAGAGTAGAAGCTAAGTCATTAAAATTTATAGGAAGGATTCTCCACTGAGAATAATTTCAGGGGGTGATCATTACTCTTGCGTTGAAAATGAATAGCCCATCATTCTACTTTAAGCTCTAGCATATTTCTGATTTGAGGACAATTATAACATACCGCTGTGCCATGAGTGCTGAGCAGTGTAGGTGTATATTACTCTAATATATGTAAAAATCCTTACAGGTATGGAATGGCCTGACCCTGACACTTCATTCTTTGTTGTTGAGTTTCATGGAGAAATGTTCATAATTAGGCAATTCACACTCATCTAAGTCTGACTCAGGCAACTGAGATAAGACATTAGGGTCATCACTCCAGTGACATGGTCTGTGACATGTGAAATAAATGACATAATTTCACAATGCAGATGTGTTTCTGAAAATGCATACAATACCAAATACCAAATATACAAAAAGGACAATTATCCATCTCATATTATCAGAAGTAAAGATACTCTTGAATTGTACTTACTTGCTAGAAGATCACAGGGTCACTGCTAACGTTTGGTATCTTTCCAGGTGCTCAATCTTCCTCAATCTTTTTGGAGGAAGTGTTTTTCCATAGTTTTTTTTGAGGTGTTCAGAAAATCATTACTGTCACTAACCGCAACCATGGGACAGGAAAGATGATGGGATACCTGGCCAAAGAACTGAGAAATCACAGGAAGTGATAGGAAAGAAGACACCAGAGGACCCCCAGCCTCATTGCCAGCTTCTGGATCACCAAATCCTGCTTAACAAGTTTATATTCCTTCTACTACAAGGGGATTGGTGGTCAGTGGCTATAGGTATGTCCATAAACTAAGGCATTAACCTAGCTTTGGTTACAACTATTAACATGAGGTATTGTTTGTATACATAGTGATAATTGAATCCCTTATTGTTAGGGAGCAGAAGGGAGCAATAGTCATTACATCCATAACACAGACATCCATCTTGTCTCCAAAGTCTTAATCTTTTAGTGTCCCCCAGCTCGAATTTGAATACTCTTGAGGTAATAACTCATACCCCTGTCTTCCCTTGATTGACCTTTCCAGAGCAGAGCTCTCAGCCTTTTGATTGCTGTTTGAGATGTCTTCCCACTCTATCCCTTTCCAGGTTTAACAGTTTGACCCTGGAATCCCTCACAAGTACTGTGACAGATGTATTATTTTGAAAAATATATTTTTTCTAGGATAGGTTCAATTTTTAAATTTTATTTTACTTCAAAAAATACTGTACAGAGTGGTTACAGTTACATGAGTAAGATATATTCCTTGTTGAATACTGTTACCCACTCCATTTTTGTTCTCATTTCTCTTCCCACTCTCCACACCTCCTCCCCACCCCATAGTTGTAAAGTTCATTTCTGAAAGTGTCTTGGGAATATCATTGTTGCAATGGGTCACTCTTGTACTTCTTTCATCACTTTATTTTTTCTCCTTCCATCTCCAAATCAGATAAATGTGTATACAAGATGGAAGGAATCAAAATCAACACAGAGTTTGCTAGGGATAAACCAATAGAAAAAACAAGTGAAATAAAATAAAATCTAGATACTCTACCGACATCAAGGTTGATATCTGAAAAACAAAAAAAAAGATTTGTTGTTTCCATGTCTTCGAGTTCATTTCAATTAGCATCATTTTGTAAGGTCAAATGTATATAAATCTTTAGCCAGAAATCCCACTCATGGGCACTTGTAGAAATGATCTCAAGATAAAACACACTAAATCTACAACTATATTTTTTGCAGCATTATTATTGTAGCTAAGATATGGAACCAATCAAGATGCCCCTCAATAGATGAATGGATCAAGAAAATGTGGTAATGTTATTCTTCTATCAGAATGAATGATAGAATGATAGTTCCTTTCTTAAGAAAATGGAAAGACTTGGAAAACAATCATATTATGTGAAGGAAGCCAGACTCAAAGAAAAATAGGTTCCAAGGTTTGCCTCATTTTTATTAATTAATATATGCTTAGGATAGTCCTGACAGACAGGTTAACTTTTTAAACTCTTAATATTCCCTTTTTTTCTCTCGTTCTTCTTCTTTCATGCCATTTGTGTGTGTGTGTGTGTGTGTGTGTGTGTGTGTGTGTGTGTGTGTGTGTGTGTGTGTACGCAGACAGTAATGAAACTTGACTCGGAGCCTCAAAACTCTTGCTTGGTTTCTTCATTCATGACTGACTGAGTCTGTACTATTTCAACCAAGGTTTCAATCTGTCTTTGATTGAACAATTGAACATAAATATCTCATGGAATGCTACCTCAGCCATCTGTGAACCATGATCTTCCAAGCTCAGCCTCGTGACTATCTAGGAATAGGGATGAGGCACTGGCATCCAGCTTTATTGACAAGTGCTTTTTGCTTTGATTTGTTTTTGATTTTTGTTGTTTTGTGCATCCAAAATCTGTATGGAAAACAAATCACTTATAACCAAGAATATTCACATAAAATGGGTGTTGTTTAAATATTATTTTATTAATGTTATCCTTTTACATACACATTATATGATTTGATTTTTTGAACTCTATTGTTGCAAAAGGTCAAGTCACATATATAATTTGAATCTTCTTTTCTTAGTTTTACAGTGTGTTAGGTGTTTCAAAACAGAATTTACCAAGGTTTAACTCTGCACTACTGAAGCAGCACCTTTATGATTATTCAATGTCCTGTAAATCATAAGTTCATGACTTCTTGTGGCATCATATGAGCACAGGTATTTTCCTATAATACCTCCACATAGTTTAGACATCAATGCCATGCACTCTTCTGCCAAATATGCAAGGACATCCTTTGTAAATCTCCTTGCATTTTCACTGTTCTTCTCTCTACTCTCCCATGCTAAGTCCTGTGATGATCATGTTGATTTTCTCCCCTGTTACATTCATCATTTCATCTTGGGAAATACTGGTATGCACTACTGTAATTCTGTCCATTCTCCTTGTGCTTCGTCTTGTACCCCTCTCACCGCAGAGGGTCAGAGATTGGGGATATTTTCTTCACTCTTTAGCTCAAATATCAATCTTTACTTTCTAGCAATACATTCATTGAATTCTTTCTGTAAAGTCTAATGTCTTGAAAATGATTACTGCATTTTCATGGCTTTGCTATTTGGCATTAGGGAAGAACATAGGTCAGTAACTATAACTTAGGTAAAAGAAGATTGCAATCATGCCTCCATATATGTTGTTAATTGGATAAGTTTTACTTCAAGGTCTACCTGCCTGCTTCCTTTTCACTGTTTATTTTTCAATGTAGCCTTTTTCTTCTGGAAAGTATTTATCGGCCTAGTGAAGATCCTACTGTAATTAGTCATTAATTTTATTCCAACATCATTTCACAGATCCTTCTGAGTTTCTTCAGGGTATGTATAGTAATGCTTCACATTCTTAGATATGTTTTTAACATCGATGCATCCGATGATAAAGACACATTGCTTAAGTAACCATTTTGATGATTGAAAAGAAACGATCCTGCAATCTCACTATATCGCAATTTTCTGGTTTTAAATTCTTTCAGATTAGAATTGATGCTGGAGAACGAACATTCTGTGTACAATTTTATATTTTCCTAATTATTTTTAGTATACTTTTCAATATTGTAT
The DNA here is from genome assembly GCF_019054845.1 of Dipodomys spectabilis. Taxonomy (NCBI): domain Eukaryota; kingdom Metazoa; phylum Chordata; class Mammalia; order Rodentia; family Heteromyidae; genus Dipodomys; species Dipodomys spectabilis. Next base: position 342,664 of record NW_024871300.1, on the reverse strand, counting down.
AAAGTTAAAACATTACTACTTACTTAGTTTTAGGATTTCTAAAATGGTTAGAATAAAAGTTCTATTCATTCACAATTTTAAGATAATATTGTCCATTATGACCAAGTGAGATATTTTAAACTTTTTATTTGTGGTCCTTAATGGTGGTGCTGGGGAATCAAGTTCTTGGTTCATGTGTCTTAGTCTACTGTGTGCCTCTGAGCCTGATTTGACCTATGGTTTTATTTTCAATCAACTGGAATAAAGCAAAATTTCCCTAGGAAGGAATTAAAACTTGGTTACTTTCTCCAGTATCTCTCACACACATAAAAATAATATAATTCTACACTGAAAGAAAATGGTGTTCTTATATTTTATTTATTAGTAGTAACTTTTTATTTTTTGTAGCCCCACTCTTCACTAAGTCTTGCCCATTTGCTATCCCTCCTTCCCATAAAACTTGACTAGATCAACTGGAAACCCACTTCTAGTAAGCCTTACCCTTAAAAAGCTCAACATTAACTAACCTACCCCATGGAAGCCCTGCTAAAAACTTTCAAAGGCCTGACTGAAACCAGACTCCTTCCTGATAGCCCTCCTCTGCTTTAGGGAAACCCCTCTTCTACTCCACCCCTTCCTGGAATCCCTGCTCTGCACCACCAGAAACCAGGCCACATCAATATCTCCTTCTATGTCCCACCTTGCTGCAATAGAACCCCGCCTACACCAGGCTCCTCCCTCAAATCCCCACCTCATCCACCAGATGAAGTCCGCCCCTAACTATTCTAGTCCCTCATAGTCGCATTGCTCCCATATCCTAGTACTTCCAAACTCCTCCCTTCCCTTTTATACCTCACCCCCAACCAGCCTTCTCACTACAGCGCCCCCCCACCCGGTTTCATCAGATACTCAGCCTATAACTAGCCTACTTGTAAGAGACCTAATCCCTCAGACACAGACCTGAACCTACCTCTTCCCACAAAGCCCATCATGCTATACCAAAAACCCTTCAGCTCCCTATAACTGCCCTTGAAGCCCTGCCTTGCTTGGCCAGAAGCTTCTCACACAGCCCATTTCCTGCCTTGAAAGTACAAAATGTCATGTCAAAAACGAGCTTTACAATGTCAGTGTGGGGCAGGGGAGGCAGGGAAGGATTGGGTGGGGGAGAGAGGGGGGCTGGGAAGGGAGGTGAAGGGTAAACAAAGGAGGAGGATGCAATGCTTGGTAAGAAATGTATGCATTATCCTGCCTATGTAATTGTAACCCCTCTGTACAATATGTTCTCAAATAAAATAAAATTAAATTAAAAATAAAAGACAGCCCTGCTCCACCACAAGCCTCTGTACCTCCCACATCTACTCTCTCAATGCCCTGCCTTGCTCTCCAGATAATCCTGCCCCCTATTGGCTCCTCCCTCAGTTACACATCTTACTCCACCAGATACACTGCCCAAAATTATCCTTCACCATTGTAGCTCTTCCACTCTTTCTCAAAGTCCCTCCTCCAACTAGCCCCATGGCTCCAAACCCTGCCCTGCTCCTGAAAAACCCCACTAGAAAACCCCCACCACACTATGCCATTTCTGGACACCCACATTGCTCCACTGGAAACCACTGCACCAGTTGGCCTCCCTCTGAAAGGCTCACTAGACTCAACTGTAAATCCCAGTCCCTCCATAGTCCCTTTTGGAAGGTTGTTTTGCCCTGCTGGAAATCCTGTCCATAATCCATGTCCTGCCTTACAACACTGAAATACCCATCCAATCTTACTCTTCTTCACGAAGTGGTGACTGGCTACACCAGAAACCCCATCCTACCTAGTCTAGTGCACTGGATCTTATCACTGCTCTCACAAAGCCCTGGTCCTTAATAATGCCTCCATACATTGTGACTACATCCTGCTCTACTGGAAACCCCACCTCCACCCTAAAACACTTTCCCAAAGGCCTGCCATTCTCCATGAGAAACCCCGCCCCTTGCTAACCTATGTCTTCTGAGTACCACCCTGCCCTCTCAAAGCCACACCCTCAAAAGCCACTCCCTCATAGCTCCGCATTCCTTCTCCAGAATCCCCACTTTCTGTCAACCTCTTGCCTCCATTCCCTGCCCTGCCTTATGGGAAACCTCACCCTACATATCCCACAAGGGCTCACAGTGTTCCACCAAATCCCCTCGTCTAAGTAACCTCCTCCTTTGTAGCCTCATTCTTCCTTCTCAAAGCCCCGCCCCAAACTGCCTCCTCCCCAGTGACCCAACCTACTTCCAATGAAAACCTGTCCACCTGCCAGCGTCCATCCTAAGTCCCACCTACTCCACAAGAGACCCCTCCCCTACCAAGTCTAGTCCTTCATGTTCCCTCCCTGATGTCTCAAAGTCCTACACACACTGGCCTTCACCCTCAAAGCCCTGTCCTGTTCCACCATACAGGCTGTGCCAATACCAAATCCTCCCTTAAACCAGACAGAGCTTCACCAGAAACCCAATATCACCTCACCCATGAAGGTCTCATCTAGTAATTTTTATAACAAATGTGATTTTGAACATATCTGGGGAAATAAAAGTTCCTGCCTCCAGCTGGGCTCAGTCACAGAGAAGGATTTGTGCCTGTTTTTGATTTTTCAGCTCGTCCTGACAATGCAAAAATTCAAGAACTCAAGCAAATAATATGGACTAGAAGTATGGCAACAGTGGTTGAGCTTCTTGGTGCTATACAACAAAAGTCCTGTCTAGCAAGCAGAGAACTCCTGGATAGAACCCTAGTAATACTCCTCTCTTCCACAAAAAAGCCTAAATAAGTTTGTCCTATTTAAACATCTAATTTCAAGGCCACTGACAGATCAGAGATGGTGACATTTCTTTAAAATCAGGTATTCAAAAGAGACAAAGTTATTTAGGCTTGAAAGAATTGAAAAGAAAGGAAAATGCATTTGATTTTTGTTAGCTCCATAATTCTTGAAAACATAAAATGCATATATCCATGTATGTATGTATATACATATATGTAAATATATGTGCAAGTAGTTCATCTCTTTTCTGTGTAGCAAATGGTACAAATGAATCTGCACAATCACTACTCAAAGGCATGAATATACAAAGAGAAGGAGCAAAGAACTTGTATTCAGAAATCTATGGTTAGACAATAACCCTGAAAATCTTTTACATCAGTTTGCATTTGTCAGTTACTGCAGTACAGGGACAGTAAGGCGACAATGTGATATCAGGCAGAAGAAATAAGAGAAATGAGAGATGAGAGATACAAATGGTACAATATTCTTTCTGATGGGTAAGTAGAATTTCCAATGTGTGTGTGTGTGTGTGTGTGTGTGTATTACATTTTCTTCATTCATTTCTCACTTGAAGGGTATCTGGGCTGATTCAGTAAGCATGGTTGTGCTGAAACTTTAACTATATCCTGGTTTGTAAACTTTCAGGCAAATGCCTAGGAGTAGAGTTGATGGAAAATATGGAAGTGGGTAGTCAAAAGAGAGGTAAAGGGAGAAAAGATAGAATGAATAAGAGGAATTGGAGGAACAGTAAAGAGGAATCCAGTAAATTTCCTACAAAATTAAGAAAAGTGAAGAAAGATTTTCATAGAGGTGGGATGGATGAGAATGTTGAAAGGGTTGGCATTGATCAAAGTATACTGTACGCATTAACTGCTTTATTTAATGATAACTCAAAATAATGATTAAAAATCATGTCCCTAAAATGTTATGCAATTAGAGGCAAAGCATGAGAATGTGCACAGATCAACTCTAGGGTCTATAAATATTTTTTCGTTAGGATGAGTTTTAGAACAACAGTAATGATGCCTATCATCTGAAGAAAATTTAATGATTTCCAGCTATTTAACATAATCATTTTAGTTGATATGGTTCACGTGGCATTGGCTACCTTGTGACCAACGCTCTCAGATATTGAATTCAAGACTTGATCTTGAACATAAGTAAAAACAATCAATAAAAGTCAAGCACTTTCCCTGGCACTAGTAGCTCATGCCTTTAATTCTAATTTTAATCAGAAGTCAGAGATCTGGGGATCTCAGTTCAGTATCAGCTTGGATAGGAAAGTCCGTGCGATTCTGGTCTCCAATTCACTGCTAAAGAAAGCTGGAAGTGGATTCGTGGCTCGTAGCCTACAGAATAAAGCTCAAGAACAGAACCCAAGCCTTGAGTTAAAGCCTTAGAATAGTTCATATATATACACAAATGAAGTAAGTCTCTCAAGTTCTCAACCTTCAATTTCCCTAATCTTAACTCTAATCCTGGTCAGAACCCTAAGAGTTACAGTGATGATAATAGTAACCCAATCCTAAAATTAATGGAAATTACTCCAGTTTAGATACATCCTTACAGATACCCATTGTCTTTGAAATGATTTGCAATTTGCTCCAAATCCTTCAGATTTCCTAACCTGGACTCTGAAATCTATCTTGTTCCCTATTAGGAATCATTAACCTCAAATTCTCATATCATGAAAAATACCATAGTTTCCATTGATCTTAACTTTTACTGAACTCCTGTATATCCAAAAAGAAGCTGCGGGTTTACTTAAAATCTACTCTCCTTCCAAACCCTAATGATATATCTAAACCTTACTAGAAACCTAACTCTAAATTTAACCCTATTGAACCCTGAATAGGAAAATTAGGGATACTCTGTAGTTTTTGTTAAATTTCGCACTTACTTTACTTGAAAGTGTTAGTAGAAACGCAGTTTTACCTTAAAGTTTACCGTTCCCTAACCCTAAGCCTAAACGGAATTAGGAAAGTAAACCTAAACCTAGAACTAATGGCCTTTGGAGTCTAAAAGCCACACAAATACATTTGTTTTTATTCATCCTAACTTCAACTCATCTTTCTAAAAATAGTTTGTAGTTTCACTCATTATCTTGTCTTTATTGTAACCCTAACTCTAACTGGAATATTGATGTTAACCCTCACCCAAATCATACTCTAATCGTAATATTATTAGCAGTTTTCTATTTCACATTCATCCTAATTCTAACTCTACTTGTTATTCTAAGATTTACTTTCACTTTGACCCTAAATTTTCCATTTCCCTAATGTTTACAGTAAGCCTAGCTGGAATTAAAAACCTAACTTTCACCTTAATGATAATCCAATTCTAATGCTTAAGAAAAATACTCTAGTTTTTAATCGTTCTAATGAATATTCCAGTTTTCACTCTGGAAATGAGTTTCAGTTTGCCCTAATTCACGCAAATTTTCTGACTCTACCTCAAAAGTTATGTTGTTCCCTAACATGAGCCATTATATTACTTGTCTTCAAATTCTCTTACCAGGAAAATACTGTAGTTTCCATTGATTCTACCTTTTCCTGAACCACTGTATCTGAAAACAGTTTCAGATTTTCTTACCATCTAGTCCATTACTTAACGCTAACTCTCAACATAAACCTGACTGGAAAACTCTCATTAATCACTACAAGAATGATCACTGAGGAATAAATATAATGATAATGTTCTAGTTATTATTCAGCCTCATATATTTGCTTTTACTTGTTAGTGAACACAATTTTATACTAAAAGCTTTCTTATTCAAACAGTAAATATAATCAGTAAATATAATCAAAAGAAAATACTGACCCTAATCTTAATACAAATTATATGACAATACTAACACACAAGTACACTAGTTTTCATTCATCCTTCCAAACATAGGTTACAATTTTTCCAATATCTTAGTCATTTTCTAACCCTAAACTTAATTTTTCTTAACTAGAACATTGAGAATAACCATCAGCCTAATTGTAAGTAGATTCTAATATTAAAAGCAATAATTTAGTTTACATTCATTCTAATTCTTATCAGGCTTATATTAAAATTTACCTTCAATTTGACCCTCATTTATTTTCTCCTTCACTCCAAGCCTAATCATGGCTGGAATCCTAACTATAACCTTGCCACTAATCGTATAACAATTCTAAAATGTATGAAAAATGCTCGTTTTGTGCAAGCCTAACTGAAATTCCACTGGTAATTCTTGAAATAAATTGCAGGTTTTTGCTAAACCCTACGGATTTTTTCATTCTTAACTTTGAATGTATTTTGTTCCATAACAGGAATCATTATACCCATTGATCTCAAATCCTGATATTAAGAAATACATTGTACGTCCATTATCCCAGCTTTTCCTGAATTCCTGGAATCTGAAAAATAGGTTCACCTTTACTTAATATTTAACATTTCTTTTTTTTTTCTTTTTGTCGGTCATGGGGCTTGCATTCTGGGCCAGGACATGATTCCTGAGTTCTTTAGCTCAAGGTCTGCGTTCAACCAATTGAGCCATAGCACCGCTTTTGTGTTTTATGGTGGTTAATTTCAGATAAAAGTCTCATGGACTTTCCTGCCTGGGCTACCTTTGAGCTGCGGTCCTCAGAAAACAGCTTCCTGAGTGGCTAGGATAATAGGTGCGAGCCACTAGTTTAACCCATTTCTCTATCCTCAACACCGGTTAACCAGAAACCTAATCCAAATCACATTCGGAATTTAACACCAAATGGTTAATGTAAGGAAAATTGTTTAGATTCTATTCAATCGCACATTTTTTTGGCTTCTACTTCTAATTGGAAAACTAAAATTTACCTTAAAGCTTATCCTTCCCTAACCCTAACTGGAACAAAAAAGTATCTCACACTTTAAACCAAATTATATCTGAACGTTTAAAGTAACAGAGACTGGTTTTCAATCATTCTTGCCATTCATTCTTCTTAAAATATGTGGCAGTTTTGCACAATGTCTTACATGTTTTTCTCATCCTAACCCCGCTCTATCTGGCACACCTTGCCTAATCCTAAGCCTACATATAACCGAATCATCGTATTAATAGCAAGCCACTTTTTTCATATTTATCCTAACTCTTGCTCAGCGTGTAGGTCTAAATTTTACTTGCATTTTGAACATAAATTTTTAAATGCTTTTCTATTTCCTGTCAGGTTTTATTGTTTATTATTTTTTAAAAATTTTATTTTGTTGCAAAGATGCTTTAAAGAGGGATTAGTTACATGTATAAGGTAAGGATTACGTTTCTTGTTGAGCATTGTAACCCCCTTCTTTCTTGTTCTCCCACTACCCCATCCCTCCCCAATTCCTTTTCTCATCCCTCCCCTTGGTGTAAACTTCATTTTCAACATAGTGTCTTGTGAGTATCATTGTTGCAATGGGTCATCATTTGATGAACCTAAATTTTCTATTTCTCTAATCCTAATTCTAATTCTGTCTGGGATCCTAACCTTAACAATAATAATAATAATAATAGCTCTATTCAAAAGTTAACAAAAGATATTCAGGTTTTTGTTAATCGTATTAATTCACTGTACATCTTGAATTAACTTGCAGTTTAGCTTAAATCTTCCAAGTTAGTTTACATGTGCATATATGAAGATGTAATTTTATGTGAATAACAGAAGATCTTTGGAGGAACGAGTAATGAGAAGGAAATAGAGGGAGTATAATCAAATAGGTTAAATATATTATGGAATTGTCACTTCTGACAATTAATATCCATTAACAAAATAACTAAAAATTAATAAAGAACACTGTCTTCTAGTGTTCTTTAAGAGAGCCATAATCTGTCTTCTGAAAAAAGAAACTCGTGTTAGATAAACATTTTTTATGCATAATTTATATTTTTGTCCAATTATTTAACTTAATGAATAAAAATTTATCGAATAAGATTCCATGACAAAACAATATAAAACAGTTACTTAGCAATTGTTTCAGAAAAAGTTATTTTCATGAGTTTTAGGAAACGGGATTGCTATTTCCCTACAAAGCAATGAATTAGTTTTACTAATCTATATTTGTAGTAAGTTTAGAGAACTTAATTGGCATGAAAAACAACTAACTCTACATCTTATTCTTGAATGAGTGATATTTTAAACATTTTCTTTTATTCAAATAAATACTTAGGTTTATATTTCAAAATAAGTGCAATTTTATCTCATTTCAGACCTAGTATTTACCCTGCAATTAAATGTACTAGCATATTCAGGTATTTAAAAGCTAAATTTTTTATGTTTTATATGTAGCTCTACATATTCAGAATGACATGATTTTTTTATTCATAAATGTCTAACCTCAGATTTTTGCTTTATCAGTATAAATTGTCTCATGAGGTTGTAGTGAAAGCTCCAGTAACCAGAGTGGTCAAAACCATTTCCAGAATTCTAAATTTTAAATCAAATCATTTTTAAGCTTTGATAATATCATTTATTGTCTCTTCAGAGCAGTTAAGCTAAAACAAATGCTACTTTTTAAACATTTCACTCATATTGTAAAGAATATTAACATAGATCAAAAAGAGACTATTTCAGACTCACCATATTTGGTGATCTTAGTGGGAAGAATGTAGAGACTAGAAGTTCCTTATACTCAATAAGTAGTTTTGGTTAAATTAAATCATATATCTGGATTTCCAATTTGGAGGTTAATCAAATGGAAACAGGAAAATAATAAAAAATACTTTGGGATCAACAGAAAAAGATATTTGTGCATGTACCACAGTTGCTTTATTAGTTTGTAGTTGAACACTGGACTTCGATTTATATCTTGGTTGTTGTGAATAATGTGAATAACAATGAACTACAGATATATTTATGAGTTACCCAGAGAGAAATAATCACGCAATTGGTGGGTCAGATGATATTTCAACTTTGGATGTCTTTAGAAAACTGCATACTACTTTCTACAATGAGAACACTAACCTGTATTTTGACCAAGAGTGTAGAAAATTTCCTTTTCTCCACAGTGTCGCCAGCCAACATTATTACCTTTTGAGTTTATTTAAATGGCAGGTTTTTACTGTGTGCAGTACCCAAGACTGGCCTTAGACTCAAATCCTTTTACTCCATCCTCCAATCACTTGGAATTACAAGCCTTTACCACCACACCTGGTTCCTTGGATATTTTTGATGAGAGTTATAATAGTTAAGAAGTAATATCATAATAATTTTGAATTGCATTTCTCTAATGACTTCTGCTCACAAAGCATTAAGCCAGCATAGAAGTTGTATTAAATACAAATTTGTAAATCCACAGGCGATTTTCAGGGCTTTTTGGAAAACATGTCTATTCAGAACTTTTGTCCATTTTTAATCAAGTTTCTTGTTAATCTGATCTTTAATCTCTCTATAGAAAATCAATAATTAATTCATAGTAGTAGAAAGGAAAAAGATTAAGCAGCTCCAAACATTTTTAAATTTTTATTAACATGATATTTTTTAAATCATTTTCTGTTAACGCTTGAGACTATATAACTGAATGTAGTTAGACCTTTTACAAGGCTATATATACTTTATTTATTTTTCTTTGATTGTTCTTTCTAAAGGCTACATGGCTAATTTCACTTGGTTTCTTTCAGTCTCATGTTCTTCAGATTTCAAACTGAAGAATAAATGGAAGGAAGCAAACAAAAAATATAGTTCCCCTCATCTGACGATGCCTCTACAAGAATGAGGAAAGTGTTCATCCTTCTAAGGACCTATGATAGACTATCAAAAAGACGTTTTATTCTTCTAGGTCTTCCTTATCTTTGCGATGTAACTTAAATGATGTAAAACACAACATACTGCTCAGATACTTCCATGTTTTATCAGTTTTACACATTTTCATATGGATTTCACCTCAGTCTACAACATTCCCTCATCGTTCTGTCCCTGATATTTTTACACTATCATGACATAAGATAACCAGTTTGATTTACAGCATAAGAAGTTATACACCTGGCTTCCTTGGACGCAGAGCATGGTCAGTAGATATTAATTCTGGTTGCTCACACTACATGTAATGGTTTCTGTACTACTTATCACATTCTTTTTAGTATTTTAAAAAGATTGGTGGCTAAACTCAAAGATCATTCATAGGATTATGTTAAGTGTTTCACAAGTTTTATTCTCTTAATTCTTAAGATAACATTTGCTATAATGCTAATGTTATTACCATTGTAGTGTTGGGAAAAATTGTAGTTAAAGACAGTAAGTGCATGGCCCAAAGACACACACAGTGAGGAAGGAAATGAGTCAAAGTTTCCAAAAGTCTTTCAGCAATACCAAAAAGGTGGGTAAAATCTCTCCATTTTTTATACTCTCAATTCAATATTCATATTGCCCAAGAAATAAGAGCGTAGCAAATATTGCCCATGGTGATTGTTTTCTGTCACATTTTGTCTTCAACACAGACTGCGTTGGTGAAATTAGGTTATCATGCACAGAGCTGAGCTTATAAATTGATGTCCGAAGACAGCCAAATTTCTTCTGTCCCACAGTTCCAGTTTCTTTTTTAAAAAGTACTAAAGCTTTTAAATATCATCACTTTCTATCTTTTAACAATCCCCAAACAAATTAAATTATCATAAAATCACTCCAAAAGGCTTTCAAATTAGGAGATGATAAAACAGGCTCCCTTGAAGTAAATTTTCTTTTATTTTAAAAAGTATTCTAAAAGCCTTGTTCTGGCTGGTCACACCTATAATCCTATCTACTCTGAATATTTGCTCAGGAGACTGAGATCTGTGGATAACACTTGGGAGCCAATCAGGGCCAAAAAAAACACGTCATGAAATTATTTTTCAAAAAGTTTAATGAATTAGCAAAGAGCCAGGAATTGAGATGTAGCTTATATCGTAGCTAGATAGTAAAAGCCTAGCAAGACCTTGAAGACCTGATTTTAAACTCTCAGCACGCCAATATACATGCATGGCGTGTGTTTGCACGCACGCAGGTGTTTGATTGTGCGTTGCCGCACTCACTCACACACACACACACACACACACACACACACACATTTATTCAAATTACCTTCATATCAGTGTTCTGCATTAATTTCTTTGTTAACGATATTATATGGGTAAAATGGAGGAAATAAACTCTTCCATCTCAGAGCATTTTATATGTTTTTTATTGTAATAATACTGTGCAGAGGGGTCACATTTACATGAACAAGGAAACTAGTATATTTCCTAACAATCATTGTTAACTCCTCCTTTGTATTTCCCCTACCATCCCTTCCCTCCCACCTCCACAAGTACACTCCCCTCACCCTTCCTTCCTACGCCTAAATTGTAAAGTTCATTTTTCAACATAGTGTCTTGTGCATCTCATTGTTACAATGGGTCAACCTGTATCCCTATTTGAGCATTTTTTCCCTTCCCCTCCCCAAATTAGAGAAGCATACATACAAGATATAAGTGCACCAACTTCAAATACAGAGAAAACAGGGGTTATAGCATGGGGAGAAACATACAAAGAAACAAAAAAAAATGACATCGCACATTATAAGTACGTTAGAAACAATATCAAGAAACAAAAAAATCCACTTGTATCCCTATCTTGGGGTTCAATTTCTTTAACATCATCTTATCTGGATATATGCACATATCTTTTGAACTTTTCTGCTTATCCAAGACATATATTCGTTATTGAAAATAAGGGAAATCATGGGACCTATATTTATTTGGACTTGGCTTACTTTACACAATAATTTTTTTTCCAAGTCTTTCCATTTCCTATCAAATTGGGAGATGTCATTCTTTCTGATGGAGACATAGAATTCCATTGTGTATATATACCACATTTTCTTGATCCATTCATCTAATGGGGCATCTGGGTTGATTCCATATCTTAGCTATCGTAAATAATGTTGCAATAACTATAGTTGTGCTGGTAGTTTTAGTATGGTCTTGTTTATGATCATTTGGGTACATCCCCAGAAGTGGGATTACTGTGTCATAGAGGAGTTTATGTGGAGTCTTTTGAGGAAACTCCATACTACTTTCCAAAGTAGTTGAACAAGTTTACACTCCCACCAAGAATGCAATACGGTTCCCTTGTGGCCACATACCTTTCAGCATCTGTTGTAAAAAATATGGAACGCTCCACGAATTTTCATGTCATCCTTGCGCCTGGGGTGTGCTAATCTTCTCTGTATTGTTCCAATGTTAGTGTATGTGATGCTAAATTGAGCATAAAGCATTTTTTATATATAAAGTATAATTTTCATTGATTTTTATTAAACTAGACAATTCAACAAAAAGTAAGTTCAAAAGAATTGTTGTGAAATTTTAGAATCATGTATTTCTTACATAAGCACACATTTAAGAATAAAATCAAGATAGACATGCCAAAAACAAAATAATTCTGGATATTTATTGCTCAAGAGATGTGTAGGAGGAGAAATTCAATTATTCTATACAAGGCACCTGTCAAAATGAACATTGCAAAAAGTGTTAAGGTTTGTTAAAAGTTTTAATGTTTTAAATATGCTTACTTTGGGGATTTTGCTTATATATGCCAAAAAATAGGACTATTTGGCAAGTATAAAACTTTTCTATAAAGTATTTAAGATTTATGGTAGCAGACATTAAGCATTAAGTATGTACATTTCAGAGTTTATGGAAACTTTATTAATGAGGAGTTGCAAAGTCTTCGTGTAAAGAAGCAGAGTGAAGAGTTAAGACTTTAACTACACAGTTTCTGTTAAAACTTTAGGGATTCCTTACTTTATTTGTTAGCAAGGAATAAATGATGATATAAGCCATAATGTACACATGTATGTTACTATTCACACACATACAAATACAAATGTATACATGCACACATGGAGAAAGACACATAATTACAGCCAACATAAGTTTCACCAGTTATTGAATATGCCTAAACGAAATACTTGGAACAATATGTGTTGAAGATGTATTTGTCTCTAAGAGTTCTTTTACCACTCCTCTTATCTCTTAAAACTGGTAGTTTTAGAGAGATTTGACTTACAAAATGCTGTACAAGTGATAGCAAGTCAATTGGGTATAAGTCATATGGTGTCTCCCTTCTTCTCACGGAATTCTTAGTCTTGTAGACACTCCCAACAACCAAAGTAGCAAGAGAATACCCTGGTAAAGAGTAAAGTTATAAGGCTTTAAATGGCATCTTTACTTGAGCTCTTTTTCCAACAGCCAGCATGAATTCCTAGGCAGATGAGTGAATCCTCAGAAAACTGGACTCTACATATACATTTAACTCCACTCATGATAATCAGTGGACAGAACAGATAATGAATAATCCAGAAGAGAGCTCCCAAAAAGCTCTACAAACACTAATGGTAAACATGGTAAATGAAAAGATTGAAAACCTGCAATGGACTCTGTGTGATCATGATAGGGAGAGAGAGGTGGCAAACCAAAGATCAAAACAGGAAGCTCATGGGCCTGAGGAAGCTACTCAAATATACATAAAGGAATTGCCTGAGCAGTTTGACTACACTCAAAAAGAAATAAAGAAATTGTGTGAGCAGGCTGAGATCAACCAAAGAGAACTACAGGAATTGCATGAACGTGAGGAAGCTAATCAAAGAGTAATACAGAAAATGAGAGTGGGATGAGAATAGACAGAGATCACTAGAGGCATTCATGCAATCCATAAACAGAGAGCTGAAAGAAGTCAGGGAGTCCACAAAGGGAATGCTGAATGGATCCCAACAGAAGAAATGGGAGTCCAAGGAAACCATAACTAATCAACTAAGTGATTTGAGAATAAACACTGAACACTAAATTAAGGAAGTAAAGAATTTCATACAAGATCTAAAACAAAGATCCAACAAAGAATTTGAAGCCATAAAAGCCCAACAACTATAAGGAAATAAAAAAAAGTAGAAAGTCTGGATAGTGGGATAGACCATGCAGAAGACTGAATCCTGAGGATAGAAGACAACCTAGATATTATAGAGAAAGAACATACAACCATCCAAGACAAATCCAAGAAATATGATAGATCTATTCAACATTCAACCCTTGGAAGACACCATTACAAGGCCTAATCTGAGGAAAATGTGTGTAGAGGAGCACCTAGAGCCAGAAGTCAATGGTCTAGGAAATTTGTTTAACAAGATCCTAGGAGAGAACATCCCAAACATGCAAAAAGATAGGCCTATTCAGATACAAGAAGCTTTTAGAACTCCCAATAGACCAGACCAGAACAGGATATCCCATTGTCACATTACAATATGCACAGGATCAATTCAGACCCAGGAAAAGATCCTTAAAGTTGTCATGGAGAAAAGATCAATCACCTGTAAAGGGAAACCAATTAGAATCACCTCAGATTTCTCAGCAGAGACAATCAAAGCAAGAAGAGCCTAGAATGATGTAAGCCATGCCGTAAAGACAAACACGAGTCAACCAAGAATAATTTACCCAGCTATACTCTCCTTAATAATCGGAGGTCAAATAAAACACTTCCATGGCAAAGAAAAATTGAAACTATGTATCTCTACCAAACCAGCCCTACAAAAGAATCTTAAAGATGTCCTACACAGAGAAAACCAACAAGACCACAATAAAGGCCAAGAAACAGCACCCAAACTGAGAATCCAAGAACCATAAGAATACAGTTGCGGCAGCCCCTAACAAGTTGGATAAAATGGCAGGAACTCCCAAATACCTCTGAGTTCTATCTCTCAACATTAACGGACTTAATTCTCCAATTAAGCAACAAAGTGTGTCTACTTGGATTAAAAAGCAAGATCCTTCTATCTACTACCTTCAGGATTTACATCTTGGCCAAAAAACAAACATTTTCAATTATAAAGGCTAGAACAAAATCTACCAAGCAAATGGTCCCCATAAACAAGAAGGAGTTGCAATCCTAATATCAGATAAAATAGACTTTTAATTAAAATTAGTGAAAAGTTCGGTACATACTAATTAAGGGATTACCCCTTCAGGAGGATATTACAATTCTAAATATCTATTTGCCAAACAACGGAGCACCCAAATTTATCCAAGAAACACTATTTTCCCTCAAATCCCACATAGATCTAAAGACATTAATTGTTGGGGACTTTAACACAGAACTTTCCCCACTAGATAGCTGAATTTCGCAAAAACACAATAGAGAAACCGCAGATATAAAAAACTGCATAAACCAAGTAGATTTAACAGACATCTACTGAATATTTCACCCAGCAGCATTAGACAATACGTTTTTCTCCACAGCACATGGAACATTTTCCAAAATAGACCACATTTTAGGCCACAAAGCAAACTTTTCAAAATTCAGAAACACTGAAGTTATACCTTGCATTCTCTCAGACCACAAGGGAATAAAATTAGAACTCAACACCAAATGCCACCAAAAAAAGTCATGTAATACATGGATCCTGAACAACACACTTCTGAATCACGAGTGGGTCATGGAAGAGATTAGAAAGGAAATTCAAATGTTCATGATATTCAACAAAAATGAACACACCAATTTGCTGTGTCCGCTGGGACACAGCAAACACAGTATTCAAAGGCAAGTTTATACCTCTGCGTTCCTACATCAACAAATTGGAGAGATGTGAAACCAATTTAATGAGACATCCGAGCCTCCTTGAAAAAGAGCAGCAAGATAAACACAATCCAGTAGATGCAAATAAATAATTAAAATTAAATCATAATTAAATGAATTGGAATGTAAAAAAAAAATAGAAAGAATCAAGAAACCAAAGAGTTGAGTCTTCAAAATATTTAACAAAATTGACAGACGTTTAGCAAACTTATCAGAAAAAGAAGAGAACACACCCAAATAAACTCAGAGATAAGAATGGAAATATCAGAGAAACAACTAAGATTCAGAACATTATAAGGGAATGCTTCTAAAACCTTTAAACTAATAAGTTTGAGAACTTGGCAGAAATGGACCTTATCCTAGCAAATACTGACATGCCGAAACTAAGCCAAGATGAGTCAAACTATCTTAAAAAGCCTATACCAAGCATTGAAATAGAACCAGCAATAAGAGCCCTCCCATGTAAGAAAAGCAGAGGACCAAATGGTTTTACAGCAGAATTCTATAAGGCCTTCAAAGCAGAGATCACACCAATACTCCTCCAACTCTTCAATGAAACTGAAAGAGAAAGTTCACTAATGAACTCATTCTATGAGGCCATCATAACACACATCCCAAAACCATGAAGGGCCTCATCAAGGAAAGAGAACTATAGACCCATTTCGTTTATGAACATTGATGCAATGTTTCTCAACAAAATTTTGGCCACTTGACTTCAACAATTCATCCAAAAAATCATACATCAGGGTCAAACAGGATTCCTTTCAGGGATGCAAAGCTGGTTTAATATATGCAAATCAATTAATATAATTCATCACATCAACAGCAGCAAGGATAAGAACCACACGGTAGTCTCAATAGATGCAGAAAAAGCATTCGACAAGATCCAACACCCCTTTATTATGAAGGTTCTGGAAAAATTAGGAATCCATGGAACATTCCTCAATACAATAAAGGCTGTATATGACAAACCTATAGCCATCATTTTACTTAATGGTGAAATACTAAAGCTATTTCCTCTTACTCAGGAATGAGACAAGGATGCCCACTCTCTCCACTTCTCTTCAATCTAGTATTTGAATGACTAACTACAAAAATAAGACAAGGTGAAAATAAAAAAGGGATCCAAATAGGGAAGGAAGAAGTAAAACTCTCCCTCTTTGCAGATGAAATGTTCTTGTAATTAAAAAATCGCACAGAGTCCACTCCAAAATTACTCAAGCTGATTCAAAACTTTGGCAAAGTAGCAGGGTGTAAAATGAATCCTCAAAAATCAATAGCTTTTCTGTATGCCAACAATAAGAAAAGTGTGGTTGAAATTAGGAAAGCAACTCCATTCGTAATAGCTCCACAAAAAAAAAAATACCTAGGAATTAGCCAAAGAAGTGAAGGGTATCTATGATGAAAAGTTTAAAAAACTGAAAAAAGAAATCAAAACTGAACTTAGAGAGTGGCAAAAACTCCCATGCTTCTGGATTGGAAAGATCAACATCGTGAAAATGGCAATGTTTCCAAAGACTATCTACAAATTCAAGGTGATTCCTATCAATATTCCAACCTCATTCTTCAAGGAAATAGAACAGGCAATCAAAAAATTCATATGGAACAATAAAAGACCCTGAATAGCAAAAAATGATCCTTAACAGAAAGAACAGTGCTGGAAGAATATCAATACAAATTCAAATTCAACTACATATCCATAGTAATCCAAACAGCTTGGTACTGGCACAAGAAAGACCTCAGGACCAATGGAATAGAATTGAAAACCCAGAAATGAACCTACAGAACTATAGCCATCTAATCTTCGATAAGGGAGCTAAAAAATAGAATGGAAGAAAGACAGCTTCTTCAGTAATTGGTGCTGGCAAAATTGGTAAACAACTAGTAGAACACTAAAGCAAGATACATATGTATCACCCTGAACCAGGATCAACTCCAAATGGATCAAAGACCTCAGAGTCAAAGCAGGCACTCTGAAAACATTACAGGATGGAATAGGAGAAACCCTAAGTCTTGTTGGCACTGGCTGAAATTTTCTTAGTAGAGACCTGGAAACACAACAAATCAAAGAAAAGTTGGACAAATGGGATTGCATAAAATTGCAGAGCTTCTGCATGGCAAAGGACATAGCTAGCAAGATTAATAGAAAGCCTACGGATTCGGAGAAGGTCTTCGCTAGCCATAAAATGGACAAGGGTCTCTTATCTAAAATATACCTGTAACTCAAAAATTAAATCCCCCCAAAAAAGTCTTCAAAGAAGATAAATAAGTGGGCTAAAGACTTAAAGAGAATGTTCTCTAAAGAAGAAAGAAGGATGGCCAGTAGGCAAATGAAGAAATGCTCAACCTCCCTAGTCATACAAGAAATATAAATCAAAACAACATTGAGATATCACGTCATGCCAGTTAGAATAGCAAAATTCAAGAACTCTAATAACAACAGATGCTGGAGGGGATGTGGAAAGAAAGGAACATTAATGTATTGTTGATGGGAGTCTAAACTTGTTCAGCCAGTTTGGAATTAATTATTGAGGTTCCTCAAAAGTCTTCACATAGAGCTCCCCTATGACCCACCAATCCCACTTTGGGTATTTACCCAAATGTTCACAAACAAGACCACACTAGAGCTTCTAGCACAACTATGTTTATTGCATCATTATTTACCATAGCTAATATATGGAATCAACCCAGATGACCCTTAGTAGATGAGTAGATCACGAAAATGTGGTAAATGTACACACTGGAATTCTATGTCTCCATCAGAAAGAATGACATTGCTCCATTTGTTAGGAAATGGAAAGATTAGGAAAAACAATATATTAAGTGATGTAAGCCAGGCCCAAAGAAACATTAAGTGCCATGTTTTCCCTTATTTGCAGTAACTAGTATATGTCTGAGACAAACAGAAACTGTCAGTCAAGTTGATGTTAGGGAAATGAAACCTAAGATATATATTCAATTGTTTATTTTTCCTGTAATGCGATTGTTTTTAACACATTTATAAGATTATTTCTTTTTTGCTTTGCATGTCCCTCCCCCACTGTAAAAAACCCTGCTTTCACTGTACTTGATGTTGTTATAATTTGTGAAGGGGAAGGGAAAAAGCAAATCGTTTAAATAATAGGGATACAGTTTGACCATTACAACAATGAGATGTACAAGTCATTATGTAGAAAACAAACTTTAAAATTTTGGTGGGGTGGGAGGATTGGTTGGGGAGTGGGGAGAGGACAGGAAGTTATGGGAAGGGGAAACAAAGGAGGAAGCTACCATGCTTGATAAGAAATGTAGTCATTATCTTGCCCATGTAATTGAAACCCCTTTGTACAGTACTTTCACAACAACAGCAAAACAATAAATTTAAATATGGAATCAAATTAGTTCCAATAATGCATTGCATTAAGGTATTTATAAATAACTGAGAAACTTAAAGGTGCATAAGACTTTTTTTTATTGGAAATGAAGGGATATTGGAATTTGGTTCTCTACATTTTAAGCAATTTGCATAAAAGAATAGGCAAAATAAAATTTACATTTTCAGCAGACTTGACACGCTAAATTTTGTATATTGAAAGGGAAACAAGCCTCAACAATATGCCAATTCTCTTCTTATTAATCTCTAAAGGTTTATGCTTCTGGTCTCTGAATATTAAAACTTCAAAAAATTTATGTTTAGCTAGTTGTGCAGAGGGGTTTTGCTTCATCATGTCAGTGTTGAATAGAGTGTATGTGCATTTCAATATACAGTGCATCTGGATTATTGTCAAACTTCACATTTTTCTTTCTTCCCTTACCCCAACCCCACCTATCCCTTCATGTTTCCTACTTATATTCTGACGTGTACATTGAATGTTATGAATGTATTAGTCCACCATTTCCCTCTCCATTCTTCTACTCTACTCCCTTTTAGCCCAGATCCCCTTTTAAGACTTGTTTCAAATTCATGGTATTTTGTTAGATATCTCTACTTTGGCATTTGGCTATGGGCTTGCCACATCTTCTCTTCCAGGTTTGACTTACATAAATGAGTATATTTCTCCACAAAACTAATCTCAGAATGGCTAAGATAGATCTCCTTTACTATTCACCTTCTGTCCTAAATTTAGAATTGGACTTTCAGGGCCATCCAATAGAGCATTTTTATTCTCTACACACTGAAGTTGGAAGGGAAATAATTTCCATGCTCTTAGCATTATGTTATCTATCATGAATTCCCATCGCTTATCATTTCAGAAGTCTAAATTTAAAGAAATATTTTCTGAATTATATTCACACAGTATAAGTGAATATCAAGGGTAATTTACCTAGTATTGGAAGTTTAGGGACGATCTTCAATTTCTGATGATAGAAGCAGGAATCAGTTTTAATTTTCAGTTTACACTATGTAGTGAGCCCTGTAGTCTTCTAAATTTTCGATAAATTTCAAATTACTTTCTGTTAATAATTTAAAAAGTTTTATTTCAGTATTTTAAATGCTGCTCCAATTATTTTAAAAGTTTCACAATAAGTTAGACTGAAATTTTTCCTGCCATTTTCCCCACTAGTTCAGGTTAAGTCTCCTTTCACTTTATTTTTTTTGAAACCAAGGGATGAGGGTAAACAGAGTGATGATCATTACTCAGATATCTCCTTCTTCTTCTGTTTCTGCTTTTCTTGTTGAGAGGAAGACTGGAGCAGGGAACAAGATTGATGCTTGACTTCACCATACAAGGGAGCATTCCTGGCATGTCAATTATTGTTTCTCAGAATCACTTAAATTGCTTCCTCTTGCCTTCTCTCTGACAGTAACCTAACTGTGGCTTCCTTGGTGCAGAAGGAAGCACACTTACAGGTTATTACCCGTAAACTGGTATTTTATATCCCAGCTTACTAATACCAAACATAATAGCTTTGGCTACATAAATGCAAAGGTACTGATTGTCCAACAAAACCTAAGTGAGGAGTAGACAATTCTACTCAGCTACCTGGTCCTCTCGTATCCTCCCTTCCACTCCCCTCCCCTCATTTAACCTCCCTTCCTTTCTTCTTTCTTTGTGTCTCTCTCCTGCATATTCATCTCTAACTTTTCTCTTTTTCTCTTCCAGTAGCAAGTGATTAGGTTTATTAGACAACACATAAATAATTGAACAAGTGTTTTTTTCTCCTCTTTTTGTGATTTTTTTTTATTCTTAAGAAGTGAGTTCTAGCACAGCACCAGTGGCTTACACCTAGATAGTTGGTAGGTTCAAATTTGACAATTGTAATTCGAAGCTATTCCAAGTAGATAAACCTAAGAGATTCTTTTCTCCACTTGTGGTAAATGGAAGAAGTGAAGGTGTGGCTCAGGTGGTGTAGAGCAAACATTGAGAATTAAAGCCCAGATAGAGGTCAAGGCCAGGAGTTCAAACCCCAGTACCAGAACAATATTTTTTTAAAAAATGGGTCCTTTGTCTTTGAAAAGGGATATTTCTCCAAAAATTCATACCCAGGAAAATTTTCAAGGTCCAAGACTCTTTTTAAGGCTCTTTCACATCTTAAACTAATTCCTCTAATTGATTTATATTATTTAAAATGGGAGTCACACTTCATACTAAAAAGTATGCACATTACTGAACAGTTCTTACCATTTTTAATGTAAAGGAAGCATGAAAGAAGAATTCACCTCATTTGGGTGAGTTAGGTTTGACTCACTGACAGACTTTTGCAAGTAAATGAGGGTCTGTTTACATGTAAAGAAGTTTACATAGATGGTTTTCTAGGAGAGAGAACAAGCTACCTTTTTCCAAGTTTGAATCAGATTAAGTTTATTCCTGATATGGTAAAGAGAAGCTCATCTCATACAACACTATACAGACAGTAATTTCAAAAATATTAAAAACCCATGTCTATGTTTTTGAACAGCTAATTTGTCACAAACAAAAAACAGTTTACTGAGCCAAGAAAATATAAGTTAGAGCAATAGGAACTATGTTAAATATAGTTAATGGTTGAGTGATATGTGTAAAAGAGTTCTGTAATCGCAACTAAACTATAAATTTTTTCATCCTGTCCCTAAAAAGAATCTCTAAGATAGGCCTTGCTAAATCTGTCATAGAGGGCGGTGTTTATGCAATTGTCAGGTTTCTTTAGGGTCCAATATCGTCCACAGTCGCTTGGGTTGCAAACTGCTCACACCACATGCATTTTCTGGAAACGCATGCTGTCTTGCTAGGCACCTAAGGTATTTTTGTGCCACTGTGAATAGTTATTGTTTTTCTTCTTGTAATTATACCTGTCAGTGTGAAGTCCTTTCATGATAAGAATAATAGTTTCTGTACCTTTTATTCCACTAACAAATCTCAGATATAAGTATAGTCGGGTGCCCGTGGCTCATGCCTATAATCCTAGCTATTCAGGAGGCTGAGATCTGAGGATCATACTTCAATGCCAGCAGAGGCAGGAAAATCCATGAGAGTCTTATCGCCAATAAACTACCAGAAAACTGGAAATAGCGCTACGTCTCAAGCGGTAGAGCTCTTGCCTTGATCTGAAGAGTACTTGGACAGCACCTAAGCCCAGAGTTCAAGCCCCACGACTGACCAAAAAAAAGTATCTATCTATCTATCTATCTATCTATCTATCTATCTATCTATCTATCTATCTATCTATCTATCTATCTATCTATCTATCTATCTATCTATCTATCTATCTACCTATCTACCTATCTACCTATCTATCTATCTATCTATCTATCTATCTATCTATCTATCTATCTATCTATCTATCTATCTATCTATCTGTCTATCTGTCTATCTGTCTATCTGTCTATCTGTCTATCTGTCTATCTGTCTATCTATCTATCTATCTATCTATCTATTTATCTATCTATCTGTCTATCTGTCTGTCTGTCTGCCTGTCAGTCTGTCTGTCTATGTGTCTATGATGAGATGAATTACATTTAGATATAAATCAATATTTGTGATAATCATTTAAAATATAAGTAAATATATGATGTATTTATAATATATACATATATTTACATATATAAGATCATATTATATCTGTATGTTGATAAATATACTTTTAATTTATATCCAAAGAGTACATCTGAAGATTTTGGGGAAAATGTAGAGTGTCTAAAGGCTTACTACTGACCCACCATACTTTCAATCATTTTATCCACTTATTACAATGTCTGGAGTACTAAGACTGAATGATTATGAAACAGAGTTGTTGTTTTATTCCTTATGATTTTGGATTAGAAACATCTACTTACTTGGTATAAAACCTACCCAAATGTGATCTTGAAATCACACTCCACAAACTGGACATATACATCAATTTAGCAACTTACAGGTCTCAAACTTTCATTTGAATCCTGTATCTCACATACACTCAGTTTCCTTTGAGTCAGCTGCATGAACAAACATGCCTAGATTTTCATGCTCACATACATCCCCATACTCACATGACATACTAAAGGTAACATTGTAATAAAAATAATATATATATATATATATGTATATATATATATATATATACTGAAAAAGAAAACCTTTGCAAATGTAATTATATTTTATTTTTAAATACAATGCATTATTGAAATATTGATGAAAGAGCAGATGAGAGATGTTTCTTTTTTTAAAATTTTTATTTATTTTTTATTGTGAAAATGCTGTATAGAGGGGTTACACTTAGATGGGCAAGATAATGAATATATTTCTTATCAAGCATTGTAGCCTCCTCCTTTGTTTCCCCTTCTCATCCCTTCCCACCTATCCCCACCCCTCACCCAGTCCTCCCCACCCTGCACCAATGTTGTAAAGTTCGTTTTCAACATGACAACTTGTTGCAACATTGTTGCAACGGGTCCACTTGTATCCTTATAGTAGAGTGCCTGTTTAAAGAGCATGTTTCTTATTCCAAACATCATTATTTCCATCCTTCATTCTCCCACATAAAAAAGCATAAATAACTACAGAATTAACTACATGTTTCTTAATCACTCATTGAAGAGAGAAACTGTAACATATATATATATTTATATATATATATGTATATATATATATATATATACACACACACACAATGATATACTATTTAGCCACACATAATTATGAAATCATATCATCTTCAAGAAAAGAGAATTGGAAACCTTCATATTAAAGCAATTAGCGATACTGTGAAAAACAAATATTAGATTTCTCATATGCAGACTCTAGACCCAGAAAATAAAATGAATGACCCACGTGTAAAGATGGAACTGATTAAGTTTGGAAAAAAGTAAGAGATGAGATGAAGAGAAACATTGTGGAGTAAATATGTTCAAATATTTCATAAGTTAGTATGGTGACATAATAAAATACAAGTATAAAAATAGGATAATAAAATTAATAAAAGGAATAAAATTTAACAAGCTACATTATGTGGACATATGTGTATAACACAATAAAATACTTTTGTGAAATTAATATTTGCTAATAAAAAGTAAAATTCATTCCAGTTGTTATAGATTCATATGTTATTTTCCATTTTTAGCTTAGATATTTCCCTGATAAAGTAAAAGGAGAAATAGGTTTTGCTCATTTAGAAGGACAATCTTGTCCAATTAGCATTAAAGTATTCTAGATAATTACTGTCAATGTGAAATTGTTCAAATTATTATATTAGAATATTTCCAATTGACTCTTCAAAATATTATCCTATAGGTATATACTTTTTGTTATTTATAGAATATTTTTCTACTCAATTACTATATACCATTTTCTGAATGCGGTTTGGTATATGTAACTAGAGTATATTATACCTGACCAGGAAATCAATTATTCAAACAGTTTTTATCAAAAATTCCTGTAACGAAATAAAGAGGTAAATCTCAATTATGTATATTTGAAGACAATATTGCTTAGTCCTCTTCTCACATTCTTCAGTCCCTTCTTGAGAATAATACACATTGTAAGGGAATGCTTAACATGTTTTAGAGAAATAAGTTGACTTTAGTCGAATGAGTTACTCTATCCTGCATTTTGGTTTACTTTATATCCAGAAGAGCTCAATTCTTACCTTATGATTTTCCTTAGAGTCTATATTCTGGTTTAACCTCTGATGGGTGACAGATAAAGGTATAAACATTTTTTAAAAGTGGCTAAATTTAGGCTGAGGAATGTAGGTACAACTTTACTCATGCAATAGGCCTCATCAGTCATGAGACCATGATATCAAAATGTTAACCTATGCTTCCTGAAATCATGCTTATGAGATTTTGTGTATTAAAAACAGTGGTAATTAGCATTTGTTTTGTAAACAACAAGATTTCATGGGTTAGGAACTGAAGTGAGATATTAAACCCAGAACAAATATTAAGGAGGCATGCAAAATTAGTTACCAAGATATAAATCATTTAACACAATGTTTAAAAAATGCAAGACAAAGGATATAATTTTTGAAAAAAGCCAACATATAAAATAAATACAAAATCAGTATGACTGATTTTTCTTTTTATTCCAGTTGCAATACAGAATGCATGATGACTTTTCTAGTTATATGTTTAGTTAGGTCTTGATATTTAGTTGGAGAAGTTATGTTCTTTCATATATTCATTTGTCAGATCAAAGAGGAACTGAATTCCATGCCAGAGTCAACATCCATAATAATGTTACAGTTGTATTCTACTACTTTGCCACAGTTTCAAATCAGCTCGAGTAACTTGGGTCTTCTTTGGATCTAATTAATTAGGTATACAATTTAGTCAGT
Source organism: Dipodomys spectabilis (assembly GCF_019054845.1). Lineage (NCBI taxonomy): Eukaryota > Metazoa > Chordata > Mammalia > Rodentia > Heteromyidae > Dipodomys > Dipodomys spectabilis. Next base: position 317,638 of record NW_024871300.1, on the reverse strand, counting down.
ACTAGATTTTGACCAACATTTATTAAAATATTATTTTCCAGAAACTACTACTCTTCTCTCTTTTCATGAGATTTTTAATTTCATTTATATAATGTGCTAGTTTTCCTTTAGATAATCCACATTCAATCTTCTAAAAACAGTATAATTTGGAGTATTTTTAAATTATGTACACTCATGTACACTGCTCAGATTCTATTATTTGCACATTTTGTTCTTGTTAAGTCAGTAGTATTTAGCTCTCATTATGGATATTTTGGAATTACTAATTGCATTTCCGAATTTTTAAGAATGTTATGATTTTTGGGATTTAATACTGTAGCATTTTTTCTTTTAAATATGTGCAGATCTTACTTTATATACAGCTTCATTTGTTTTAAACAATTTGATCCATTCAAGGGATTTTCTATATTAGGTTGATCCAGATGAATTTAATTACATATTAACACAACCTTATTTCTGAGAGACAGTTATAGCTCTACTTAAATTATGTTTGAAGGTTTTGTAATTTAAAAAATAAACTGGGCACAACATGTTTTTGTTCTGGGGAAGTTCCAATTTGTTTGTTGTTTTTCCAGCTGTGATGACTTCAACATATGTGTGCATTTTATTTCAATTGTTTTGTGCCTATATTTTGTTTTATATAACAGAAAATACAAAAAAAAGAATCAGTGATTAAGAACTTTTCCAAATAGAATTCTAAGAGAGACACTGCAAGTTTTGTGACAACTGGGAAAAGGGACATCTTCTTAGTGCAGGGGTTAGCAGAATAAGAGAGACATTGTTTGATGAGATTTGAATTCTGCCACTTCCTGCCTCAATATTTCCAATGGTATTACTTCAACGTATTTAGTGGAAAGAAAATAATTTTGTCTGTATGAATTCACAATTTTTGGTTTAATTGAGCCACACTACATATTCATATGTGATTTTACCTCTAAAATCTTTTCTCCTTAGTTTAAAACCACAGATGTGAATTTATAATGTAAAATAGCACATAGAATTTATATGAAATGATCCAAACTATTTAGAATGTAATGATTATAGTGTGTGAGATAGTATGTAATAATTTCTTTGGGGGAAAGTCAATTACAGTGGATTTTTGTGAAATACTGAGTAATAGAATTATATTTGATTCTATAAAAAAATTCAGGGTTATGGGCTGGGAAGTTGGCTCAGTGGTAGAGCGCTTGCCTTGCATGGCTGAGGCCCTGGTTTCGACTCCTCAGCACCACATAAGCAAAAAGTAAAAAGCCGGAAGTGGCGAAGGTGGCTCAAGTGGTATGGTACTAGCCTTGAGCTGAAGAGCTGAGGGACAGTGCTCAGTCCCAGAGTTTAGGCCCCATGACCGGACCAAAAACAAACAAACAAAAAATTCACGGTTACATCTAAAAATTACTCAGTTATAAGCTAATTCTGAAAAAAAATAAGATTGTTTACTGGAAAAAGCTAGAAGTTTCAATAAGCTTGTTTTTTAAAAATTCACCTGGATCTGGACTTTGGTGGTTCATGCCTGTAATCCTCGCTACAAAGGAGTATGAGATCTGAGCATCGTTGTTGAAAGCCAGCCTGGGCAGAAAAGTCTGTGAGACTCTTATCTCCAATAATCTGCCTTAAAACCAGAAATGGCACTGTGGCTCAAATGGTACAGTGGCAGCCTTGAGCTGAAGAGCTGAGGGACAGTGCCCAGGCCCAGAGATCAAGGCCCACAACGAACAAAAAAAAATTGACACAGAGTTTTACTATATTATTTCATGATTTTTTATTAGTGGTTGTTCAGTGAAAATGTCATTGGTTTTTATATTTCTGATGGCATAAAATGAGCCTACTATTGTCTTAAATTAATCAAAAGAAATCTTATTCTATGACTGCACAAATTTTGTGGGTAATGGTTAAAACCAGTTGCCTTTTTGAAATAAAATATTTATATCACCCCCCCCAAAAAAGAGGAACAAAATAAAATATATGCCAGAAACTTACTCTGTAAATCTTCATGGACTAATAGTTTGTCAGTTTGTTTTAACTTTTAATCAAAAATTAAAGTAATACTGGATAATATGAACCCATTTAAATTTCTTCATCCTTGTCATGTAAGATTCACTTTAAAAAGACGTTCAACAGGTGAGTGTTTTTTCCTTAGTTTTCCAAAGAAATGATTATTTCACCATTATAATGTATAGCACAATATACCCAGAGAACATTTCTTAAGGAAAAAGAATTTTTCCCATTCTTTGGTTTGCTTCAGTCTGTATTTAAACTGCATACCACAACTTACCCACCCTATTGTCTGGCTTTTCATTTGAAACATGTCAAAAGTTTTCCTTCCCTGCTGTGTCAGCCAGCAAAGTTTTACAAAACAGTGTGCTTTCATTCATTGTGTTTTCCAAAATATATCTCACAAATGCCAACAATGAAACACAATCTGAAACAGCTGTGGACTTTTCCACTTATAGTGGAAAAATCACTTTCCGTACTCCTTAGAAACAGCTGTTTACAGGCATTAATTGCTCTGTCAGTTCCATGCTTTAGAACAGCTGCATTTGACAATGGCATACATGTTAATTTGTTTACCACATCTGGTTTGTTTTCATGAGGGACTGTGTTCATGGAAGATGGTAATAGATGAGTTTTGCGATTATGTAGTTTAATAGGGCTCTGAGTTGTGGATATAGAACATCCATTTCAGTGACTAAATATTTAAATTAAATTCCATATAGTATATTCCTTCAATTTTCTGGGTAAAGTGTTCTACAATCTAGGTATTTTTAAAGAAATATTATATGTTGTTTCCTTGGTGAAACGTAATTGGAGGACTTAAAATTTTATATACCATGGCCATCTTAAATGAGGTAGATATACTTGGATTGGCACGCAAAACTTTTGGTAAGTAAGGTAAGTGCTCTACCACTGAGCCACCTTCCCAGCCCTTCATGCATGCAAAACTTTTGGGACAGTATTAATGTTTGAATCTTGGATAGGATTTGATTGGGAATTGTAGCACACTTTCATAGTATAAGAAGAAAAACGAAAGGCCATACTAATATTTTTTTGGGGGGTCCGGTTGTGGGGCCTGAACTCTGGGCCTGGGCGTTGTCACTCAGCTATTCAGCTCAAGGTTAGCGCTCTACCACTTGAGCCACAGCGCCACTTCTGGCTTTTTTCTTTTTGTTTATGTAGTGCTGAGGAATCTAACCAAGGGCCTCATGCATGCAAGGCAAGGACTCCACAACTAAGCCACATTCCCAGCCCCATTAATACTTTTCTCTGCTACATTGTTGTATTAGTTTATTCAAACACACACAACACACATACAAACACACAGATACACACATTTGTAGTATAAAGACCCACCCCGTCTGCAAGAAAATATTTTAATAGGAATTCCATAAAATATTTAGTCTGCTGAGTTCTGATTAGAATTTACAGAAATATTTACTTACTTCTTCCCCTGGACAAGTCATTATCATTTGTGAAGGTGTTGCCAATTGGTTTTAGAATGCCCCAGAAAGATCTATGTGTTAAAGAAAATTTTTTTTTTTATTTCCTCCCAGACTGTGGAGAATATCTGAATAGTTCTGGAGATTAAGTTATTCAGCGTGTAAGCTATGAGAACATAGACTCTCAACTACTTTCTTATTTTATCTTTTAATCAGTCTAGGTCAAAAGCTTTTCTCTTTGACATACTCGCCACCTTGCCATTGTCTTGTCACAGGCTGCCAAAACAATAAAAACAACTGAACATACACTGAAACCTTCAAACTTGTAAATCTGAATCAACATTTCTGTTCAATAAGTCGACAACATCACTTATTATGGTAGGTTATAAAGCTAATCCAGAAATCTAGTCTTTCTAACAATGTAGAGTATATTAAATTATGCCTCATTATAAAATATCTAACTCCATGTTTTATTTTATATTTTTGTTTCTGTTGATCCCAGGGCTTAAACTCAGGGCCTGGATGATGTTTTTGTGTCCTAAGCCAGTGCTCGACATACAATCTGAACTGGAACTCCATTTGCCCTGGTGGTTAATTGGAGATAAGTATCTAATGAACTTTCCTATGCAGGCTGGATTTGAACTGTGATCTTCACTTCTTAGCCACTTAACTAGCGAAGATTACATCCTTGAGCCACCAGTGCCTACCCATGTTGAATATTTTGTGTAATTCAAATTTTCAGCATTTTATAGATGCTCCTACTACAATATAAGAAAAATCTGAACCTAGTTTTTATTGTATTTGATGTTGGTATAATTTGTGGAGGGGAAGAAAAAACCAAATTGTTTAAATGGGGATACAGGTGGACCCAGTGCAACAATGAGATGTACAAGATGTTATGTAGAAAAATGAAATTTACAACTTTGGCTCAAGATGGGAGAGAGGGTCAGGAAAGGGAGATGGAAAGGGATGATAAAGAGATAGAAAGGAGGAGGTAACAATGCTTGATAAGAAATGTACTTATTACATTGTCCCTGTAATTGTAACGCCTCTGTATGGTATTTTCAGAAAATAACTTAAAATATAATAAGGATATTTGTAAAGTATATAATGAAGGAAGAATTTTCATCCTCTACAAAATGTATGCAAAATCTATGCTAAACTATCTATATTTTACTGTACCTTTCCTGCAACCAGTTTGATATAGTTTAATACCTGTCACTCCAAGTTTCTCTATAATCTAATGGAGATTTAATTTTTCATGTATGTATGTATATATATATGTATATATATATATATATATATATATATATATATATATATATATATATATATATATATACCTGTATATGTTCCAATGTGGATCATCAAACTTGAAACTTTGCTTTTTTTTTTGCTGTTCAGCAGTTAACATGGTCGGCTCAATCTGTGACAATATCTCTGCTCATTCTGATCATTCCTTTATTTACAACACCATCAGCCTTTTAAAATCAGCTTTATTTCCAGAGATGATTAACAATCAGTCCAACCAATATACACCCAGAGGGTTTTAATGAAACAAGCTTAAAGGAAGGAAGACAACATGAAGTGACAACTACAAAATTTCTACAGAGACCTGACATCTTTCACACTTCTGCTTCCTCCTGATACTTAAGCAAGCATTGACTAACACTATAAATAATACTGCAATTATAACTTAAAGATCAGTGATTTTTCCAACCTGAAGCCTTGTTTTCCATGATTTTTGACATAAACTTTTGTGAGACTTTTTGATTGTAATGTGATTCCATCCAAAACAAAGCCATGTATATCAAGAAAGCCAATGTTTTCAACTCAGAGTACTAAACAAAAGAGGGAGAAAGTTAAGGTTAGCTACATATGTTAAGCACAAATATAGGCAATGTCAAGATATTTTGAAATTGAATACCTTTACTGGATAAAGTGGCTCAAATCTATAATATTATCTACTTGGAAAACAGAGCTTAGAGAATTCCAGTTCCAGGCAAAATGTTTTATGCTTGTGTTAGGAGGACCTCAGTCCAAGCAGGCCCAGGCATAGTGATACTACCTCAAAATAAGCAATCAAATTATAATCTGCAGGTATGGTAGTAGTAGAGATGCTGGTTCACAAGTATAGGCTTTGAGTTCAATCTCCAGTAGCGCCGGGAATTTAAATGTGGCATGTCTAAGATCAAGAATTCATACTTGTCTTACAAGTTCTAATAAAACCTTTACCTCTTTTGCTATTTTTAAAAAGTATAACCATAACTTCCGTACCCCAAACAAATAATTTCATATTAGAGATTTTCTTCTATTAAGTAATATGTTATGTCCCACTGAAATCAGACTAAAATTAAAAAAACCCATTGTCTTACAAAGTGACTGCATATGGAAACAGAATCTCAAAGTTAGCATTTAAGTTGAAGTCTACTCCAAGAGAAGCAGAATGTCTTGAATATGCCAAGGAAAAAGGAATCAGAAGCCAACTCTAATCTGGAGTTCTAATTCCACCAACTCAGAGACAATGTATTTACAATGTTAATGCTACCCAATCTGTGCTAGTTTATTATTGCAATTACTAGCAAACATGTAGAAGCTATAAGACACGAAAAGTCATTGACTCTTCAGATCCAAGACTCATCTCTATAATCCCAATTATTAAGTACAAGACTTGGGGGATAATGGTTTTCAGGCTGGTAGGAAAGTTCATGAGGTTCTATCTCCAATTAGCTACAAAAATTTCTGGGCTGGGGCATGGTTCAAATAGTAGACTGGCTACAGTTTGCAAAAACAAAAAACAAAAAAAAACAAAACTGAGAGCATAATGTATGTTCAAGCTTCAAACTGGCAGAAAGAAAAAGTCCTTAGAAGAAGACTATGAGACACAGAATTATGACTAGAAAAGCAGAAACAAAAGAAATAGACAAAGATATAGACAAAGCTTCTCAATGTGAAATATTGCACAAACTGTAATATTTAGGATTTTCCTTCCTATCCAGTAGAAATAAATGGCATTTTTACTTGACGAAACTAAAATATAAGACTGTATGCAATAAATAATCACATTACTTTTATGTTTCCATAATTTAATTGTTTTCCAAAATATTTCTCGAATTGTGTAGCTTTTGAAAATCAATAAATGTTGCATTTTCATAAATGATTACATATTCTTCCAAGTGTTGTCTGAAATTGATCTACACTGAAATAATTGCCATTGACATCTTTGTCATGATATTTATACTTTCAACTGACGTTTCACAAAACTCATACCCAAAATATAACTTTTTATTTTGTTCATGCAAACATAGGGACATAAACATATGCCTCAAAATGTTAGTTACATTTATCTGCTGTCATTAATGAAGTATAACTAATAGAATTAAGTTTATACCCTGAGGAAAATGAGATACTTCTTTCTAACTACAGACTTGCAGGCACCCACACAATCACACACGCACACATATATATTTACCACTCTGACTCAGGTTAGATTCCTGACATTGGGTGTCAGCAGTGATCTAATAATCAAATTTTCCTGCCCAGACGTAAAATACATTCATAATTCCACACAGACAAAAACACCAGATCATTCAAAATAATGAGAATATTTAACAGAACCAACCAGCACTTGAGCCATCTACACCCTGATTTCATTCATTCATGATAATGCATTTTTCATATCATAATAAAAATATTTTGTCTCTGATTAGCAGAAAAAATATGCTATCATGTAATAGAAATTGTAGGTAAAATAACTTGTAATCTTTAATATATCTTATCAAAACTTCTGTTTCCTTCTTGCAGAGTGTTTCTGACATTTTGCCTTAATGTCTATAATTAAATTACAAAGGACATGCCATATATATTAATTCATTTTTCCTAAAGGTTATGCTATGGAGTTGAATCTGATTTGTTTGCTTATTCTAAATTAAATATTCTCAACAACTTGAATTATTGTTTATGTTACTCCTAATCCAAATGAAATATCATATAGAACTGGAAATTCCCCTCGGCAATGATTTGTGAATGTCATTAATGTTTGTGGAGGGATGAAGGATTTGAATTATCTAGAGTGCATTAAAAATGGCACTGTTATTCAAAGGGCTGATCATTTAGTCAGCTTTTAAAGTGTGGACTTCTTATTTCATCTAAGAAGATAACAGTATGCTTTTCATCACATTCTTGCCTGCAAAGCAGTAGAATTATTTCCTTTGTAATGTTCATGTCCAGCTGAGACTTTAGTGAAACCAGCAAACAACTGCACAGCTATATTAGCTGCTCTAGATTTTGAAATTTTCTTCCTGTAGCCCTTGTGATTTGAGCCCAGATTCATGGGATAGTTACATAATCCACAAAAACAAAGCACCAAAATATACAAAGACCACATGCAAAATGAGGTTCAATTTTTTCTTTGTTGTTTCCTATTTTTTTTTTTTTTTTTTGCCGGTCATGGGGCCTGAACTCTGGGTCTGGGCGCTGTCCCTCAGCTCTTCAGCTCAAGGCTAGCGCTCTACCACTGGAGCCACAGCACCACTTCCGGCTTTTTCTGTTTATGTGGTGCTGAGGAATCGAACCTAGGGCCTCATGCTTGCAAGGCATGCACTCTACCGCTGAGCTACCTTCCCATCCCTGTTGTTTCCTATTTTTATTGATTTTCTTTTAAGTAGCTAAGGGTGCTTATTTCTCATTATTTTTGATGTGACTTAAATAAATTTTTCAGACTTTTGAAATAATATAAAGAGATATAAAAGAGACCTATTTAGTCACAAAATACAGCTAACCGTTTGCATGATTTTTTAATTCTAATTCTGTTCTCAGTTATCTTCAAATAATGTTGAGATCAGCCTAGAATATGTGTAAATTGACATGTATAAAGCACACAGAATTCTGGAATCTTTGGACTGTGATTTCTATATAACTTCACTTAGAAAAGAAAATTATCACTTTCTTCATGTCTTAAGTAATCTACTTAAAACAAGTTCTATAAATTTTGTTAATAGATGTCATAATCTATGGTACTGATGAATTGCATAAGTATTTGATTCCTTATGTCCACTGAATTAACATTATATTTATTTTATTTTTTCCACATGAAATAATGACATTCTTGAGGATAAAACATGCCTGTTTTTCATTTTGGTTGCCAAAATTGAATTATTAGACATTTGGAACATTTAAATCTGAATTTTTAAATTTCACTAGGACTTGAATTGTGTTACTTACATATTTAATATTAAAATAAAAAGCATCATTAAATAGAAAGCAAAATTATGTTATCACACATTACCCCCTGAATTGACTTAATGATAAAAAATAATTAGATTAATATAACAAGATATACATTCTCAAACTAACTATGAGTTATGGAAACAGAAAACTTCTTTTGTGTTTTGTGTTTGTTGTTGTTTAAAGTTTGTGATAATTCTGTCTTTTTTACCTTATGCCTGGTATATTCATTGTATGTCTTCAGGAAGTTGAGGGGTGGGCACAGAGCTTTAGGGAAAAGAGTGAAAAATTGCAACAGTGGAGTTCATTGAACATTGATGAAAGTGAACTATTTAACACATGGGTAGGGACAGGAGGGTGGGATTGGGAACAAGTGTGGGTACTGAAGACATTTCACAAAAGGAAATGTATTCATAATCTGACACTTGTTATTGTAATCCATCTATAAATCTCCTTAATAAGAACAACAGAGTAAATTTCTGTTAAAAAGGTAAACAAAATGTTGTTTCTTAGAATCCTAGAAGTTTGTTTTGTTCACTGGTTTAAGCTGGTTGAGTCTATCTCTGAAAATAGCGACATTGACATTCATTGGGCGAATTTTTGAGCAACTAGTAGATAAAAGTCAATTATGATTGTATGTTTTTGAGACTGATTAATTTATTTCTTTAATCTAATTTGTATTATTTCTGTCTACTGATTTTTGGTTTTGTTTTTCCTGTTTTGTCAAATACTTAGTGGTGCACCATTAGTGCTGATTTAAGATTTATCTAATTTGTTGATGTACATACTCAAAGCTATAAATATTCCTCTGAGTATTGTCTGTGCTGCTGCTGTGTCCCAGAGGAAGTAGTATTTTGTGTGTTCACTTCCACTGAATTCCATAAACGCTGGAACTTCCCTGCATATCTCTTCAGTGACTCACTGATGATTTAGCAATGTGTTATTCAGTCTCTGTGAGTTTCAGAATGTTATGTGATGCCTTTTGATGTCTAGATCTAATTTGGTCCCATCATGGTCTGACAGGATACAAAGAGTAATTTCATTTTTATTTTTGAATTTTGAAAGATTTCCCTTGTGATCTAAGATATGATCTACTTTGGAGAACATTCCATGGATTGCTGAGTGGAATATATATTGTGACAATAGTAGGTAAAATACTCTGTAGATATCTGTTAGGTATAGCTTGACAATACAGTTATTTATCTCTAAAGATTTTTGCTAAGTTTTTACCTTGATGGCCTGTCCAGAGGTAAGAATGTTTTGTTCAAGCAACCAACAATTTATTTGGATGTATGCATGTTTTTAGGGTAATTAGTATTTCTCTGATTAATTTGAGAGCTCTAGGATTCAGGATACTGATATTTAGAATTGTTATAAACCTCTGATGGAGAGTTTTCTTCGTCAGTATTTAATGTCCTTCTTTGTCTCTTTTTACTTTCATACCACTTTTACTTTAAAGCCAATTTTATCTAATATTAGTGTAGCTCCTCTAGTCTGATTACGAGGTCCATTTTTAATTTGTAAAGATGTTGTACAGAGGGGTTACCATTACATAAGTGAGTTAATGAGCACATTTCTTTTTGAACAGTGTCACCGCTTCACTCATGTTCTCACAGTTTTTCCCTTTCACCCTTCCTCTCGCGTAATTTGTATAGTTCATTAACAATGTAGTGTCTATTGAGTAGCACTGCTGCATTTAAGCATTCGTGCCACCATTTCTCTTTTCCCTCTTGCCCTATCCAAACGTACATATAACACCAAAGGTGCAGAAATTTAAAAAAAAAAACGGCATCAGAACACTGAAGGAAAAAGCAAAATAATAAACAAACACTCATAATCATTTCTTGGTGATCATTTTAATGAACATTATTTTATATGACAATATTCGTACAGCTATTGATCCTTTGTGAACCTTTCCAAATGGCATCCTCCTTTGATATAACTGTATAAATGTTTAGAATCCCATAAAATTTGTTATGTCCAAGTGTAATGTTTTCTCTTTTACCATCCAACTGTGTTTACATGTACAATTAGAGGCACATTCTACTACAACAAATGAGGGAAATTAGGCAACCTATATTTATTTGAGTCTGTCTTTCTTCACTTAATATAAGTTTGCTCCAAGTCTTTCCATTTCCTTATGAATGGTGTAATATCATTCTTTATGGACCAATGGAATCGCATCATACTGAAGAGTTTCTACATGGCAATGGAAAAAGTTAGCAGGATATATAGAAAGAGAACAGAATGGAAGAAGATTTTTACTAGCTAAGCAGTAGACAAGTGTTTTCATAACTAACCCATATTTAGAGGTCAAAACGTTAAAACCAACAAAAATAACCCCTCAAATAAACAAGAACCCAATTAATATATGGGATAAAGACTTAAAGATAACTTCTTAGAAGAAGAAGTAAGAATGACAAATAGATGCATCTCTCTCCTTAAAAGAAATGCAAATCCAAACAACACTGAGATTCATCTCACCCCTCTTACAATGTCATTATGAAAAACCGAACAATCACAAATACTGATAGGGATGTGGCCCAAAGGAAACTGTTGGTGGGAATGTAATCTTGTTCAATCACTTTGGAAAACACTATGGAAATTGCTCACAGAACTGAATAGAGAGCTACCTACCTATTATCCAGCAATTCCACTTATGGTCGTTTATCCAATAGAGCAGAAACAAGGCCACACTGAAGCTACCAGCATAATTAAGTTCATTATTGCATTATTTTCTGTAGCCAAAATATGGAATCAGCCCAGATGCCTCTCATTTTAAAAAGAGATCAAGAATTATATATGTATATATAAGTTATATTTATACATCTATATCTAATTTTATTGATCCCAATTTACAAGTATATATGTACGTATATAAATGTATGTATACAAACATATAAATACATACATAATGGAATTCTGTTCATCCATCAGTAATAATAATATTGCACCATTCTTAAGGAAAAATGAAACACTTAGAAATAATATTAAGTGAAATAAAGCAGACCCAGAGAAACTTAGTTTGCATGACTTTCCTCACTTTTGGTAGATAGGAGTGTCTATAAATGTAAAAGTAAACACACTGGATGGTATGCAAGGAAGTAACTGCAGTGTCAGGGTCCATGGAGAGTGAAAATACTATAATTCTCTTAAAAGGCTAAGTCAAAGCCCAACAAAATAAATACCAATAAATGTGTAGTGCAAGAGAGGACAGTGGGGGGCAATGTGTGAGGGGTAGGAAATTGAAGGGGAAAAGGATAGAATACAGGCAAGAATCCATTGTATACTTCCCAGAATTGAAATATACAAAGCAAGGGGTAGTGTGAAATGGGGTTCAAGATGTTGAAGTGGTAACACAAATCCAGGTGCATTGTACACATAAACTGCTTTGTTAAATGGCAAAAAATTCCATAACATAATATTGAGATACATAAGGATTGGGGTTGATTGGTAGGGGAGGATGAGAGTGTTGAAAGAGGTGACATTGATCAAGATGCACTGCATCCACACACTGTTTCAGTGAATGGCAACTCCTTTGTACAACTAAAGATAATAAAAATATTCAAAAAATTAATTATGATAGTTAATAGAATGTTGCACCTCAATTCCTATTTAAAAATATATTTAAACCGGAGACTTGGAGAATAAAATTCAAATAATAAAACCTTATGAATCATTTTAAATCAAAACTTTGCTTTTTGTCAGCCATTGGACTGTTAAAATATTTTAAAGTAAGGGGCTTAAAAACATCAGGAGTATATTATCCATATTGTAGAAGCTTAAACATTGATTTTAAAAATGGTTATTCAAAGCAATTCATTTTCTTCTGGGGGGGTCTACTTTCTGATTCATTATAATCTATTTGCGTGACGTTCACATGGCAGAGTAATTATATTGGGCTTCTTTCGTCAGGATCATTATTGCAGGGTCATCTCTGAAAGGTTGATTCTAATGTCACCAGACAAGAGAATAGAATTTTAACATGTATATCTAGAAGGAGTTACATCACCCAAAACACTTTTTTTTTGCTTTAACTCAGTGTGGTGTACATTTGGATATTATTTCATAGAACATAATAAATTAAGGACAAGATTATATCATGTAAATTATGTGAATGATTCTTCTTACAATGGGAATAATTATAGTGATGGCAAAGTGAAGTATGATTGTTTAGTGGCTCTTGAATCACTTCATAGGTAACCATGTTAACATGGTACAGCCTTTCTAAGGCTCTTCTGATGTATTTGAACAAACTCCAATGAGTTAATTGCTTTCAGAAATATTCGTTTGTGCCAACAAATTCAGATCTCCTTTCATTTTAATTACTGTCCGCTATTAGGACTCCCACAAACACCAAAATCAGAATATGCTAATTTCTCTGATAAAATATATAATAAAAATGTTACAATTAATATAACATAAAGACTAATATTAATAGCATTATAATTACTAGCATTCACATTATATAATATATTGACATCCCTTGGTTACCTAAATAAATGTAAATTGTTTGCAAATAATTATTTGATGATGTATGGAAAATGAGAAAAAGATTTGCATACATATTTTCTACAGATGCAAACAGATTCACCTGGTTATTTCTGAACCTTCATTTGTTGGTTTCATTCATTTATGGGGAACATGTAGAGAAAAGAAAATTGCAAACTTGCATTTACTAAAGTGTTAATTACAAGTTTATGTTGGGCTAAATAGCACATTTTATGAATTAAATTGTTTTTGTCCCTTCCTTCCTCCCTCCCTTCTTTCGTTTCTTCGTTCCTTCATTCCTTATTTCCTTCCTTTTTTCCTTCCTTCCTTCTTTTCTTTCCTTCCTTCCCCCTTCCCTCCATCCCTACACCTCTCTCTCTTTCTCTCTTCCTTCCTTCCCTCCATCCCTACACCTCTCTCTTTCTCTCTTCCTTTCTTTTCTTTCCTTCTTTCTTTCCTTCATTTTCTTCCTTTCTTCCTTTTTTTCTTTTACTCAGACTATTTCTTATGGCTATAGAAAAAATAGCAACTGTTATACTCCAAGGTGTTATGAGTAATTATAAATATACTATATTGATATTAATCTTAATAACCTAAGTTATATCTTAAGACAAATTGTAATAAAAACAACTTCACAAAATTTCAGGATATGTAACAAATATTACTTTCCATAATATTGTTTATTTCTTCAAACTAAAATAAGAATTTATACATAATATTTTGTTTGTGTTGTTCTTGTGATTTGAACTCCAGACCTATCCCTTGATTTTTTTCCTAGCAAGGACATTGCTCTAACATTTGAGCCGCAACTCAACTTCTGGCTTTGTGTGTCTTTGCGTGTGTTGTGATGTGTGTTTGATTAATTGAGGTGCGACTCACAAACTCTTGCCAAGTCTGGCTTTTTAAATTTATTTTTATTTTTTATTGTGAAAATACCGTGCAGAGGGGTTATAATTACATGGGCAAGGTAATTAGTACATTTCTTATCAAGCATTGTTGCCTCCTCCTTTGTTTCCCCTTCCCAACCCTTCACATCTACCCCCCCTCCGCCCCTCACCCGGCCAAAGTTGTGAAGCTCTTTTTTCAACATAACGACTTTTACACCTCATACTTGCAGTGGGTCCACCTCTATCCTTATTTAAACCATTTGTTTTTTCCCTTCTCCTCCACAAATTATACCAACATCAAATACAATGAAAGCAGAGGGGAAGGGGCATGTCTGAGACAAGCAGCAAAGGTCAGATAAGTTGATTTTAGGTGAAATGGACCCCAAAATAAATATTCAAATGTTTTTTTTCTTGTAATTGTTTCTAACATATTTATAAGATGATTTCTTTGTTGTCAAGGCTGGCTTTGAACCCCAGCTTCCTGAGTAGTGAGGATTACAAGCTTGAGATACCCATATTCAGCAATGATATAATATATGTAAGAATAAAATACATTTCTTGTTATTTGTATTCTAGAGGCTGAATTTAACAAATTAACATTTAGATATTTATTTAGTTATTGAATCTGAACCTGCAGTGTGAAAAAAAGTTTTCATTTTTATGAAAAAATATACACTCAAAAGTTTAAATGACAGAATCTTTGCACAAATTGAAATACTATAATATTCAAAAGCGATGAAGGGACCGTTAATCAAATTTCTCATGTAAGCTATAACCAATAGGCTGTGTCAGGGTGAATGAAGTAATTTTTCATTAAATTATATTATCTACTCTGGTCACATGATTTTCTCTTCTTTTAAACCTAAACTTTTTTGACATAAAATATAGATTTATACATTTTTGAGTATATAAAAGTCTAATTACTGGTCATTTATTTCTGATGTTTGAGTACCGAGACTTTTCAGAGAAACAGTGATTTTTAGAAATTGAATCAATCAATAAATGAATCAATTATTCTTATAGATTTGAAAATACCTTATTTTTGAATGATAGGAAATTCATATTATTCCTACTCTATAGAATAATTAAGAAAGAAATGTTTGTGATAGTATTTATTTTTCCTTCAACTAGAAAGCAAGAACCTAACTATAGATGACAAAAACTTGAATAGAAATGTCATAAAATTATGAAAAATTAAAGTCATTATGAGTTAGATGAAATAGTCATTTTTGAAGGTCACAAGATGAAATCTCTGAAGCTTCCTTATCTGTTAAATAAAATGTATTTGCACTCAAAATATTTCTCCAGCAATGGTATAACCAAACCACCTCCATGCCAAATAGCTTCTCTGATTAATTCAAGTAAATATTTAGGAACAGAAGTTATCACAATGTATAGAAATATCTACCCACCACTCTAGAAATTAAACCTGAAAACATAAATGATTGAGATTAATAATTAGCTTTCACTAAGTTGCGATAAAGAGGTGAATCCTTTCATGTGGGCATAGTTGTAGAGATTTGGTCACTGAGAACTTGTGATCAAAGGTTTTAAGTTCAAAGTCCTTTCCTCTTCTTCCTTCTTTTTCTTCTTTGTCTCCTTCTCCTTCTTCTTTTCCTTCTCCCTCTCTCTCTTCCCTCCTCCTCCTTCTCCCTCTCCCGCTCCTATGCCTCTTCTTCTTTACTTCCTGGCTTCCATGAATACACATATTCCAACACATATTCTTGACATCGGGTACTGTGCCACCCAAGTCAATGAGGATAAGAAATATAAAATCAGAAGTCAAGTTTAGTCTTTCCCCCTTTTAAGTTAATTTTATAAAGCATTTTTTCATATTAATAGGAGACTGTCACAGCATGCTCTCATTTATTATAGGGGATAAGATTTACTGGAAAAAAAGCTAACCTAATGAAATGATTGATTAAATTAATATTATATTAGGACAAATCTACTTTAAAATATCAGATATAGTTCAATACCTGGCAAAAAATCACCGTTATGGTTCATATAAAAGACAACAGAATACAATCTGTTCCTCAAGGAAATTGACCTATAATTGGCAGTATTGTCAATTTCATAAATGATGTAATAAGACTATAGAACAAATTTCAACTCAAACTGCATGATATAACATTTACTTTGTCCCGTGTATACTATCTTTGTCTGGTTCCCAAAATGACTTGTATTTTATCATATTTTTAGATAATTTTAGGTACTTGTGTGGGACTTGCTGTTTGACAAAGCAGTATATTAACAGTGTATAGAGAGTTTCTTTTTTCTTTTTCCTCTCCTGAGGTTTGAACTCTGGATCTAGGGGCTGTCCCTGAGCTCCTTTTCATGAATTCTAGAACTCTATCACTTGAGGCACAGCAGCACTTTCTGATTTTTCTGAGATTTAATTGGAGATAAGAATATGACAAACTTTCTTGCCTTGTCTGGCTTCAAACGTCAATTTTCTGCCTCTGGATTATCAAGGAATACAATCGTGAGCCGCTAATGCACAGCTTAATAAAATGAACCTTTTTTTGCCTAGTCCTGGGGATTGAATTCATGCCTTGGCAATGTCCTTGAGCTTCTTTTCCTCATGCTAGTACTCTATGACATGTGTCATAGTGCCAATTCCTGCTTTTTTCTTTATGTAGTACTGAGAAATCAAACCCAGGGCTTCACACATGCAAGGCAAGCATCTACCACTTAGCCACATTCCATGGGCAATACAATGCACCTTGATGATCATTATCCCTCATCCTTCTCAATCCTGTTTCATAGCTCAATTTACATGAATTTGTAGAATATTCACTGGCTCTTAATGTTATTTATAGTCACTCAGAGGATATATCACAGATCATATTTTCATGAAAGTCTTATTCATCAACATACTAAAGTTGTGCATTATAGAATTCTGTGATTTTAAATTCTAAATTATCACTCAGATTCACCCACTACTATTATAAAAATTTTCCTAAGGTTAATACAAATGCAATCTGTAATTCTTCGATAAAGTACAATGATTCCTAGAATGTTAAATTGTTGGAGTAAGAACATCACCTTCAGATCAGGAATATTTTATCATTACTACCCTCTCAAAATACTCAAATATTTATTAATAGTCATTTCCTGTCATCATTTCCACCTACTCTCCCCTTAAGCAGCTATTATTTCATATTCTACCTCTACAGATGTATCAATTTTAAAAACCTCATATAATTAGAAAATGTAGTCTATTTTATCCATTTCTCCCATGTAATATCACTGTTTCCAAAGTAAGTCCATGTACATTTTTCTCATGGATAGAGCATATTGTTTTGTATGCATGCATATATTGGAATAACATCCTCAATGGGCATTTCAATATTTTATTATGTGTTATTATGAAGGGTTTTGCAATGTATAATCTTGTACATGTGTCTCATTGGACATATGTTGAAATCTATTTTGTATATAAAATTATAATTCAAAATGCTGGATCATAGAGATAATTCTATGTGTAATGTCTTAAAGATTTCCAGTATGCTTAAGAAACTGACTATATCATTTTAAGTGCCAAGAACCAATGTATAAGGATTGCAATTTCTACATAATGGTTGTGCAGGGCTAACTTATTGTTTCTATTTTCACTAATCTCTATATGTATGCAATGTCTAGGTATGTTATGATCTTTCCATATGTTCCTTGACTGCTTTTATATTACTATAGAGATATATATTTGGATTTTTGGATAACTTATTCAGGATGATTAAAGTATTTCATTGGCATTTATATGCTATTAATATATTTCTGATTCAAGTCTATTTAAATAAATGTATATGTGTACAAACTACATGTGCAAATGCATATATTCATTCTTATATGTGTATATATTCTTATATATGTATACATATATAAAAATATAATATGTGTACATACATGTAAATATACATATACATATATTATTATTTTCATTTGACTGTAAGTTATTGTTTTACTTTATTTGCCAAACATGCTCTTTATTGATTTTAATTTATTTTACGTTTAAAATGTTGTAAAGAGGAGCCAGGCGCAGGTGGTTCACACCTGTAATCTTAGGAAGTCAGGAGCCTGAGATCTGAGTATCATAGTTCAAAGCCATCGTGTGCAGGAAAAGTCCATGAAATTCTTATCTCCAATAAACCACAAGAATGCATGAGGTGGTACTATGGCTCAAGAGGTAGAGCTCTAGCCTTGAGTTGAAGAGCTGAGGGACAGAGCCCGGGCCCAAAGTTCAAGGCCCAGAACCACCACCAAAACCAGCAACAAGAAAAAGAATACTGACTCAAAAAGCAATAGTATTAAGCAGTCTTAAAGATAGGATCAAGTCTAATATTTTAGAATTATCTTAGATACCAACAATCTTCGAGTCAAATGAGCCATGAGCCCTCAGAATGTTGACTGAATTTCTTAGTTTATTTACACAATCATTATAAGTATGCATTTTTTCATCTATCTTTATTTTCATTTCACCACAGTATTTTTATATCCTTTATGTCATACTTGAATACCAAAGCCTATGGAAGATAGTTATTTATTGATGTATATTAATTATATGAAGATATCTTATTGAAATATCTTACACTCTCACATATGGATGAAGGGCCTGATTAACCTGTTTCTGGCTTTCTCCATTCCCATTGCTGCCACGCCTACTCTGGTGGAGTCTGCTTAGCATGGGACACCTGCTTCCAGATCTGAGAATGGGGCTTCAAAGAGGCCTACCTCTTGGAAAGGCTGGCAAGCCCCTGGGAAAGATGTGTTCCTGTTTTTCTTTTCTTCGCTGTATAGGAGTGCCTATTAATCTTTTACTGTTCCTGCTGCTTGTTCTACTTACTCATGCTCAACGTTCCCTTATTCAGGGCCCTTTCTTGGAAGTGTTGACGACTCCAACATCTGATGAGTGTCCTGAGAATATGACTAACTCCCCAGAGTTAAGTGCTACCCTAAAAGTCCCTCTTATGGAGGCCATGGGACAAGTCATAAGTAAATATAAAAGTATTGGGAGTTTCATGACGTAACTTCAGCAGAAGGAATAGTTTGTAAGAGATTTACAAGAAGCTGTAGACACGGCTAGAGGAGAAAGAGTGTATGGTTATTGGAGATTTCCCTTTAATCCTGAAGAATTACAATAGTCTCATATAGATATCCTGTAGATAAGAAAAATGTAGAGGGATATTTAGACCAAAAGCTAAATAAGATTCCTAAAGGTTGGTAGATGGAAGGTGGCAATGGCTTATCAGAGGAAAATGGTGGGATACTCCATTATCTAGAGGACCCCAAAGACTTCCCCCAGATCCATAGCCTTTTATAGGTGTGTATGATAAGGAGGGCAACCATTGGGAAAACTACTTATGAAAAAGAACTTCTTATTACTCTCTTCCATTTACTGAGAGACTTGCTAGATCTAGGTCTCCTTGGTGCTTACTATCAAAGAAGGAACAAGAAAGATCTTATGAGAGAGTTAAGGCCTCTATGGAGAAGAGTAATCGATTGTGAAAGGGTTACAGAGAAGACACTATGAGTTTGAATTTGATATATGGCCAGATTTAACTAAGTATACTGAATATCATGATTTTTGGCCACAAATTGGGGACCCTTGAAAGAATGGCAAAGAAGCACAATTGCTTAGAAAAGATTTGAAACGCATAAAGTACAAAACTAAACAAAAGTAACAATAATGTACTAGAGTTCATGCCTTTTTGTCCAGCACCTTGCCCATATGCTCTGGTTAATGGTTAATAGGTGATAAATATCTAAACCAATTGTATTTCTTAAAAATAGAGGTAAAGCCGAACACAAGCGCCTATCATCCTAGCTTGTCATCCAAAAAACAAGATCAGGCAACCAGCTGGTGACCACCCAAAACGAAGCCTTGCACCAAGATTGTGTAACCTTTTGCCCTTTCTCATGGAGACTTTTTCTATAAAAGTTTGTTATCTTCTGCAATAATCACACTCAGCATTCACTCTTCTTGTGTGCGAGTTGTCTGTTTGCCATCTCCCCACCTGTTCTATTTACCTCCACTAGGTGTCCTCCCTCGTCCCTACAGAGCCGGTCCGAAGCATATTGTCCTTTATATTTCAACTGTTTTCTGTGAATTTCTTTGTGCTACCTTCACACATTGTCAAAATGTATTAAAGTGCTATTTACTCACCATCATTGAAAATTATACAATGTTGAATATAAAAGCAAAAATCTAAATAAATGGAGTCATAATTTTTGTTGATTGGAGGATACAATTGAGAAAAGATATAAATTGTCTCTTCCCCTTTTTTTGTCATTCATGGGGCTTGAAATCTCTAGTCCTAGTGCTGTCCTTCTGTTCTTCAGTTCAAAGTGAATGCTCTACTCATTGAGCAACTGTGCCACTTTCGGTTTTCGGGTGGTTAATTAGATATAAGTGTCTTAGGGACATTCCCATTCAAGCTAGATTTTAACCACACTCCCTCAGATCTCAGCCTCTATGCAGCTAGGATTACAAGCATGAGCCAACAGCGCTCGGATTCACAGTTTTATTTATGTTTATGACAATTTCTAAAAACACCTGACTAGCACTCTTTGAGTCATTGACAAAGAAAAATAAACTGGAATATATTTCTCTGTAAAATATTAAAGTTATTAGTGTAAAATTGTTATATTTGTAGAGGAAAGATTATACACCTCAATGGGTCTGTAGGGTACCAGATTAGATCCACATAAATATTATCAAGGAATATTTAATAAGGGGTAAATCTAAACATTTGTAGAATGACGTTCTGCTTAATAAGAGGTGATAGTATAGGCAGTATTTGGGAAAATTAAAAAGTGAACATTGACTTAAACATAGCAATTTATTCAAATGTTAACTTCAAGCAGGATTAAAACGTGGCATATAAAACAAAAAAGAGATGTAAATGTAAAGCAAAGGAAGATGTTTTGACAATTTTGAGATGAAGCAGTCAAATTTGGCATTAAAACTATAGGAAAGGAAAATGAAAGAGTTGAACTCAATAAAAATGTAAAACAATTTAGTCTATGAAAGCTCATATATAAGTGGTGAATAGAAGTTGGGAGCAGGTGGCTCATGTATCTCATCCTAGCTACTTGGGAGGCTGTGATTTGAGTATTGCTGTTTGAAGGCAGCCCACAAAATAAACTCCCTGATAATCTTATCTCTGATTAATCAGCAAAAAAGCCAGAAGTGAGGCATGACTGAAATGGTAAATTGTTAAAAAATTGCAACAAATCTCAGGGACCCTGAGTTCAAGCCCCGGGGACCAAACAAGTTGGAATCAACTTGATATAAGGTAACTGTTATAAATTTTAACCAGTAAATCAATTAATATTCCACATTCCCACAAAAATATAATTGGTAACAAAAGGCATAATTGTTTTCTTAAAACAAGTAATGGAGTCATGAATTTCTTTCACTTTACAATTCATGTTTTATGTAACTTTAATTAGCAGACTTCCAGGACTAAAACTAAATATATTAATTGTATACTACAAGAAGCAAAGTGATTATAGTTAAGAATAGATATTTCATCCTAGCCAGAAGATGTTTTTGAGCATTCTCACTAAAAAGAAATGTTACATGTAGAAATTAATGGATATGATGTAGCTTTATCATTACACAACATATAAATGAATGCGATTATCAATCAATATCTCATAGCTATGTAAAAAATAATTGTGTAGCTAGGAGCCAGTGGCTCATGCTTATAACCCTAGCTACTAAGAAGGCTGAGAGCTGAGACTCATGGTTCTAAGCCAGCCTAGGCAGGAAAGTCCATGAGACTCTTATTTCCAATGAGCCACCAGAAAACTGGCAATGGCTCAAGTGGTAGAGCACTAGTCTTGAGCTGAAGAACTGAGTGACAGTGTTCAGGCCCAGATTTCAAGCCCCACGACCAACAAAAATTAAAAAATAAACAGTTAGAAATAAACAAATATTTTGACATAAATGTTAAAAACTATACTCTAAAAATTTTTAAATCCTTACTTGGTATACTAGTTTATATAAATATAGAGAATTGCTTTCTGGATTAGTTATCATTGAATCAATTTTGTAAATCACACATTTGTCACTCAATTCGTTTTTGTATATTTCTATACTTATATACCTTAAGTATAATTAAGTGATACATGAAAGCCAATACTGTTTTAGGAATCTTCCTTGGCTTTCTATATTTAACCCTCCTACCCTAAAATCAATATGCCCTCCAACATAGTCAGACCTTTCATCTCATTGGAGCAGAAAAGTATAAGCCATAATCATTGTTGGAACAAGTAACGTTTCACTTAGTTTAAGAACCAAATTATTCAAATCACCTTAACAATGCCAGTAATAGCAAAATGTCTTCTGAGCTTTTCAGTCTTTAAGAAGATGAAAATCTTTAATTATACATCTATTTTTTTTCTACCTAACATCCTATATCTTAGAAGATATTTTTGGGTAACTTTCTGTTCCTGATTAGAAGACCGGAACAAAGGCAATAATGAAAACAGCCAAGGAAAACACTTGAAAACTATTAAAAAAGCAATCACAGACACTCCTGTTTTCATCAATTTCGATGAGAATGTACGTTAAAGTATCACTTTTTGTTGCATTTAAAGAGCAATAATTAAACTTTAATTAGCAGTGAAGAAGGGAACAGAAAACTTTGTTTGAAGACAGCTTGACTTTGAACAATTCAACACAAGCATAATGGAATTATCTTTTTTTATATGCAGTTGTCAAAATAATAGAGAACAACACCCAAAGGCAGGAAAACACCTAGCCAAAGCAGTAAACTTTTGTCTATAAAATAATTTTGAGGGTCTGACTCTTTTAAAGTCAGGCTTGCAAAGAGGAAAGTGTATTTGCTTTGGTGTGAACAATAAAAAATATAAAAATCTTCTATTAATGTTTATCATATTTTGACTAGGACTTCTTGTGTTGGAGAAGAGAATGATATGAAAAAGTTCAAGATTATTGGACTATTCCCCAATATCATTCTTATTTATCAGTTATAGCTATGGAAGTAGCCTTGATTACTCTTAATATCATTCTTCTTTACATTTAGAAGCATTGTTTGTTTCTGGGTTATAAGCAGCAAACACTTGAGTATTAATAATGGGTTATTTCCTAAGAGTAGAAAGATGCTGTGTAAACAAACCTAAAATATCAAAGACTTAGAATAGTGGAAACTATTTTCTAGCTATATCACACTCTGTAGATGTAGATTTTGTTTCCCATTGTTTCAGGGGAACCATTTTTGTTATCTTCTTCTTCACCGTCTAGTGATCCTATACCATCCTGGGATGGCTGGACATTTACTGGATTCTCTAATTGCTGTTGGAAAGTTAGGAAGGATAGACAAGTGAGTTTTGAATCTGTTTTATCTTATTTTTATTACTTTAGAAACTGTAACTCAAAATGACATATATTATCTCTATAATATTAGGAGACATTTCATTTCCACATTCTTTCCCTAGCCTTCTACATAATTTTGGTATTTAGTGATCTCCAAATGAGAAAATAAAGATAGGAAACTTCTTATTTAAATATTATTTAGAATTTCAAGACTTCTCTATGTAAGGCCCGTAAGTATTATGCACATCATACATGTGTAAATAGACAGTGGCAACATTTTCTTATTCTCAAAAACTAGGAAATGTTGTGTCCCTGTAGTTGCTTCAGGAAAAGGTTGTAGTTGAATTAGTTTACTAAGCTAAATCTGCTGTAAAATATTTCTACACGTTAGTTGGCTTGAATAATCTGTATTTATCATTTTTCAGTTCTAAACGACAGAAATTTAAAAGAAGTCTCACTAGATTAAAATCGAGCCACCTACAGAGCTAAAATATTTTTCAAATAATTTTAGTGGACAAAGCATTTACTTGCTGTTCTTCTTTCCAGAAATTCAGAATCTGGGTTGTTGTTGTTTTATTTTCTAATGTAGCATCTTTACATGTCTTTGATGGTTCTAACCTCATCATGTCTTTTCGAACTACACCTGGGACTTTAAAGTACCCATTTGAATATATTTCCCCCATCTGATAATTCTTCATATTTGTGTTCCTTGGATTATGAAAGGTGATTATTTTACAAACTAATATACATATAATGCAAATGTACATTTGAGAGATTAGTTATTTGGGGAAGACAGATATTATGGAAAGGTATTTTGATATGTAAAATGAGTGTGTAGCATTCTTTCTACTATAAACTGTTACCCTTTCATTAATTTTGAACAATATATTTCTTCAATGAAATATAACTAAACAAAAAAAATTAGTCCTGGAAAGCAATTAATCCTGATTAAAACATTGTCATGTACTAGAAATCCTAAATGCCAGAGAGCAACACCTGAAGTAGTTGTGGCACTATCACTTTTTGTATATTCTGCTTACAGTCTTCTCGTTTGAAGAGCATTGGATTGTTATTATTTTGGAATTATGGTTAATATTTATTTGACTGCTATTTTTAAAGAATGCATTACCCAATACTGGTTCTCTTTTTCTAACTTTTTTGGATCTATTCTATTTCTGAAAGAAACACAGCCATTTGCATTACATTGACTGCTTATTGAAGTTGAATCAGCATGGAGAGGAAAAGAAGAAAAAAAATATATCTCTGTGGGTATGTCAAAGTAAAAATGTATCTACTAGCTATTTATCTTAAAATCATCTATTTTTCATTATGTTTACATTCTGATAAAATTTAGCCTCTCAACTCACACAATGTTAATGAAGTCTTATTTCATGCCTCCCCAAAGCAAACAACAAATTACTATTTATTTTTAAATTATTTTTAATTTTTTAATTATAATTTGTTTTAGAAACTATATTTTTATAAAGTTAGCCAAGGCAAATGTTTCACTAGCAGTTTAGAGTCATGTTCAGAGTATATGGTGAAATCAAGAAAGGGAAAAATAATCATGTTTTTATTCTTACTTGAGCCACTCTGATTTACTTCATCTATTTCTGAAAGAAGAAAATTCTGGTTTTGAAGCCTTTTGCTTCATATCCACAATGTGTCATTCTTCCTTTATTAAAAGGAGAATTTGGAGAAAATATGAAAATCCACACTAGAAAAAGGAGAAGAGGAAAAGAGAAAGAGAAATCTAGATATTATTTTCTTCCTCATCTCAATCACAAGGTCTGGATAATGATTGTGGATATTAGATACTGTGCTCTAGAGTGATTAAACACATCTATAGAAATAGATAATCCCACAAGTTATCACATGGAGAATGCTTATTTATTAAAAATTGTAATATCATCCAATAAGAAATGTTATCAATTTGTTTAGTTCTTGTTTAGGATTTGTCAAATTCTAGTGTACTATAGTCAACTATCATAAAAGTATAAAAGAATGGTAAGAAACTAGCATCTTAATATCATATTCTAATATTAGCTTAGTTCTGCCTGTGTTATATGTATGAGGTTGTATTTGAGTTTTGCCTCAATTTCACATGCTATACTCTTCCAACATATAAGTTGAAAGAAGACTCCCTCTGGAAATATGCTACTTTGATAGCTAAGGGGAAAAAAGACACAGATAATGAGATAGATATCTTCCCCTAGAAATAGCCTTTCACCACTTCTGGTTCACTTCTGTAAGCTGAAGTAAGTCACATGACCAACCTTGACATTGCAGAGTAGAGGTAAATCTCACCTACAGGAAGCTGATTCAGGACATAGAGTCATATGCCAAGATATGTAAAACTTGAGATAAACAGGAAAAAAAAAGAGAACCATAATACAATCAATCATACTTGCCATCACATGTGTCTGCAGGAAGGATGCTATTACGTTCCTTATTTTCTGAAACTACTGAGATCTTCAAATCATGTCTTTTATGTTTGGATGTTACAGAAATTAGAGAACATTTTGATACTGAGACAGCATAAAATCTCAAAGAAAGTTGGAGTAATCATTTCAATACTACCTTTTGTTCTCCAAGAAAAGACACCTTTTTATAGACAATAATTTATAATTTCTTACCTAGTATCTTATTTTTCCAGAAATGGATTTTGTTAATATATGTGACTATCCACCAGAATAAATGTCTTCATTTATCTGCATCTTGTGCAAACAGCAAGTCAATTAGATGTAAGTGGGAGTTCATCAGTAGCACTTTTTAAAAATGCAAAAAATGTGGACAGAGAGCCAATATACATATTTTTCCACCATCACGTACTACATCCTCCTTCTTCCTTCCTAGGAAACACACCCAATCAATATAAAGGCGTAGATAATTGGTTCTTCACAAGGAAAGTGGAAGCAGAATGTTATGGATGTCGGGGATGACAGTTAATAGTGTTTTACATAATAATATCACATACAACAGCCCTAAGAGTCCTGCAGGTCTTGACATTATTTCCTTAGTGATGTGATAGGAATGTCAGCCTTACTGGACTTAGTATTGTTTTCCACTTCCTTTTCTACCACCTGGCCTAAATTGTAATACATATTAACGGAATGAAAAAGCAATGCCATCTTAAGAAATTTCCATTGCAACAAGAAATTATATCAAAAAAAAGAACTTTACAACTTTGGCAGTATGAGGGGATTGGTGGGCAGGGATGGTAAGGGGAAACAAAGGAGGAGGCAAAAATGTTTGATAAGAAATGTAGCCATTACCTTGCTCATGTAATTATAACCCCTCTGTATTGTATTTTAACACAAAAAATTATTAATATAAAAAAAGAAAGTCATTTAGGGCTCTGGGAATGTAGTTTCATGGAACCGTTATTGCTTAGCATACATGAAACCCTGGGTTCAATTACTCAGTACCACATAAAGAGAAAAAGAAACACTGGAAGTGGTGTTTTGCCTCAGGTGGTAGAGTTCTAGCCTTGATCAAAAACAAAAACAAAAAAAGAAGCTCAGGAACAGTTCCCTGGCCCTGAGTTCAAGCCCTAGTACTGGCAAAAGAGTCATTTAACTAGGAAAAGCAAAATAAAGAACCCATGCTTGGAATATATAATTGCTCCTTCCAAATGATACCTATCAATAGTCCTTAATTCATGTACTTTACCTATATTAGAATACTGTGCTGAACAAAAAAAAACGTTGTGTTAATAGGTCATGGCAATTAATACCAGGACTGTGCTTAGATATCAGTGAAGATTAATCCTGGAAATTCAACGATTCCAGGCTCGTGAGTGGCCACTGCAATTCACAATCAGAAGGGTAGTATAAGTGAGATTTGAAAATCTTTTTGGTAAGCTAAGGCATCAAAAAGGCAGAGGTTAATTAATAGTTTTGACAGAAGGAATAACTCCAGATGGAAGGAATAAACGATAATAATAACTAAGTTATACCATAAACTGTTGTAGAGAACCATTTTTGGTTATTGAAGAACAAGTTATCAACTAGGCTTATTCCTCATTGCCTTTAGCATTCTAACAACTTAGACTAGTTCGTAATCTCTGTGTGATAAGTTGTATATCCTTCTATGCTGCTCTTTCATACCTGATCTCCTTTGCTTTCTACAAATCTGTCTTTCTCTATTTCTCTATGAACAATTTCTGATACTAAGTCTACATACGCAGACAACAGAGGATGCTAATGTAAGAGTCCCATAGCTCATGAGTCATTAATGTAAGAACATGGAAAAGGAGGACATATTTATTGCTACCTCCATTTTATTGAAAGCTGCAATGTCACACAATTTGATTCAAATTTCCATTCTTTGTTAACATAGTGTCATTAGTGCACATAAATGCAAATACTAGCTGGGTGCTGGTGACTCACACTTGTAACACAATAGTAATCTTCCCAAGCAGAGAACATAATTCCAAAATAATTCAGTGAACCTACGTTTGCTGAGTTAAATTATGGTTTCTTTGCTGAACATATTCTCTTCTTTTAAAAAATTGTTGAATACTAGACTTATAATAAACTTCATCTAACATGTCTTGGTTCAAAAGAGAAGTCCATACAGTTGATGTCTCTTGGATTTATTACAATCTAAAAGCCAACAGGCAGGAGAGTCTGTCAAACTCTTATCTGTAATTAAATACCAAAAAAGCAAGAAGTGGAGTTGTTGCTCAAGCAGTGGAGTACTAGCTATGGTGGCAGGAGGACAGGAAAGACAACTGTTTAGGGACAGGGTCCAGACTGAGTTCAAGCCCCAGAAGCAGCACAATCTAAACAAACAAGCACGGAAAAAAACCCATATATTTCTTTGGGACCATCCTTAAAGCACTGGTTTGAAAAGAGGCTCCTTTTGCTAATCATACTCACGGATCCTGCTTTTTGGAATCCTTATTGCTATGGTGAACTCAGGACCAGATTAAAGAAATGGATAACTGACTCCTGCAACAAGACAATCCTGTCAGGAGTGAAATATCTAGGCATAAGGTACATTTAAACCTACATATCCTTGCTTCTTTGAAGTAGAACACTTTTAAAACAACGTTATTTCCATTTTTATCTATTTTGGCCTTCAAATGGCATATTGTTTCCTTTTGTAATACTCTCAACTAGAAATTTAAGGACAAGTTTTATGTGAGTAAAGAACACACTTGAAAAAGTCAGGGACAGAGTTTCCTTCCAGCTTTGAATTCTTTTCTTGTACAGTAAAACGAGAGCACAAATTAAGTTGAACTTGTCATTTCTCTATGTTCAATTCCTCTCTTGGAATCAGTTTCCACTTCCAGTAACAGTTCCTTCCAATTACTTCAAGAAACAATCTATGGTGCTGCTCCAGGTAAAATGAACGTTTTGTGGCTTCATTGAAATAGCACAAGTAAATCGTTGTACATGAGGTAACATGTGTTTCAGAAACAACTTAGTAATGAGAAAATACGGAATTTAAATCGTTTATAAAACATTATACATGTACATATGGCCATATAAAATGGTGTTAAGTGAAATGGACTCCAAGATAGGACACAACTTGATTTTTCTTTATTGTCACCTAACAGGTACTATGTGATAGTTTTGTTTCTCTTCTATTTTCTACCTCCACGGTATAACCCCTGTTTTTACTGTATCTGATGTCGGTTATCTGCATCTTGCATATACCTTTTTCTAATGTGGGGAAGGGAAGGGAAATAACAAAATGCTGAAACAAGGATACAGTATGACCAATTGTAACAATGAGTTCTACAAGACACTATGTAGAAAATGAACTCTACAACTTGAGGAGGGCAGTGGGGATTTGGGGCGACAAGGAGGGAAAGGAAGGCAGGGGAAAAACAAAAGAAGAGATAACAATGCTTGATAGATTATGTACTAATTAGCTTACATATATAACTCTAACCCCTCTGTACAACATTTTTACAATAAAAAACATGAAAAATCCATTACCTTGGAGTACATTAAGTTCAAATTTCCTAAATGCTCTATAAATTAAGACCAATTTTAAGTGAGAAGAAGGATCTCAGAAATATTTGTGTATGTGTTGTGCATTATTTTACAAGTGTACATAAGTTAACAGTAGAAGAAACAATATGAATAATAGGAGAAAAAGAAGTTCTGTGTTTAAGTATGGTTGTTCAATACAGTATAGAAGACTCTGCAAATAAGACAAATTTGAAACAATAAAGCCAAGGCCAGTATGTAAATCTACGGGAGTGATATAGAGAAAGCATTACTACTAAGTGGAACATGAAGGATGAGGCCACTCTGTTTCTTCTATTAGCACTAAATGATGGCAACTAATCATACAAATTTGTAAAAAGTAGAATGGAAGAAGAATTCTAGTTTCAAAGCAAGTCAGATATAAGAGCATGGAGTTAACTGGAAAAAAGCCATGTTGAGAGACAAGGAATTATATTAGCAATGAACTGTTTGCTAAGTTCATATATCTTTTTATTTCTTTCCTTTTCTTTTCTTTTTTCTTTGGTATTTGTGGGGCTTGAAGTCTGGGCCTGGGCACTCTTCCTCTACTCTTCAGCTCAAGGCTAGCAGTCTACCACTTGATCCACAGTGCCACTTCCAGTTTTCTGGTTGTTAATTGGAGAAAAGTGCTTCAGAAACTTTCCTACTTGTGCTGGATTTGAACTGCAATCCTCAGATCTCAGCCACCTGAGTAGCTAGGATTATAGACGTGAGCCACTGTCACCAGGCTTAAGATCACATTTCTAACAGTGTGCACTCAATATATGTAATGTGTATGTTCATCTATCTTTTTATGAATTCTTAAGTTAAAAATCTGGGTTAGACTTTACATTCACAAAACTGTTTCAATTTTAAAAGTTGATACTCCTGGAAAGATAAAACCTAAGAATGTAAAGGATTCTGGGAAGTTCAGTTTGCATTCAGCCTGGGGGGAAAAATGTATTTGCGACAATACCTATAATTAACCAGCCTAAACCTGCATTGTAAGAATGGCTGAAGTGATGGAATATTAGGTATAAGCAAGACTGCTGAATAAGAGCTTGAGGTTTTGGCATATATACATGCAAGCATGCACATACGCAGAGGCACTTAGATGTGTAAACACACATATGAAACAACTCTCAGAATGTGTAGAAAAAGTTGGAAAATAATAGAACATCTGTCCTGAGTAAGAATAGAACAATGATAATTTTTAATATTAGAAAATCCTCAAGTGAACTTTCCTAAAAAGAGCTTGAGAATATTACAAAGGTAAGGACCGGAGACATTAAGAAAGTCAAGTAATCATTAATAAAGGGATCATATCCATGGAGGAATGAATCAGAGAACCCTGCAGGTACATCTAAAAATGTTCATATCCTGTGTCAAATGTTAGAACGTCTTTGAAAATTGTACATAAACAGTCAGAGCTGTCAGTCTAGTGTATAAGATCATTAGAGAAGTTCAGAATTGCTAGTCTGTTTCTAGATTAAATAAACCAACAAACTATGGCAGGGCAATGTGATACAAGCCTGGAATTCTAGCACTCAGACTAAGATAGGAGATTAGAGAGTGGAATTACATAGCGATACCTTCCCTGGACCAGGTAGTATAATTTTGTCTCAATAAAACAAGCCAAACAACAAGAAAGCAATACACAGTTGGAAGTTTGGGCTAATTTTTTCACTATGTTTTGATAAGTCAAGTTTCCTATTGAAATGCAACTCATATAGAATCCTCACTTGTGTTTTACATGCTCTCTTCATTACAGAACATTGCTAGATGCAAAATAGCTCATGATTCCCAATCAAAAATTTGAAAAAGTAAGCATCATTCTGTTGAATTCCAAAGAAATGATGAAGAATTACAAAAGCTTAAGCCTGGAGAAATAGCAAAGTTCATCTAATGTAGGACTTTGGAGACTTGCCTAAGTTAGAATTTAGATTTGGAATGAATGTTCTTTGTTTATAATTTCATATTCTCTAGGATACTACAAAATTGTCTTCAAGTAGAAGATTTAATTTAGAAATTCACAAATGATTCTGGCATTCTATTTGCCTAGAATATTCTTTCCAATGAGGTATAATTAGAAATTTGTTAATAGATTATTGCAACAGTTCATGTATAACATGATAATCTGAATAATCTAGACAAAGTTGTCAACAAATGGATGCTATTAATTTATAAATTTAGAAAAAGAGCAATTTTTGAGACTTTGGTGTAATATGGTATGAAGAGAGTAATTGTATGACATCTTTTTTCTTCTACGTATACATAACACAAGAAGAAATTTCCTTACGTACCTCTTAATTACTCATACAATGAAGGAAAAAAAGCAAGGTTTAATGTTTGTTATTATTTTGTTTTTTGTTGTTTAGTTTATGCTAGGGCTTGACCTCTGTGTCTGGGTACTGTCCCTGAGCCTGTTTTTGCTCAAGGCTAGTGCTCTACCACTTGAACCTCAGTGCCACTTTTGTCTGGCTATTTCTTATGAGTTTATTGGAAATAAGAATCTAAGGAACCTTGCTACCTGGGTGGGTTTGAACCATAATCTTCAGATCTTAATATTCAGATATTCAGATCTCCTGAATATCTATGATTAGATAAAAATATATAATAAAAGTAATATAAAATAATAATATAAATACTATTTGCAAGTGTTGTGATCTCAAGAATACCACTGGAGGGAAAATGATGCAGAAAAGTTTAGTGTAGTGGTCTTCACACAATTGGGAGGGCATCACAGCAAAAGTGTAGTATTTTTTTTCACAATACTGATAAGCTAGTCATGATGAGAATTCAGGCAATTTTTAGGTGCACCTTACAAGTTGCAAACTGGGCTAGGATGACTTTACAGCATAAAACTTGGGATTGATTGTCATAGAAATAATAGATTACTCTGATGAACAAATGTTTACTCTTCAGGAATTAATTATTATTGATAGGTCATAGTTTTATCTTCTACCAGAATGTGGCTATTTTTTCTATTGACTTTTAAATATGTAACATCACATTCGAAATTTCATCTATTGCAGAATTAATTAAATTGCAAACAGATACTGTTTTAAATATCTCTGGTATGACATGATCAGAATTTGAAAACTATTAGTTAGTAGTCATCTTAATCTTGATGAATACACATATTCTGTCGACTGAACAATTATTCAGTTTTAAAAGTTAGGAGTTTCCATAGAATTAAACTATATTCTGTTTAAGTATGATATAATGGTTTTTCAACATAAAAGCACGTATATTGTGAAGATATTGTATAGTTTGATAACATTCAAGTTGATGACCCTCTGATAAAGAAAGGGGGAATAGAATGGTATTTACTATATCAATACAATGAAATTATATTTTATGTAAGTTATTTTTTTATTTAATTTTATTGTCAAGGTGATATATAGAAGGGGTTGCCGTAATTATAAGATGGTGAATATATAACATGTCGAACTTTTTACACACTACCTCACTTTTCTCACAGTTTTCCTTCACCCCAATACCCTTCACAAGTTGTAATGTAATTTCCATAATTTTGTCTTGTGAGCATTGCTATTACATTGGTTTGTTCTTTGTACTTTGTCACAACATGTTGTTCCTCTTCCCTTCCCTAATTAAGATAAGAAAAAAGAATCACAGAGTACATTAAAAACAACAACCACAAAGAACACCTTTGTTTCCATATGTAGGAGATCATTTTGCTCATCATCATCTTACACCTAGCTACTGAGCCATTCTGCTCATCTGCTAGGACTATCCTAGATATTTCCTACTTGTTACAAATTAGGGAAACCATGGAATCTCTTTGTTTGTGTCTTGATTATTTTACTTAGTAAGATTTTTTCATTTCCGTATGAATTGGAAGCATAGAATTGCACAGTGGATATATATATATATATATATATATATGTATATATAGATATAGATATAGATATAGATATAGATATAGATCTCATTTTGTCAATTCGTTCATCTACTGAGAGGCATATTGATTTAAAACATGACAGATGCCACCTCCCCAGATATTATAAAATCATGGTTTTTATGAAGATAGGATTCATGTTGGTACAGGTGTTGGGATATCTGGATGAGTCTAATGTATATCTTGCACTGAATTAGGCAGGAAGATTTCCAATATCGTATGGGTTAAAATGGTAGTGACAAAATATTCCCTTGAGAAAGATATAGGAGGCTGCCAGAAGTATGAATTAGTTCAGATAATTTTGAAGGATTTAGAAATGCAAGCTCAAGTATGTCTCTTTAAATAAAAATTATGTAATTGGAAGGGCAAAAGATGGGAGGGGGAAGAAAATGACTGACAGCAGATCATTGTCCCAAGTTAGAGTATAAAATGCCATAATGTACAACTTCCCAGTTAAAAAGAGAGTAATATACTATGTCCCACTTAATTTAGGTACATGCAAAATATTTACTTGGGTTTTTCCTACTTTAATCCTCCAAAATAAGTGAAGTCTTATAGGAAAAATTATGTTATTTCCATTACTTCAACCTGAACACTAACTGTGATGAGCCCTCTTTTTCTCACTTTGCACTTGGAAAATAGTCCCTAAGTTGATGATGACGTGGCTGATTAGAGTCAGAGTTAGGGACTTCTACTTGTACAATTATCCCAGAAGAGTTTAAAGCAGTTTTTCCCCAAGATATACAACTACTTTTTCTTAAGCTGAAATTATACTTCAGCATTTCCTTGGCACATTCTACTTTGTACCTCTCGCTTTTTTGCACATTCGTTTTGAGTTCATAGTTGCTCTATTTCCATTTCATCTATATAAACTGCTAAGAACATTGTTCAACTACCACTTCTTGTTTGCACAAGACCAGTCTATGTATGAAAGTACTTTGTCCCTAATAAGCAATAGGGTAGTTCTCACTCTTTAAGGAGAAAAGTTCCAATTTGTAAACCTATGCCCACATTAGAGGATGTAGAATTTAAAGCATTTTGAGACAAACTGATATTAGAATTGAAAGTCTCCTTAGGTCAATTTCCTTGGAACTCATTAGTTTTCCCATGAGAAATATAAATAGACACAAAATCTAGAGCTAATTAGTAAGTATCCGAATTAACACTAGATCCTAGATGTTGTGTTAGTACAAGTCACCATTGTATTATTGTTACATCAGAATTCTTCCCTACTTGCCAATGGGTATGAGAAAATGAAAGAAAGGCATTAAAGCAAAATGTATTATCTTTTTAGGCATTCAGTCATACTGCTGAGGGTAAAGTCTGAACTCGTCCATTCAATAAAAGATTGAAGTTTATAAAAGCATTCTCTACATATAAGAATTTGTGGCAGGTTGATTGACAGGGTTATTTCACCATGGAGATATCCCTAACAAGAATTAGAGTTAAATAGAGTATATGGCAGTTATGATGTGTCAATGGCTAGTGAGGCATTTTCTATTCTAAAGAAGAATCAATTCGAGGAGTCTTCAGTTGCCACGCCTACTCCGGTGGAGTCTGCTTAGCATGGGAAACCTGCTTTCAGACCTGAGAATGGGGCTTCACAGAGACCTATCTCTGAGAACGGGACTTCACTGAAGTCTACCTCAGAGAATGGGGCTTCACAGAGACCTATCTCTGAGAATGGGACTTCACCGAAGTCTACCTCAGAAGATGGGGCTTCAAAGAGGCCGACCTCCTGGAATGGCTGGCAAGCCCCTGGGAAAGATGTGTTTCTGTTCTTGTTTTTCTTTTCTTCACTGTATAGGAGTGCCTATTAATCTTTTACTCTTCCTGGTGCTCATTGTACTTACTCATGCTCAATGTTCCCTTATTCAAGGCTCTTTCTTAAGAGTGTTGACGACTCCAACATCTGATGAGTGTCTTAAAATATGACTAACTCACCAGAGTTAAATGCTACCCTGAAAGCCCCTCTTATGGAGGCTAATAGACAAGTCATAAGTAAATATAAAAGTATTGGGGTTTCATGATGCCATTTCAGCAGAAGGAATTGTTTGTAAGAGATTTACAAGAAGCTTTAGGCACGGCTAGAACAGGAAGAATGTATGGCAATTGCTGGGATAACTTCTTAGGAGAAAGAACTTCCTGTTACTCTCTTTCATTTACTAAGAGACTTGCTAGATCTAGGCCTCTGTGGTGCTTACTATTAAAGAAGGAACAGGAAAGATCTCATGGGATAGTTAAGGCCTCTATAGAAAAAAGTAATGGTTAATTGATGATAAACATCGAAACCCATTGTATTTCTTAAAAATAGATATAAGCTGGAAACAAGTACCTATCAGGCGATCAGCTGGTGACCATCCAAGAATGAAGATTTTGTAACCTTTTGCCCTTTCTCATGGAGACTTTGCTATAAAAGTTTGTTATCCTCTGCATTAAATCGCACTCAGCATCCACTCCTCTTGTGTGTGAGTTGTCTGTTTGCCATCTCCCCACCTATTCCAGTTCCTCCACTAGGTGTCCTCCGTTGTCCCGACAGAGCCGGTCCGCGGCATTCAGTCACATCAGTAATGATGTATGCTCAACCTAATACTTAGTGTTACTTGCCCTACGTTTATAATGAATAGGCTGATAAGACATCCAAACATATCTAAAGATATTTCAATAAAATCCCAAACTGATGTGGATAGATGGGCCACACATTGGAACTGTAGGACAAATTATGCTTCTCTGTGTGTAGTTCAATGTATAAACTCCTGAATAAACAAAGTCTTCAAAAATATTCACACAATACGTATAAGTAAAGTTCATGACAGTTATATATGTATAATTCTTCTAAGGTCAGGATAAAAGCATTGGTTCCCAACATTTAAAATCAACAGGATCTGTTGAATTTATGGATCCATAATAATATGTCTTCATATTCCTATCCCAAAATTTTATCAATATGACTTTGACCAAAACAATGTTCTTATTGAACTTGTCTATGTCCTCTTACTTTTCAAATCCAAATAGCATATTTCTTTCAATATCTTCTTGCAAATTCCTTCCTTTACTTCTGTAAATTTGTGTTTATTAGTTTTTTATTTCCTTATTTATCTCTTTCTTCCAATCTTGTCTACAGTGGTGCCCACATTCTGACACACTTGTGTCAGAATTTCCTTTTCCTTTTCCCTTCAATAGTATCCCCAATTTTATTATGCTTTTTCATATTCATGGTCGTGGATATTTTGATGATGTCTAAACAGACCCATCTTTGCATCTAAACTTTAGAACTATCAGATTTTTTTCCCCTAAATCTATCATTTCCACCTGTGGTCCTTATAACTAAGAGTAGCACTAACACAGTTGCCAGCCAAACGTGTGGAAGCACATTAGATTTTTAGATTTCTTCTTACCCTTCTACTCCTTCCCATTAGATAAGTTGATAAAGATTTTCTCTTTCTGTAACACAAATGATTTCTATTTTTTGGGTGGGTCGGGTGGTGGGGCCTGAACTCTGGGCCTGGGCGCTTTCCCTCAGTTCTTCATCTCAAGACTAGCACTCTACCACTTGAGCCACATCACTACTTCCGGCTTTTTTTTCTCTGCTTATGTGGTGCTGAGAAATCGAACCCAGGGCCTCATGCATGCAAGGCAAGCGCTCTACCACTCAGCCACCTTCCCAGCCCCTACTCAAATGATTTCTATATACTCCTTTTTATGCACCTGACAGCATCCTGTTTCATTTAATCAACACTGTCACCTAGTCCTAAAACAACCATTTCCAAATTATGCTTTTTCCCCATAGTCTTTTCATATTGGTCCTCTCCATCACCAAATTACTCTCTTTGTAAGCACAGAGAGTGAAGAACACAGATACAAATTCTAGTATCATTTACTCACTACATTGACTGTTGGCCTTACATTTCTCATCTATAAATGGATGTAATATACCAGAAATAATGAACAATATATGTGTTGATTTCTAGAGCAAGAAAAAAGAAAAGTGAAGAGTCCTTACATTTTCCAGCTTACCTTACAAATAAGGAAAGAGTCAAATTCAGTTTGTTGGTATAAAGTCACAAATTGTTTCCTGCAGAAATAAAAATAAATTTCACCTCCTGTCTCTAAGGTCTATTTCCTTTTAAGGTAACTACAGATATGTAAGTAGTACTGTGTAAAGAGTGTCATGTTTTTTCAGATGTATTGAAAACATACCCTTAATATATCATGGGAAACATTGATTATTGAATAGTATCTATATGAGAATATTTTTGAACTAATCACACTAAGCTGAAAACTACATCTTAGCCCATCAAAATGTGGAAATAATTAAGTTTGTTTATAAGAAATTAATACCACCAAGAAAAGTGTGTATACATTAGAGAGACTTGCAGGAATAACATTAGGGTTTTTATTGTCTCTACCTGTTTATGTGATAGTATTTCTTAATATTTAAACTCTCCTCTTGTTATTCTTATTGTATGTAATCCAACGCTATTTAATACTATATATTCAATGTGGGAAATACAGCTTCAAAATGTGTAAAGTTTTTTTTTTCCTTTTCAATCACAATATTGTCATTATCAGGGTATACTGTGGTCATCATTATCCTCATCAAAATTATTAGCATCATAAGTGATAACTATTGAAACTCTGATATGTATCTGTGATTTTCCGATTATTTGTCTTTTGATTAATAATTTTAATGTTACCACTGTGCATGCATCCATATTAAAATTTTGAACAAAGAAACAAAATATAACTAAACCATAACAGGTAGCTTGACTATGTGCTTATAACAAATTATAGAATAGATTTTTGAAGTTTTCCAATTTCCTAAGCAGTATGAATTAACTTCCTCTCTCCCCACCACTACACACAAATATTTAAAAGTTTGAAAAGAATTATTTCAAGTAATATACTATAAATATTACTACAATACTATGTGTATAGCTAAAATTCCCTTAAACGTAATAAACGCTATATTCCATTCAAATATTACTTATTTTATTCTAGGAAACTTTTGGAAAAATACACTGTATATCTTTGAAATAAAAAGGTAAAAAAATAGTAGCATAAAAAGTTTTAGAGGGAGTCTGTCTTCAGAAATATATTTGTATATATATATATAGATAGATAGATAGATAGATATACATATATATATTATGTGTAGAAAGACATACATTTTTAGAGATTATTTGTCATCAGAAATATGTACATATATCTAAATGTATGTGTAGAACGATGCATATTATAGAGAAACAAAAATCTTGAAGCATAATTAAAATTAAAAAATACATTAAACCAAGTGCCAGTGACTCACACCTATAATTCGAGCTATTCTGGGAAATGAGGTCTTAGAATTGTGTTCGAATCTAGCCCAGACAGAAAAGTACTTGTTAGATCCTTATCTCCAATTAACCACTAAAAACAGGAATTAGCTCTATGCCTCAAGATGTAGAGTGCTGGCTTTGAGCACAAAATGACTTAGGGACAATGCCTAACCTTGCAATCAACATCAAGAACAACAACAAAATATATCACATTAATTTCACAGAAGCATGTTTTACCTGCTGTGAGCATTTTTTAGAAACACGAACACATGCCCATGAAAAATGTTAGGTAAAAAAGTATAGAATATTTATGTCTAGGTTAAAGACATGACTATTTAGATTATTTAAGATATTTAGGTAATGACTCGAAATTAAAAATAATGATAATATATTGGGACTGGTCTTTTATTCTATTTTATGATAGTAATAAAATGATATTTGTAATTATTCTGTAAAATTACTCTTGCTTGGTATTTTAATCATAATAAATGATAAAATTTTAAATGATTTCCATAGGAGAGGATAATTTTAATGGTATTAATTATTTTGTAATTTCAAACAATTAGGAAAATTATTCCAAGGCTGGTTTGCTCTAAGACTATATTTGTTTTCTTATTCTAATTTTCATATATTCGCAGAAATTAAAATTCCAAAAATTCAATGGATGTTGGCATTCAGGATCATCGTCATAGATACTACTACTAATAATAAGTGGAATTGTTTTATTTCATTTGTTTTTGTCACAAATAAACCAAGATGATTATGTCTTTTCACTTTATTGGCTCTTATCCTGAAAATACTTTTTTCTAGCAAAGTAGAGAAAAGCAAATGTATTGAGCAAGTAACATATGGCTATCATAAAATGCAGATGCACAGATTTGTGTTTTCTATCATTTGCTAAAAGTATCTTCCAGAAAAGGTTATCAATTACATACAAGTGATGTATAATTCCTAGATATTCCAGTTATCACATACATTTTTTGATTGGGTTATCTCTGCATAAACTCAAAAAACAGACAAAAAAACTAAAAAAAAAAACCCAGAAATCACATCTTTTTTTAAGAAGCTGTAGTTTACAAAGAATTTTTAGCCAACACCAAAAACACCTTTTTAAGTATTTTGGATTTTGTGTGAATAATTTTTAACTAGAGTTTTATTTTTTTGCTGATATGAAATTCGCATGCATTATATTATCTCCTTTCATTGTATACATTTTACTGCTTTGGAAGTGAATTGTACAATCATAGCTTTTCCAAGCCTAATTTTTACAAATAGAAATGCTATAAATTTTAGAACAGATATTAAAATAGATATAAAATTGAGTTACCGGAATTTGTCCTGCATACATCTTCTATAGGGTGTCTTTTCAAAATTTGTTTTGGGGAATTATTTCCAGGTTCTCACTCATACTGTTGAAGTGCACTGTCAATGAACTACATACCTGATTCATACAATTTTTTTACATACATAGAATTGTAATGGCTAGAACATATACAATTCTCTTTGACCTTTTGAAGACTTGAAAATGTGCTTGCTAAAATGACTGCAGTATTACACAAACCATTCTACTATACGGAGCATATCAATTTCTCCACAAATGCGTTACTATATTTTGTGTCATCTTTTTATATTATGGTCATACTAGTGAGTTTTCTTTTTCTTTTTTCTTAGATACTAAATAGGAGCTTAATTCATATGCACCTCCTATTGACTATTAATTTACATATGTTCTTTATAGGAATATCCTGTTCATGAAAAATTTATACAGAATGAGAAGATATAAAAGTACTTAAGATTCAGGATCATTGTAGCATTAACATTGTACCATTAACAATTATGTGCCCTCTATCTGTTGGATATGTTCTCACTACTTTCATGGAATTAAGAAAGGTTATCCCTTGATATTAGTTTATTCTTGCTTTTCTTTAACCACTAGTGCTTTCGTGTCAAATTTTTGGAAACCTTTACTGATCCATTGTCATGAATTTTTACATTTATGTATTGTAGGCTTTTACAACTAACATTTAGTTTGATAATCATTTTTTTATTTTAAATTTTTGTATAAGTTTTGAGGTAGTAGTCTAAGTTCATTCTTTAAAACTAGAGAGGCAGTAGTACCAATACACCCATTTAAGATTCTATTTTTATTTCATTAAGTTATGGCATCCTTTTCAAAATCTATTGACAATAAAACTAAGAATTTATTTTTGATAAATCTGTTACATTCTTCTATGTGTCGGTTCTTTCACTAAAAAACATGGTAATAAGATTCAAATCTAGTATGAGTGCTCAAGCTACACCATTTTACAAGATTGTTCTGACTGACCTGTCTTCCTTGAATTTATATACAAGTTTATTGAGCAGGTGGACCAACATTCTACAGATATCTAGATGTTTGATAGTCACTTATATTTTGCAACTTGTGAAAACACAAGACCCAAGATATTATATAGGGAAAAATGTCTTTAGAAAATGCTTAAAACAACTTAAATTAATTTAGCAATGAGTTAAGATTTAGTTAACACTATAGCATAATAAAGTTGAATGATAACGACTTGAGCTGTACTACAGAGGAGAGTGAGAGGGGATAGAATGAGGGTCCACCTACGAGCTGTATGTCATTGTTATTGTTTTTCAAAAACAGAAAGACTTCAGAGAAGAGAAGGAGGAAAATAATCAGTGTCCTTAATCAAGTTTCTTTTTAATCCAACTAATAGTGTGGACTGAGAGTCAGAGAAGATGGGAAAAATAAAATAGAAAGTAAAGCATTGTATAGACCTCTTACAATGTAAATAAACTGTAATAGGAATATGATAATTAATTTCCAAAGAAATAAAGGAAACAATAGGTAAACTCTAAAGGCAAACAGAATGAAGAGAGAAAAGAAGCAAAGTAAAGCCTTTATCAATAACAAACACAAGAATTTGGAAGTGAAAAAGCAGTGGAAATATTCTAAATACCAATAAAATAACAATAAAAATTGCTAACTTGGATAGAAAATGGATCACATTTTATCATATATAATTTTGAAAAACATACTAGGAATGAAAATTTAAAAGTCATAATTTAAAACACTATTTACATTATAACTACACAGTATAGTTCAGTGGTGAAATCTTGACATAGCATATGTGAAATAATGGTGTGATCTCCCAAGCATTACAAAGTACACACAAAGCATACCCACACAAAAACCACAAAAACATACACACACACATACACACACAACACATACACACATTTGGAATATTTATATTATAATATTAAATATTCGAAATTATCACAAATAATAAAAATATGTTAATATATGTAATCATAATATTGCTCATACTATTTAAACGTTTACTAGAAATCAAATAGTCACAGTATACTTGGATTCTTATAGATTAAGTAAATTGAAAATTAAGAAAAAGAAGACATGAGAACCTTTGCAAATAAGTTTTAAATAATAAACATGTTGAAACATGTATCCTTTAATTTTGACAAACGATTACTGTTACTGGTGTTTTAACCTCAAGATTTAGAATATGATAACCAGGTGCTCTATATCTCACTATGGGTGGCTATATCTCTAATCATTTCACTCTGGATATTTTTATGATAAGGTCTCATAGTTTCTCAGGCTCTCCCGAATTACAAACCCTATTCGCAGTTCCTACCATAGGTAGAAAATTGAAGCCACAAATCACCATGCCCAGCTCAAACTTTTCTTTAATTCAAGTACAAATATTTCCAAAAAAGTGACCAGGAAATGAAGGCTTTCTGAATATAGTATGTGCTTCTTGAAAATACAGTAATTATTTGTTACCTGGAAAAATATGTTTAGAACTATAAGAAAATCAATTTATTTAAATTCACTAACCATATAAAAATTAAGAAAATAATTTTAAATATTCACATGTTAAATATTTTAAAAGCAACATATATGTGTCTGAATAATTTACATGTGTAAAAATCATGCAAAATTAAATTAACCTACACCTCTGAAAAAAGAATTATCCTAAAGAAACAAGAAAATGAGTAATTAAGAACAAAATTTGAAATATAGAAAATAAAATGAAGTGTGCTCTTTAGTTGACTTAAGTAACTGTAATCCCTTTTTACATCAATTTTATAATAAAAAATGCATGAACAAAGAAAGCAAAAGTACATTTGATCAATAGCAACAACAAAAGCATCAGTAATTTTTTCAGTGTACAAAAAAATCGATGGAGGGGAAAACAATGTTCCTTCCAAAGGAAATGTACTCATTACATTATTTATGTAACTGTAACCCCTCTGTACATTACCTTTACAATAAAATTATACTGAAATTAAAATAAAACAAATATTATAGCAATTAAGAATTCTTAGAAGCCATTAGTTAAAAACTTTATAAAAAACTGCCCCAAGTACCCAAGGAATATACTTTGATGATACCATTTAAATACTTAAACTTCAGCAGAAAAGCAAAATGTTTAAAAACTGTTTAGAAGAGTTTGAAATTTGGTATTGATTTTCCTCCAGCACTGTTCTTTCTATTAAGGATCGTTTTTGCTATTCCGGGTCTTTTATTGTTCCATGTGAATTTTTGGATTGCTTTTTCTATTTCCTTGAAGAATAAGGTTGGAATATTGATAAGTATCACAGTCAATTTGTAGATAGCGTTGGGAAGTATTGCCATTTTCACGATGTTGATCTTTCCAATCTAGGAACATGGGAGTTTTTGCCACTTTCTAAATCTGTTTTGATTTTCATTTCCAGGTATTTAAAGTTTTCATCATAGACGTCCTTCTCGCCTTTGGTTAAGTTAATTCTTAGGTATTTTTATTTATGGGGCTATTACGAATGGAGATGCTTTCCTAATTTCAGACACAATTTTCTCAATGTTGGCATACAGAAAAGCCATTGATTTTTGATGGTTAATTTCATACCCTGCTACTTTGCCCAAGTTTTGAGTCACCTTGAGTAACTTGGGAGTGGAGTCTTTAAATACAAGATCATGTCATCTGCAAAGAGGGAGAGTATTACTTTTTCTTTCCCTATTTGAATCCCCTTTATGTTTGCATCTTGTCTTATTGCTGTAGATAGGCATTCTAATACTAGATTGAAGAGCAATAGAGAGAGTGGGC
This sequence comes from Dipodomys spectabilis, assembly GCF_019054845.1. Classification (NCBI taxonomy): domain Eukaryota; kingdom Metazoa; phylum Chordata; class Mammalia; order Rodentia; family Heteromyidae; genus Dipodomys; species Dipodomys spectabilis. The sequence continues at coordinate 273,943 of NW_024871300.1, read as the reverse complement.
ATCCTTGTCTCGTTCCTGAGTTTATTGGAAATAGCTTTAGTTTTTCACCATTGAGTATAATGCTTTCTGTAGTTTCTTTCCATCTACTGGATTGGGGTTTATCTTGATGCTCTTTTTCAAGGAGTGTCAGATCTCATTAAATTGTTGGTTTCAGATCTCTCCAATTTTTTGATATAGGAACTCAGATCTATGAAGTTGCCTCTGAATCATGCCTTTGCTGTGTCCCAGAGGAGCAGATAATCTCTGTGACAATTTTTGTTGAATATCATGAACATTTGAACTTCGTTTCTCATCTCTTCCATGACCCACTGAGGTTTCAAAAGTGTGTTTTTCAACCTCCATGTATTACTGGATTTTCTTTGGTGACTTTTTGTGTTGAGATCTAATTTTATTCCCTTTTGGTCTGAGAGAAGGCAAGATATAAATTCAATGTTTCTGAATTTTGACAAGTTTGTTTGTGACCTAAAATGTGGTGTATTTTGGAAAATGTTCCATGTGCTGCTGAGTAAAAAGTGTACTCTGATGCTGCTGGATGAATATTCGCTAGATGTCTGCTAATCAGTTGATGTATGCACTTGTTTAGATCGGCGGTTTCTATGTTGAGTTTTTGTCGAGTTGATCTATTTAGTGGGGATAGTGGTGTGTTAAAGTCCCCAACAATTAATTTTTTTGGATCTATGTGAGATTTAAAGTAGTATTTCTTGGATAAATTTGGGTGCACTATTGTTTGGCAAATATTTAGAATTTTAATATGCTCCTGTAGGAGAGATCCCTTAATTAGTGTATAGTAACCTTCTTTATCTCTTCTCAATAATTTTAATTTGAAGTCTTTTTATCTGATATTAGGATTGCAACTCATGCCTGTTCATGGGGTCCGTTTGCTTGGTAGATTTTGTTCCAGCCTTTCACTTTCAAAATGTGTTTTTTTGGGGGGCAAGTTGTGATTCCTGAAGGTAGCAGATAGAACATTCTTGCATTTTAAAAAAACTAGACAGTCTATGTCGCTTAATTGGAGAGTTACATCCATTAATATTGAGAGATAGCACTGAAAGGTATTTGGGTGTTCCTGCCATTTTATCCACCTTCTTGGGAGCTACGCCTACTGGGTTCTTCCTATGGTACTTGGATTCGGTTTGCGTGTGGTTTCTTGGCCTTTATTGTGGTCTTGTTGGTTTTCTATGTGTAGGACATCTTTAAGTATCTTTTGTAGAGCTGATTTGGTGGAGATATATTGTTTGTTTTTCTTTACTATGGAAGATTTTTATTTTACCTTCAGTTATGAAGGAGAGTTTAGCTGGTTGATAGTTGTTTGTCTTTAGGGCATGGCATACATCATTCCAGGCTCTTCTTGCTTTAATTGTCTCTGTTGAGAAATCTGTGGTGATTCTAATTGGTTTTCCTTTATAGGTGACTGATCTTTTCTCCTTCACAGCTTTAAGGATCTTTTCCTTGGTCTGAATTGATCCTGTGTGGATTATAATGTGACGATGGGATGTCCTGTTCTTGTCTGGTCTATTTGGAATTCTAAAAGCTTCGTGTATCTGAATATGCCTATCTTCTTGCGTGTTGGGAAGTTCTCTGTTGGGATCCTCTTAAACAAATTTTCTAGACCATTAATTTCTGTCTCTATGTGCTCCTATACACCCATTTCCCTCAGATAAGGCCTTCTGATGGTGTCTTCCAAGTGTTGAATATATCTATCATATTTCTTGAATTTGTCTTTGATAGTTGTATGTTCTTTCTCTATAATGCCTAGGCTGTCTTCAATGCCGGAGATTCAATCTTCTGCATGGTCTAACCTACTGTCAAGACTTTCTACTTTATTTTTCATTTCTTTTCCTTCTAATTGGTCAGCTTTTATGGCTTCAAATTCTTTGTTGGAGCTTTGTTTTAGATCTTGTATGAAATTCTTTACTTCCTTAATTTGGTGTTCAGTGTTTATTCCCAAAGCACTTAGTTGATGGGTTATGGTTTCCTTGGACTCCCATTCCTTCTATTGGGCTCCATTCAGCATTGCCTTTGTGGGCTCCCTGACTCCTTTCAGGTGTCTGTTTATTGATTCCATGAATGCCTCTATTGATCGTTGTCTATGATCATCCTGCTCTTGCAATTCTTGTATTACTCTTTGATTAGATTTCTCATGTTCATGCAACTTTTGTAGTTCTCTTTGACTGATCTCAACCTGCTCACACAATACTTTCATTTCTCTTTGAGTCTTCCCATCTTGCTCACACAATTCCAGTATCAATTTTTGAGTAGATTCCTCAAGCCCATGAGCTTCCTGTTTTGATCTTTGGTTTGCCTCCTCTCTCTCCCTATCACGCTCACACTGAGTCCTTTGCAGGGTTTCAATCTTTTCATTCAGCATGTTTACATGAGTGTTTGTAGAGCTTTTTGGGAACTCTCCTCTGGATTATTCATTATGTGTTCTGTCACCTGATTATCTTGAGTAGGCATTGAGATACCCGGACTTGCCATTTTCCTTGTGTTTTTCTTGCTTTTTCTTCCCATTTGGGATGAAAGTAATACCAGTTTTGTGCTAGAACACCATTTTAAGGCAAGCATCAACCAAAGTCCTGTAATTGCATAGTCAAAAGTCTGCAGATACAATCTAGTTCAAGAGATACAGTCTATTCTACATTAAACAACTATTTATTAATGGGCTAAGAATAGCAAAGAAGAATTTGACAAACCAGAAATTATTATGTTTAGGGAGAAAGGTGGGGAAAAATAGGTTTAGAGGGATGTGGAAAGGTAAAAGGAGAGTGAAATTTACCAAGTCCTAATCTCACAGAGGGAAATGGATTGGAAAGAATGATAAGAAAGAGAGAAAAGAAATTAAAAAAGAGACAAAAAAATGAAAAGACAAATATTTAAATGTAAAAAATGAAACTCTTAAAAGTAATGAAAATTTAAAGAAGTAATATTGAGAGATGAACGGGGATAGGATGAGAGGAGGGGAGGGATAGAAAGGAGACCTGAAAAACTAAAAAATAAAAATACTTCCAATATTGTATAGGTGTAAATAAATAATACTGCTATTAAGGAATTTAATCCTAACAGGTTTTGAATTGAGTAATACATTTTTGGATTAAGTATGTACACAATGGGGGATAAAGTCTTATAATCAATGACAGGTATATATGAGGATGAGCAGAACAACAAATAATTCAAGCAGATCAGCACGGGAGTTTTTACCTTCTCCGTTTCCAACCTGGGCCTGTTCACCCCTCCTTAGGCAACCTGGTGTTCCCCCGCTCCCAGGAGGGCACCATATTGATGCCAAACTTAGTGTGCACACCCAATCGGCATAGCGCACTGCAGCCCAGAACTACTGGACTCAAGCGTTCCTCTGGGCTCAGCCTTCTGAGTAGCTGGGATTACAGGTGCGCACCACCACGCCCGGCAAATAATTCATGCAAAAACAACAAAAGATGACAAAGTTAAAAGAATGACAAAGAAGGAACAAAAAAGACCAAAACGTCAGTAGATACTTTTTTAAAAAAAAACCACACACACACATTTTCACCTAAAATAACAGTTATAAGAGTAAGAAAAAAAGATTAAAGAAACAAAAGGAAAAATTAGGAACAACTCAACACATACATTCAAAAGAAACAAAACAACCAAAGAGAACAAAAATTAACTCAGTACTCAAGAACCTGCAGGAAATGCAAAGATTTTTTTAAAAAAATAGCTATGATAAGCTTCTGAAAATCCTGACTACATGGGAGTCTACTGTTGTGAGGATAGTGGTTAAAGCTCAGACTGGTCAGAATGATCTGTTCACAATGCCGGGCACCTATTATTCTAAATTCCAGGAAGAATAACATGAAGTAGACTGAGCCCACGACCATACACAAGTAGGAAGCGAGATTCTTTCTGAAAGTTAATCAGGATAATTTAGGGTTGGGGGCATGCCCAAGTGGTAAGAACATCCATTTACGAGACATAAGACACTCAATTCAAATTCTAATATTATGGGTATTAAAGAAAAAAAGCTATGACTTTAAATAATGGGAATAATTGCAGGATTTGAACATTTGAGTGGAGAAAAATCCATGAGAGATAGTTTACCCATGTTGCAATGTTTTCTACTTAAGTGATAATATTATGTGGTACTCCAGACATAACAGAGTTACCTTGCAATTGAGCATGGATGTGCATTTGGATGAAGGAAATACTCTTCACAAGTGTAAATTAAATACTTTTTTGGGGTAGATTTTAGTTCTTGAACTAAGAGCCTGGGTGATATCTCTGAGTCTTTTCTCTCAAGGCTATCACTCTACTACTTTGAGCCACAGTTCCAATTCTGATTTTCTGTTGGTTGTTTGGAGATAAGAGGTTCATGGACTTTCCTGCCCAGGATAGCTTCAAACCATGATTGTCAGATCTCAGCCTCCTGATTAGCCAGGATTCCACGCCTGAGTAGTCCATGTTTCTAATAATTTAGTAAATTCTACAGTTACAGAAGTTATAATTTATCATTATAACCTTTATATGTGTGTATATTTATATCAATGCATACATATAGAAATATTTTAACATATTTTTGTATCTACAGTACATTTATGAAATCATCCTTCATTATAAAATAACATGGAAACAAGTATAATGAGGAGCAAAGAAAAGGGAATTGTCACGTTTCTTGTTGTTGAATGAAATATGAATTGTGAGAATCAGTTTCAGAAAACAATTTAACAAAATGGGTAATGGCTTTAATTCCAATCCCTTTATTTGCCCATATTGTACATCCTCACACATGAGTGTCAAAGTCAAACCACATTTTTTTGCCTGTGTATTTAAATCACATGTTATAATTTAGTGGATAGGTGTGAAGTAATCAAATAAAGATTAAAATAATAGTAAGTGAGGCTATGAGTTAGAGCTGAAAATTATTTTAAATATGATAATAGCTAATTAATTCCATATCTCTTACTTTTACTCTATTATCATATCCCTCATTCCATTAGGAAACTACATAGAAGGTTCTTACTAAATCATGTGTAAAATTATGAAAAAATGTATTAAAAAATATGGGCACAACAGGGCTGTGAAAGTCCCTCAGTAGTAGAGCTCTTGCCTTGCATGCATTAGGCCCTGGGTTTGATTCCTCAGCACCACATAAGCAAAAAGAAGAAACTGGATGTGGCTCTGTGGTTCCAGTGGTAGATCATTAGCCTTGAGCAGAAAAGCTGAGGTACAGAGCCCAGGCCCAGAGTTCAGGCCCCTTGACTGGACAAAAAAAACAACAACAAAGAATATGGGCACAGTGTGGTTTTAGCTGATTGAGAACTGTAGGGGGTAGTGTGTTTTTGAGATCTTGAAAAACAATGTGATGGAGATGATGGAAGGGATGTGCTTATTCTGGAAAATTGGCTAGAGGATTGCTCCCAGAAAAATAGTGGTGAATTCTTCCAAAAGGTTACGGTAAAATCACTCTCACAATCATGTTCTCTACTGCACTATTAACCGTAGAGAACTAATGGAAACAGCCCAGAAACCCGTTAGCGGAGGGATGGTTGGAGAAAGTGTTGCACATATACACAATTGGATTGCACCCATCCATTATAAAGACTGTTACAGCAGTTGCAAAGAAATGGATAGATCTAAAATTATGTTAAATAAACGAGATCAGAGCCAGACACACAAAGGACGCTTATTTGGAAGCCAGAATTTTATGCAAGTTAAACAACAATATTAATCAAAGCATGATATTTGCAGAGGAGTATTTGAAAGGTGTAATTTCTTATAAAATTGAACTTTTAATCCAACAAAATGAATACCAGGAAAATATCACTTGGAAAATGTGAGGGGAAGTCAAAGGGAAGGAATAAAGGGACTTCTGGAAGTAGAGAGTGAAGCCATAATATTCAATGCAGATAAGTATGAAACTAGAAAAAAATGAAAGTGGGGTGAGGTTTGGAAGGATGTGAGAAAGTTATGTAAAGATCCATTGTTCTTATAAACTGATTCGTTGAATGGAAAACCTTTCATAAAACTATTTAATAAAAATATAATTAAAAACAATGGAGACATCTGATCTTAAACCATGAGTCAACGTGATAATTTACTTCTCAGAAATTTTCTTTGCAGGTATTATCCTCATAATGACAAAAAAGTGAACAACGCAATGAATGTCAATACATCTCTTTGCATATCCTAAATAGACACAACATAAAAATCACAGTAAAAATATTAGAATATATCACATGATAAAATAACAAGTACAAAGTATCAAACTCTGATTGTTTTTCCAAGTGCTTTACCTTTGGTATCTAATTTAATCCTTACAATAATCCCATAAAGTGGAACTACTTCTATTTTTAATTCTAAGATGATGATATTTAAGTCTTCAGAGTTGGAATTACTAGTACAACTTTGCACACATAGTAAGTGTTAGCCTGCGGTCCATTCCCACCATATCAAATAACCTCATTCTATTTTATAACTAAATACCAGCACTCAGGCTACTAATTCTAGGAAAATTTCCCAAAATTATTGTGCACACTCTAATAATATTTCACTTCATCTTTCTTAGAAAATAGGTAATTAAGCCGGACACCAGTGGCTCATACCTATAATGCTAGCTACTCAGGAAGCTGAGATCTGAGGATTGAGGTTCAAAGCAGGCTCGGGCAGGACAAACTGTGAGACTCTTATCTCTAATAAACCACTAGTAAGCTGAAAGTGGCACTGTGGTCCAAGTGGTAGAGTGCTCGCCTTGAGTGGAAGAGTGCAGGGACAGTACCCAAGCCGAGAGTTCAAACCCCATGACCAACAACAACAACAAAAAAGAAAATAAGTAACTGTAATACGAAAATTCCAAGTTCATAATCAATTTATACCTCTCTGGTGAAAGGAACTGCTAAACTATAACATTCTTGGTTTCTAGCTCAAAATAGTAGAAATCATATTTTATTCCTTCACTCAACACTGTACTGCCTGGGGACCCCATCTCTTACCCCATTCTTACTGAAAGAATGACCTGCCCAATTCCTGATGGAAACAGACTGCAGGTCTTTTGGAGCAATCGTTTCCACATTGTAGCTCACCTAAATTGTTTACCATTAGAAGTATTTTCATTGTTTTTTATACCCAACATTTTGAGAGAAATGTACTACTTTAAAATGTTATTAAAATAAGACTGATATAAAAATCACTTTTGACCCCAGATAAATATTTTACCCTTCATATACCCAAAAATGCAGTCTGACCTATCATTAATGTTAGGAACGAGAGGGTAAAAATCATAGACACCAAGACCTAAGTATGAATTTAAGACTCTCCAACTTGTGAATACAATTGGTTTAAAAAGACATCAATACTACTGCATTTTTAAATTCCCTATGATCATGATAATGATTCCCTATGATAATGATAATGATAATGATAAACTATTAACACTTAAAAATAACTCATTTTCTTGGGAGTAGGACACAAAACAAAAGGCTAATCCTAATCATTTTAAGAGAACATTATTTATACTAAAAGTTCACTCATAACTAAAGAGAGTCTAAAACTAACTGAAGTACAGAGACACAAAGGAAATAATTTAAGTGCATCATGTACATTCAATGGACTGTTAATAGAAAACAAAGTTATACTAATAATTAGCTTACCCAATTCACTTACGTTCTTTTATTCTATTCCATTTACTTTCATAAAAACTGGGTTTTCATAAAATGATGCATAAAAAAGCCTATATACCCACTTACATTTACAGATCTTAACAATTTTTATTTCAGAAATTTTATCTCTATAGTCAATGAATTGAAATAAAACTAAAACATTCAAAGGATTTTCAGAAATTGCAAGACTTGCTCTGGGATGTTATGTAAGCCTTATTTGTTAAAATTGCCATAGTTACTCCCACAAAAGAGCCATTAGTAAAGATCCCTGTGCATGTACAAAACACTTTCAAATATGTCCACAATCTGGACATGACACATGCTTTTTGTTTGTTCATTTTTGAAAGGAATATCTAACAAGCATATCCACAATACTTACTTTCAATCAATAAGATGGGATTTTCAAACGTAATATGGGTTTGATTATCTCTTAGTGAGAACAGATATGATCTTGCAAAGAAAGTGATTTTCAACAGAAATCCGGAAATAGTTTATCCAATTTGTGTTTTACAGGACTAACGAGAGAGTAATATCTGTTTGGTAAAGTCGGTCCAAATCACTCCATGAGTGTATTTTAAAAGTATAAACAATTTAAGAAGTCAAATACATATTTTGTACTGACAATGATTTTACAGCAATAACTTACTACCTAATTATGTCTGTATCTTCTTACCTAACATACAATAAGAGCTGAAAGCAGTCTCTTTATCTAACTTAATGTTGTAAATGCTTTGATTATGATGACGTTATTATTAGACAAATAATATGTACAGACGGGTGGTTCCACTGAAATGACATGACAGAAGACTGATAAATAAAAACATTGCAACACAGTTAGCTCTTTTCAGCCTCACCCTGTCCACATTGGCAAGCAACATTGCAACAGCACACACACACATATACACATACACACATGTTCGCACATGTATACACACATATACATGCATGCTAAATTCAGGGTTTATTGTACAAAAAAGTTCAAATAAAATATTAGTGATTAGGACAAATGATAACATGCCTTATTACAAAATAATACATAAACCATCACCACGCATGTTACATTTTATCTGCCTCTCCACATGTGACCACTTAATTTATTTTTAATTAATTAATTGCCTTATTAATTAATTCGTTTGTTTGGTGCAAATACTAGGGCTTGAACTCAGGACCTGGCTTTGTCCCAGTATTTATTTTTTGTTTCAGTTTTCTCAAGGCTAGCATTTTACTGCTTGTACCACAGCTCCATTTCTAGCTTTTGCTGGTTACCTTCAAATCAGAATCTAATGGACTTTTTATTCCTTGGTCTGCTTTCAAACCACAATCCACACATTTCATCTTTCTGATTAACTACTACTAAAGACATAAGCCATGAGTGTGGCTTCTACTTTTTCCTCTATAGGTATCTAATGAACATACTTAGATATTAATTTAAAAATGAGAGTATAGAAGCAAGGTGTACAGTGATGATACTGTCCTGTCAGAAATACAAGTTAGTAATGTAAATTTATTCTTAAGACCATACACAAAAAATACCATGATATAGTGTAAGAGAACTCACCATTGAACATATGAGCGTTAAGAATTTTCTAATAGATCCATTATATATTGGTACCCAACATTAGAAAAATGCATGAGGCATTAGTAAAATAGAAGTCCTTTGCATGACTACATACATTCCTTGTTTTTTTAAAAGACATTTGCTTTCATCTAAAAAGTAGGCCTGTCTATAGTCTTCATGTGATGTTGATGATTGAAAGTGATGAGGTCAAAATGTATTAGTAGTCCTTAACTATCAATTCACATTTTTTTCTTGGAGAATATAATGATCAAATCAGTAGTTCAGAATCAGCAAGCAATAGTTCAGAACCATGCTTCCAGTGCAAGTGGATCATGAGTAAGAAATCCTCAATGCCAATTTCCACAAAGTTTTGTCACAGATACCATCTCCCTGACTTCTCTAGCTGCTTTAATACCCTCCTATTCCTTCATTGTACAGGAAAAGCGTGATTCAACTGATTTCAGTCAGATGTTACTAGAATTATCAAGGATTTAGTTGATTTTCTGTAATTTGATCAAAGTTATGACTCTTTATGTAGGCTACTAAAAATGTATTTACTAACTTCAAGTAATTACATGAATTCTATTTCCATCTTTTTTAAAAAATAAAATTTTGTTTGCCCTATAAATTGATCAGAGGCATAGATTTTGTGGCTAGGTAGGTCACTGCACATCTGTCTCTCTCTCTCTCCCTTTCTTGGTTCTCATGGATAATATGATTGTTCCATAATTATCCTAATTTATTTTGCGTTTATATTTTTGGTTGCATCATTTCACTTTTGGCTTTGCCATTTCCCAAAACATTTATATAGAGGGCATTAGATCCTATTTTCTCATTCCTAGAATAAGTTGCACATGAAGACATCACTGGTCCTCATTTTCAGTGTGTATGTTTGAATACGGAGGAACATCTTTCCTCTGCTCTCCATAAATTCCCTACTCTCCAGTTAGAATAATTTTGAATAGTAAAATTGGAAAAAGAGAAAACAAATAATGGTGAATAAACAGATGCAGAAAATTCAACGAATATTTCTGACCAGTTCAAACAATATGAATTATTAGGGAAATACATGGACACCTCATTCTCACTGGCACTCAAAGTCTCTGGTTAGAAAATTCTTAGGAATATGAGGAACAACATGAAAAAGTAAGGAATGGTATCAACTGCAAGAAAAAAATGGAGAAGGATCCAAGCAAGTTTCTTCATTAGGTTGCCAAAAATATTCCGCTTACTACAGTGCGGATACTTCTTTCCCAAAAGGCCACTCATGTGAATAGTAGGGATGACGATGAGTATACCCCTCTTCATCGAGAAGCCTACAGTGGACACTTAGGCATTGTCAGTGAGTTGGTGTCTCAAGTGGCACATGCAATAACTGTAGATGACTGGACACCCCTGCATAGTGCATATACGTGGAATAATACCAGAGTGGCTTCTTTCCTACTTCATCATGATACAGATAGGAATGCCCAAACTGAAGGCCTTTTGACACCCTCACATCTTGCTGCTGAGAATTGAGATAGCAAAGATACACTGGATCTCCTTCTTTTGAACCATTATATAAAACCAGGCCTGAAGAACAACATAGAAGAAACTGCATTTGATATTGCCAAAAAGATAAGTATGTATCATTACCTCTATGAAGTTTTGGAAGGCTGCACAAATTGTTCACCTAAGTCCTAAGAGCAATATCTTTTTTTATTTTTTGGTCGGTCATGGGGCTTGAACCCTGGGCCTGGGAGCTATCCCTATGCTTTTCAGCTCCAGATGAGTGCTCTACCACTTGAGCCAGAGCTCCACTTCCAGTTTTCTAGTGGATTATTGGAGATAAGAGTACCACAGACTTTCCTTCCCAGGCTGGCTTTGAACCATGATCCTCGGATCTCAGCCTCCTGTGTAGCTAGGGTTTATAGGCATGAGCCACCAGTGCCTGGCAACACCAATATTTTACTGTAAAAATTCATGGATTCCGCAGAATTCTTCCAAGTGAATTGCCTGCATTGGATGTCAAAATGTATTCAATAGTTTTTGTATACATGTACAATGATTTCTTCAGGGTTTGTGATTTTTTAATCAGAAATAATTTTAACTTACCTGTTGAAATGAGTAGTACAGAAGATAAAATATTTCTGGTGCTTGCATGAAAATGTATATTTTAAAATATTCTATATTCTATGTTTGCATAATGTTCATAATTTATTTTATTTTCTCCTAGATATACTTTGAATTCTACATTATTTTATAATATATAGGTTCATTAACATGTCCTTTCCGATTGCATTCCATATAGAAACAGTTTTATTCCTTTTTTTTCTAGGTCTTAATATTATTTTTCTTTGGGATAAAATGACAATGTTGTCTAATTTGAAAATTTTTGTAAAGTTTATGTTATGTAAACGCCTATCTGAGGTGAAGATTTAATACACTGATGTCAAACTAAATTTAATTATATGAATTGTGTGTATTGTTATACTTGTAATTTTGTAATCAACTTTTTAATAACTGTTTTTCATTTCTTGCATCTGAAGAATGAAAAATATGGAATACTTCTCAAATTTTCATATTATCCTTGTGCAAGTGCCATGTTAATATCTGTATTGTAATTTGAGTATACATGCTGCTGAAGCATGTAGTATCCTCTAAATTATGTAGTTAATGAAGCAATCTTTATACAGGCTTATACCTATGGGTACCTACTTGTAACAAGGAAACCTTATTGTTCCTAACAATGCTAACGGTCTTATTTCCCTAAAATTCTGTGAATAGTGGAAAAAATTATATTGATCAGTTGATTACTCACATTTGCAAATTTTTTTGTGAATGACTATCTTAAGTCTTTTGATTTGGAATTTGATCGTACTCTCAATTATTTATAGATAGGTCCAAAAGTGATGGCTTTTTCAAGTATTTATTTATCCAACTGAATTAGCTTTGTGGACCTAATGGATTCAAAGTAAGCGTTGCTTGAGAGCTACTTCTAAACTTCTTCAGCTGACATTTTCCCAAATGAGGTGTTACTGGCACAAATGTCTACCTGAGCCTTTACGCTTTTTCCATGTGGGAACAGACCAACCAGAACATCTTACCCTGACAGCATAGATTGTCTTACTGGAACAAAACTAATCTTGGTTACAAGGGATCATGAAGAGATGAACAGTTCAAACAGAACTGTTCAGACTAGAAGGTATTTTATCAAAATATAATTGTTTATTATACCTTCCATTTCAAAAGTAGCTAAAGCCAAGAAGGTGAAAAAATTGTTGGTATGCATGATTACTTAATGTCCTGGCCTGTCTACCATCCAACCAGGCAGGAACTTACACTACTGCCTTTTTATCACCAAATATTTTCAGAAGTCCATATATTTCTCCTCATTATTAAGCATTAAATTGATAATGTTTTAATCACAGTGTTTTCTATTGCCTCCATGCTGTAAATCTACAAATGGTAAAGTTTTAGGTCTAACTCTATCAAACACTGAGGTAGAGATAATGGAATAATACTTTAAAACAAAGTTGCCTTTGATACAGTAACTACAACAGAACAATGCAACACACGTGTCTTTTAATTATATTATATATAGTTATATATTTTATATTTATATGTGCTTATTTTATATTTCACACAGTGAAACTTACTGGAATTAGTTGATAATTGGACAAATAAATTGATACTTATTTATTCCAATAAATAGATTTGGAATATAAATAATTAGGTTTAAAATATATATTAGACTATAAAAAGGATCAATGCAATGTTTTTAGTATAAACTTGTGATACATTGTAACTGTTCTTGGTCTTCTGAATCCACATGGTAAAAAACAGTGTTTTCCTCTAATCTATAATGGATTTTACTCTGCTGCTCTGTTTACTGTTTTAACTCTCTTGTCCCAGGCTGTTTTTCTCCATATTTCTGAAGCATTCCTACTGATTATGCCCAAATTTTGCTAAGATGTCTAAAAAATATTATTCTTCTGCAGTAACCATGGGTCCTAGGATCCCAGGTCCCAGTTGCCTGCATCATCAGATAATAGGGGCAAGTCTTCCCACCAAGGCCCATGCAACATGTCAACACAAATAATTGAATACCCATCTCAATTTCTCATTTCCTACATTTCAGGGCCCCAATTCCTTGAGATGCAGGAATTAGCAGTAAGCAATTGTGAAATGCAAGGCAATTTAAAATGAAGGATGAGATTACAAAATTTGAGAGAAAGTACTGTAATTCAAACATTCAACTTACAGATGACCAGCCCATATGAGTGAACAAGTTCACAAAGTGTCATAGGATTATTTTTAATACCCCACCCCTATGATTAATGAAAGATTTTATTCCAACATAAATTGGCCAAAAAATAGTTCCTGGAAGGATAAATCCATAATTGATCTACCAAAGCCCAGAAAACTTGACTTAGAGGTCAAATGTAATTCAGAAAAAAATATTTGAAGCACTAAGAAGTGCTTCAAAACACTGGGACTTCAGTACAACATGGTTCTGTGGTATAAAAATGTCACTCTCACACCAATGATAATCTACATTGAATCTCCTAAAAGTGTATTCCTTTTCAAATAAACTTTTCAAAATCACATTCGCCAAAATAACATTTGACAAGTTGATGATACTTAGTGACATTACAAGTTTTTCAAGTGTAAGGAACAAGTTACAATAGAGTTGAATTATTTACACAACACAAATGCAAAACACGTTCAACCTTTCATTAAAGTGTAGAAATAGTACCACCCACAATTTGTGTTTTTCAGTAAGGGCCTTCCAGAAATGTGATAAATAGATCAGCCTCCTAAATTTCAAACCCAAACATTAGCTAATAAATTACATCATTTAATAAGTTACATTTTAAAAAGTCAAAAATAGTTGCCTTATCATATGTTATTTTATGTTTTCCCTCTGTCTAACATAGTAAGAAATGTGACTTCAAGTCTTGAATATCGGTACTCTTCTGAGATATGACAAACATAATATCTGTCTTCTATTTCTAACATATTCCTCTCTAGGAATAAAGTCAATTTTCTTCTTTTTCCAAAACTTATAGGTAGTAGAAAATATTATTCCATGTAAAATAAAAGAATCTCACCATTGTACAAAGCCATTTATAAAAATTCGTAGTTAAGAATACATTCTAATCCGTTTTTAACTTTCTTTTCGACTAAAGATTAATCTTCTAAATGAATGAGAATAAAATCATGTTTAGGTGCTTCACGTCTCCAGTCTTGCAAATTGTTGCTGCAGATGAATCAATTATGGAAATATAGGCTGACATAGTTCAAGAATATGCAGGATTGAAAGTCCATGGAATGTATATAAACCTTTCAAAGTATTAATACACAGTTTAACAGAATGACAATCAGGAAGTTGAAACTAGAGAGGAATTATAGTAAAGACATAGAATGAATGAATAATGAACAAGTGGCAAGTACAGTTAGAATACTCAATGTGCACATATGATAAAGGAAGTGGTAAATTGGAAATAAATCTTGGAGAACGGGTTGGTGAGGAATGATGGAAAGAATGACTCTAATCTAGGAGCATTAGACAATTAGATGGATATATTTAATTGTAACACAATTGCACAACCTTTTAAAATTCAGTTAAAAACACAAGAAACAAAAGCACACAAAAATTACAACCTAACAACAATCTCTAGAGAGTATGAATATGACATCTCAAAATTTTAATCAGTTAAAGTAGGGCTGTATTGGTAAAAGCATACAAAGCTGTTCAAAATGGGAAGTTTGGGATAGGGGAGAAATTTAAACAGAATTAAATAGATTATCTAAGGTTATAAATCACCTACATCTGCTGCAAATAGTATCTTTCTTCTAAGAGTTTTCTGTCTAAACTGGATAATCCAATCCTGAGACACACTTGGTAGCGTGTGAGGATAGAATAGAAGAAACAAGATCAAGATCCCATTACTCCACTGGAGAGAAAACAATCCTCTATTTTCTCTAATCTCTCTTCACTACTCTTTCTTCATATTTTAAGTCAATTGATTTTGAATTATATTTTTCCTTCTTTCTTCTGGCAAAGTAATTGGTCGTCAAAGTAATTCATTAAATATTATTTACCCTTTGCTTCTTTCATGCTGTTTAATTGGCCAAGTGAGTCCATTAAACTTCCCTCTTGCATTTGGTTGCCATGAAACAACATATATGTTAATGAGGAGAAATCTAATGTAAAACAATGTCTCCAGAAAACTGTCCAAGAAGCTGTGATCACAAATATTTGGCTATATTTTTTCTTTTACCTTGAAAGACTTCTTGTGTCTAAATTCAAAATTAAGTAATCCATCACATGTTGGTTCAATCAGAATTGTCTAACCTCAAAGATATATTTTGCTAACAAGATGTTTAGAGGAAACCAAAAAATACTGCACTTTTATCTTCTCTCTTAAGATTCTCCTGAGATACCATATCAGGAACAGTGAAGTTATTCCATGCAAAATTAATTCTATAGATTATTTTTTTCTTGGTCTTGCATTTCTTCACCAAGATGTATGGAGGAGAATAGAGTTAAATCACCCATACCTTGGAAGACAGTGTCTGTTACAAAAGGACAATGCTTCTATGTCCTACTTCTATGTCCTCCTCTAAGCTCTTGCCGGATTTCTAATTAATCACAGCTTCTTGGCTTCAGGTCTAGTGAACCTGAAGGACTATATGGACTCCACCACTGCTACATCTTCATTATTTCTCTTTTAAAACTCTTTAAGTTGCCTCATTTGGATGTGGAATTTATTTTCATGTGGAATTTATTTTCATGTCTTCATTCAATCAGTTCTGCATTGTAGTGAGCTAAATGGGCTCTGTAAAATCACTTTAGGGAGTAAAAATACTAACACAATTTATATAAAAAAGTTTTGACCTCCCTTCACTGCTGAAGACAATACACTTAGCTAAGGCTTCTAAGAAAACTTTTTTTAATTAACATTTCCATTTGCTCAATTCTTTTCTGAACTTTTTGGCATATGTAATAACAGAAGTCTTCACTATCTGATATTAATAAGGATATTATTTTTTGTGAGTCACTTAGAAATGTGAAATCATTGGTTTGAAGTATACAATCAGATTTTTTTCTGTGTTTCACTGCTTTACGTCCAAAGACATTGTGGAAAGTGTTACAAACAGAAATGTGTAATCCCAACACCTTCTTCCACTATGAAGGGCACTTTCTCCCTAAATATTTTGACTCAAATTATCTTTTTCAGAGAATAACTGCTTGGAAATTAAAGGTAAATTCACAAATTTTGAAGCCTCATTTTTTTAAGAACTTTGAATTTAAATTGCAATACAACCTTGTTTCAAACAGTGAGAATATAGTTCCTGGGTAAAGACAATTCCAAGGGAACCTACAGGACTTACAGCAAGGATTCTGAGGTCAGATTGTTTAGTGTGAAAAAGAGCCATCTTCATCCACATTTCTTCCTCTCTACTAAGTTTCCTTGGATTTCTTTGCATGAAAGCCTATTCTTCCAGGCAATTTTAAATTTTCTTAATAGGCTAAGTTGTTAAAATTTTGAACAATTAAAATTTACCTGTCATAACTTTAAAACTCTTGAAAATCCTTTTTCAGAACCACGAATTCATCAATCTTAATTCCACCCTTACCATCAAAAAGTTGACATGCTGTTTCATGATATAGTATCCATGCAGCTATTATTTTCCAGTGGCTTTGTTATGCGTATATATAACCATATTAGCTGATGCTAAGCAAAATGAATTCAAATATATGGAACCAGATTTTTTTCATTTGTGGTTGTTGTTTTTGATGAACTATGTGATTTCTGATTTCTTTGGGTTTTTCCCCTATGGTTTATCCCTGCTGTATTTCATTTTGTATTGTGTATATATTTACCTTAATTAGCAAAGGGAAGAGGAAAAGCATAATGGTGAGACAAAGGAAAAAAGGAAAACCAATGCAATAGCAATACTCACAAGACAATATGTTGGAAACGTACATTAAAACTTGTGAAGGGTGAAGGGGTGAAGTAAAACTGTGAGAAAAATGAGGGAGTGTTAACAAGTTTGAAAAGTTATGATTTAATTCCTTACAATTAATGTAACACCACTGTACATCACTTTGATAATAAAATTGAAAAAAATAAGCTGCGTAAAATATACTTTCACTGTATTGGCACAGTAAATAATATTCTTTATGTAGTAATATTTTAAAAATCAATACTATTTGGCATCTAATTTGAATTAATTACCCCTTCTTTATCAGCGGGTCATCAACTTGAATGTTATCCAACTAGAAAATATTTTCACAATATAATTGCCAAATTTTTCAAAAAAGAATAAATTTAGTACTTTCTCATTCTAAAACAGAAAACAATTTAATGCTATGGAAACCCATAACTTTTAAAAGTAAGTAAGTTGTTAAGAGGACAGAATATATGTGTTCTTCAAAATTTGTATGACTAATAACTACACATTTTTAAATTCGCAACATTCCTGAGAGATTCAAAACAGTACCTGTTTGCATGTTATGTAATTCTGCAATAGATGCATTTTCTAATGGGGTGTTACAGATTGAGAAGTCAACAGAAAAATAGCCACATTCTGGTAGAGGATAAGGCTATGAAGCATGTGTAATAATTAATTCAAGAGTAAACAATTGTTTATCAGACTAAGCTATTATTTCTATGACCATCAATCCCAAGATTTATGCCATAAAGTCATCCTAGCCCAACAGTTTCCAACTTGTAAGGGGCAACTTTAAATTCCTTAATTCATATCATGAATACCTTATCTCTATTTTGAAAAAATACTACACCTCTGCTAATGTGAGGCCCTCCTTGTTCTGAAAAGAACACCACAATAAAATGAACTCCATCATTTTTCCTCCACTGGTATTCTTGAGATCAGAACACATGCAAATATTATTTATATTTATACTTTTTTAACTATCATAGATATTCAGGATGCAAAGATAGGAAAATTATGGTTCAAAGCCCACCCTGGCAGGAAGGTTTCTTAGAATCTTATCTCCAAAAAACTTCTCCACAAAAGCCAGACTCAAGTGGCACTGAGGTTGAAGTGGTAAGGCACGAGCCTTGAGTATAAACAGGCTCAGAGACACTGCCCAGGCCAAGAGTTCAAGCTCTAGGACGAACCCATAAAACAAAAACAAAACGGAAAACAAACCCCAAACCTAGCATTTTTCTTCATGTATACAGAGGCACGTAAATAAGGAAATGGCTTCCTGTACTACATATAGGTAGAAGAAAGTAGATGTCACACAATTACTCTGTTCATACCATATTAAAGCAAACCCTTAAAATATTGGTTTTTCTAAATTTATAAATTAATGTCATCCATTTGTTGGCAACTCTGCTGGATTATTCACATTAACATGGTATACATGAACTGGGTGAATTATCTATTAACTATGTTCTAATTATAACTCTCTTGAAAGAATATCTAGGCAAATAGAATGCCAGAATCATTTGTGAATTTTTCACTTAATCCCTCTACTTAAAAAGAATTTTGTAGTATCCTATAGAATATGAAATTACAAACAAAACCAAAAAATATATTTTAAATGTAAATTCTAATTTAACAAGGTCTACAAAGTCCTACATTAGGCAAACGTTACTATTTCGCCAGACTTAAGCTTTTGTAATCTTTCAACATTTATTTGGAATCCAACAGAATGAGGCTTTCTTACTTTTGCAAATTTTTGGATGGGAATCATGAGCTATTTTGCATCTAGGAATGTTCTGTAATGATGAGAGCATTTAAAACACAAGTGAGGATATATATGAGTTGCATTATTAGGAACCTTGACTTCTCAAAACATAATGACACAATTAGCCCAAGCTTCCAACTGTATATTCCTTTCTTGTTGTTTGGTTTGTTTTACTGAGACAAAATTATTCACGTGGTCCAGGGAAGGTATCCTTATGTAATTCCACTCTCTAATCTCCTGTCTGAGTGCAAGAATTCTAGACTTGTAGCACATTGCCCTGCCATAGTTTGTTTATATAATCTATAACAGACTAACAATTCTGAAATTCTCCTCTGATCTTATCCATTAGACTGACTGCTCAGACTGTTTATGTACTATTTTCAAAGATGTTTTAACATTTGACACAGGATATGAACATTTTCAGATGCATCTGCAGGGTTCCCTGATTCATTCCTCCATGGATCCTATCCCATTAATAATGATTGTTTGACTCTCTTACAATCTCTGGTCCGTACCAATGTAATATTCTCAACTTCTTGGGGAAAGTTCAGGTGAGGGCTTGCTAATAATAATAATTATCACTTGATTCTAATCTTACTCAAGACCTATTTTCTATTGTTTTCTATGTTTTCTACGTATTCTGAGCGTTGTTTCATTTGTGTATTTTTGTGTGCACCTATAAGTGCCTCTGTGTGTATGTGTATGATTGTACGTTTGTATGCAAAAACCTAAAGCTGTTATTCAGCAATCTTGCTCGTGAGTGGTATTCCAGCTTTTGCCTGGTTAATTATAGGTAGTGTCGCAAAGCCTATACTGTCCAAGCTGGATGCAAATTGAACTTCCCAGACTCCTTTACATTCTTAGGTTTTATTTTTCCAAGAGTATCAACTTTTAAACTTCAAACACTTTTGTGAGTGTAAAGTCTAACCTGTAGCCCAGATTTTTAACTTGAGAATTCATGTAAAGATAGATGAACATTATACATTACATATCCTGAGTGTACACTGTTAGAAATGTGATCATAAACTCAGGTGTTTTGAGATCTGAGGATTGGGTTTAAAGCCAGCATGGGTAGGAAAGTCCTGGAGACTCATTTCTCCAATAATTACCAGAAAACTGGAAGTGGTACTGTGGCTCAAGTGGAAGAGCACTAGCCTTGAGCTGCATTTCGGAGGGACAGCAACCTGTCCCATATTTCAAGTGCCACGAACAACAAAAAAAAAAGAATATAAGAAAAGGAAAAAAAGAAATGTGATCATAGCCACCAGGTTCATTGCTAGTATAATTCCTGTTCTCCTAAGGTGGACTCTTTTTTTTCCAGTTAAATCTATTCTCCCATATCTGACTTGCGTTGGAAACCGAATCATTCTTCCATTTTCCTTTTTGCACATTTAGGTGAATAGCAAGCGTGATTTAGAAAAGGAGTGGCCTCATGCTTCATGTTCCACTTAGCAATAATGCTTTCTCTATATCACTCCCATAAATCTACATACTGGACTTGGCTTTATTGTTTCAATGTTATCGTTATCTTATTTGTAGAGTCTTCTATATTGTAGTGAACACTTATACATAAACACAGAACTTCTTTTTCTCCTATAATTGCTATTGTTTCTCTTACTGTTAACTCATGTACACTTGGGAAATTAATGCACAGCATATAGACTCAAAAAAAATGATCTGAGAACATTCTTCCCATTTAAAATTCACCTTAATTTACAGACCACATAAGAAGTCTGAACAAAATGTTCTCATGGATAAAGTATTTATAAGCAATTTAAATTTCATTTCTCTTCACTAAGTTGGCTCTGAAACACGTGTTACCTCATGTCCAAAAGTGTCCTTGTGCTATTTCAATGAAGCAAGAAAACATTCATATTTTTCCTGGAGCAGCACCATAGTTTGTTACTGGAAGAAAATGGAAGTAACTTTTAATGGATGTGGAAACTGATCCCAGGAGAGAGATTGAACATAGAGAAATGACAAAGTTGAAGTTATCTATTGCTTTCCTTTTTACTGTACAAGAAAAGAATCCAAGGCTTGAAGGAATCTATGTCTCTGAGTTTTTTGAGTGTGTCCTTTACTCATGTAAAACTTGTCTGTAAATTTCCGGTTGAGAGTATTATAAAAGGAAACAATATACCATTTAAAAGCCAGCATAGAACAAAAGAAAGTAACTTTGTTTTAAAAGTGTTCTATTGCAAAGAAGCAAAGATATGGAGGTTTTAAAGTGTCTTATGGATGGATGTTTCACTCCTGAGATGATTCTCTTGTTGCAGGAATCAGTTATCAATTCCTTTATTCTGGTCCTGTGTTTTCCATAACAATAAGGATTCCAGAAAAGCAAGATCCAGTGAGTATGATCAGCAAAAGCAGCCTCTTCTCAGATCACCATTATTTTAAGGAGAGTCCCAAAGAAACACCCAGGGTTTGTTTTGTTTGCTTGTTTGTTTAGTTTGTGCTTGTTCTGGGGCTTGAACTTAGAGACTGGCCCCTGTCCCTGAACAGTTGTCTTTCTTTCCCACCTGGCCCAAAGCTACTACTCTACTGCTTGAGCCAAAACTCCACTTCTGGCTTTTTTGGTATTTAATTACAGATAAGAGTTTGACAGACTCTCTTGCCTGGGTTGGCTTTGAACTAAGACAGTAATAAAGCTAAGTGACATCAACTGTATGGACTTCTCTTTTGAACCAAGAAATATGAGATGAAGTTTATTATATAGCTAATATCTGACCATTTTTAAAGAAGAGAAATGTTTAGCAAGAAGCCATAACAAATAACTCAGCCAAAGTAGGTGCACTACTAAATCATTTGGGAAGATTACTATTGACTTCACATTCCTTTGGGGGAAACTTAAAGCCATATTTGCACTTTTTTGTTGGTTGTGGGGATTGAACATTGATCCTGGGCACTGTCTCTCAGCTCTTCAGCTCAACTGAGCACTCTACCACTTTAGCTATAACACAATTTCTGGGTTTTGGGGGTTAATTGAAGATAAGTGTTTCATGGACTTTCCTGAACAGGCTGGCTTTGAACCAAAATCCTCTGGTCTCAACTTCCTGAGTAGCTAGGATTAGAGGCATGAGCCACTAGCACCTGGCTCATATTTGCATTTATGTAGACTTAATGTCACTATGTAGACAAAGAATGGAAATCTGAACCAAATGATGTGACATTGCAGTTTTTCAGAATAATTGAGGTAGCAATAAATATGTCCTCCTTTCCCATTTTGTTATATTAATAACTCATGAGCTATGGGACTCTTATATTAGCATCCCCTTTCATCTTTGTAGGTGTATTTAGTATCAGAAAATGTTCATAGAGAAATATAGAAAGACAGATTTTTAGGAAGCAAAGGAGATCAGGTATGAAAGAACAGCATAGAAGGAGATACATTTATCACACAGAGATTAAGAACTAACCTAGGATATTTTGAATGCTAAAGGCAATGAGGAATAAACCTAGTTGATAACTAGTTTTTCAATAACCAAAAATAGTTCCCTAGAACGCTTTCTCCTATACCTTAGTTATTATTATTTTTTCTTTCCATCTGGAGTTATTCCTTCTCTTCTGTCACAACTGTTAATTAGCCTCTGCCTTTTTGGTGCGATGACTTGCCAAAAGAGTTTCCAAATCTCACTTAGACTACCCTTCTCATTGTGATTAGCAGTGACCACACTCAAAAGCCTGGAATCTTTGAATTTCCAGAAATAATCACCTAACATCTAAGCACATTCCTGGCATTAATTGATATGACCTAATGAACAAAATATTTTTTCAACACAGTATCCTAACACAGGTAAAGTACGTTAATTAGGGACTATTGTCAGGTATCAGTATGGAAGGAGCAATTATACATTCCAAGTATGGGTTCTTTATTTTTCATTTACTAATTAAATGTTCATTGTTGTTGTTGTTGCTGTTGTTGTTTTGGCAGTCCTGGAGCTGACACTCAGCGCTTGGGAATTATTCCTCAGCTTTTCTTTTTTATCTCAAGGCTAACCCTCCACCATTTGAGGCACAGGACCACTTCCAGTGTTTCCTTTGCTATTTATGAGGAATTGAACCCAGGGTTTCATGCATGCGAGGCAATCACCATACCATGAAGCCACATTCCCAGAACCCTAAATGACTTTCTTAAGATGCACTACCTTTTCATTCTGTAACTATGTATCATAATTTTAACCAGAAAATTTTTGCTAGAAAAGAGCATTGACCACAGTATGTAGTCCAGGAAGGCTAGATGGACAATGGATAACTGTCACCTTGTAGACAGGGCACAGAGGGACTTACCTCATGGAGCTGGTACAATAGACTGAGTAAGACAGCTCCTGACCCACAGCCTACCTCCAGAATGAGAGGGCCACCTTGGTTCCAACCACATGGGGATGCTGGGTCACCTCCTCCAGCACGCATTGAATCAGTTCCTGAGAGTGAAAGAGAAAGAAAGAAGGTCAGAATTACACTTAAGCCAGGTGCTGGTGGCTCAGGCTTATGAGCTGAAGTACAATTGAGGCTGAGATATGAAGATCGTGGTTTATAGCCAGCCCAGGAAGGATCACCTGTGAGACATTTATCTCCAAAGAACCACCAGAAAATTGGAAGAGGTGCCATGACTCACGTGGTAGAGTGCTAGCTTTGAGCTGAGGAGCTCAGGGAGCTGCCCCGGGTCCAAAGTTCAAGCCCCGTGACTGAAAAGAAGTGGACTTCCCACCACAAGAAGTGGACTGAACAGCACTCATTGTCCTAGGAAGGATGGCAGAGAAGTCAGGCCGAGCTTCCTGTCAGCTGGAAGTTATTAGTAGGTCACCCGGCTTCTCTGTGCCTCAGTTTCCCCAGCTTCATAACTGAACAAAGTGAAGGATCCCGTTACTCATGGGGATAGGGTAATAAAGAAAGAGAGCCATGTTTTGTTTCACAATCCCTTACCTGTTGCACCATTAATAACACACACCATCGGATATCTTTCCAGGTATCTTCCTAACATATGCTCACAGAATTGCCAAGAACAGTATCAGATGGTCCCTCCCTCTGTGCCTGTCCCTGCTCCAGAGATCCCTCTGTATTAATCCCTTGTTTCCTCACAACTGTCACATGAGGAGATTGAAGTCGAATGGTCAAGGTCCAACCCAGAGCTTCACCTCTGGTCAAGAATCGGCTGCCATGGACTGAGTTTGGGACAATCCATCTAAACCAATGACTGTGTGTGGCGCTATATGTCTACCATCCCAACTACAGAAGACCGGGCCTAGTGGTTCATGCCTGTCACAGATAGGAGGACCATGGTCCGGCCCAGCCTGAGCATATATTAATTCTCCATCTCAGAAATGCCCAAGACAGAAGAGCTTGACTCGCATGGTAGAAGACCTGACTGGCAAGCCTAAGGCCTTGAGGTCAAACCCTAATATACCATAAAGAACCAGAGTCCCAGTGCCAGATGCTCATGCCTATAATCCTAGGTACTCAGGAGGCTGAGATCTGAAGATCATAGCTCAACATTTAAAATAGGGCTGGCCTCGCCCATCAGACATCATGATGAGAAGACCCAGAGTCTGACCTATGCTGTTGCGCTCCATACTAGCATAACTCATATCCTCACTAAGTGTTGGCCTTGCTCTCTGTCCCCCTAGGAAACTATCCCCTGCAGGCCGCACTCCCAGGTCCTCCCAAGCTCGCACTGCCACCAACCAGGCCCAAGGGAGTACACAGCTCCATTGCACACAGATCCCTTGTTCTTGTAATTTAAGTATGCTGTGTCCCCTTCACGCCTCTCACCATTCCAGGCCCCCAGACCTCAGCTGTGAAGCCCATACATGCCCCAAAGATAGCAGGTAGAAGTTACCAAAACATTCAGCCTCCTTTTGACAACCCACTTCTACACACACACACATACACACACCCGCACACACACACACACACACACACACATACACACACACACACACACACACACACACACACACACACACATCCAGACCTGTGACAGAAGTCTCATTCATGCAGCACCTGCAATTTGCCAACTCATTACTCACCTGAGCACAGTCAGGCTGTACAAGGAAAAAGATGATCTCTCTCTCTCTCTCTGTACCTCTCTCTGTCTCTCTGTGTCTCTTTGTCTTCAGGTGAAAGATTGACCGAGCACAGAAGACAAGGGCTCACACAGCAAGGGTGTCTATCTTCTTTATCCAACATCTCCCATCTCCAGAAAAAAAGGAATAGACCCCAGAAGGCAGGTGTAGACATGCTGCTCCCCACCTCTGATTAAAGCCACTGGGTTCCCACCAGGGAGAGGAAGGGCGCTGATGTGAGGCTGTGTGGTTCCCACTGCTCCAGGCCAGAGGATCTGTGGCACCCACTCTTCACCCAACCCTGCAACTCCCTGTACCCTGGGACACTAGCCGCTGGGAATGGTGGTGGGATACTCGGGTCAACACCTACCCCCACCCCTGGGGCACATTTGTGTCAGTGTGTGGGCCAGACTGTGGGGCACAGGGGAGGCGTGGTTCCAGGTCAGAGGTGAGGGGGATATGGAGTAGCAGGGTGCGGGGCTCACATGTGTTGCTGGCAGAAGTTGTTGGCAACTGCTCAAGGTGGGGCAAGCAGCAATGGCAGAGGCATGACAGACACTCAGGCCCTGAGCAGAGAACAGGGCAGCAAGGACCAGGTCAGAGCCACAAGCTAGCTCGTGGCACACCATTACACCATTGCCTGAGGAATCCATGGGTCTGAACCCATAAGCACCAGGTTTGAAATGCTGCTCCATGGGGAAGGGGGGAGGGGCAGGGGCTCAGGCGGGCACATGGTGGGCCTGAGGAAGCCCTCTCCTCCTAGGTCTGGAGTCTCTTGCTCACCACTCAGCCATCTCTACCTTCCTCAACTGCTGGTAGTGTTGTCAACAAACAGAGGGAATCACAGTGCTACTGGGCAGCATGGAATGTGGGCATGGCCACCATTCTTGTATCCCATTGGTTAGAAAGAACAATGAAACAATGGGGGTGTGGCTGGAATCCTGTGATGCAGGCAGAATGGGCGGAGTCAATATGACAGCACCCCCTTTCCCCAGAACTCTGTCCAAGCCAGTTGGGGACAAGAGAGTGACCTGGTTTAGCAGGATGGCTGCACAGATTATTGTGTATGACTGTTTCTTCCCAGACCTTGAACTTAGGATCTGGGCACAATCTGTGAGTTGCTTTTGATCAAGGCTAGCTCTCCACCACTAGAGTCACACGGCTTTACTTCTGGCTTTCTTGGCACAAGTTGGACAGGAGTCTCAAGGACTTTCCTGCCTAGGGTGACTTTGACCATGATCCTCCTTTCACAGCCTTGTAAGTTTTAAGGAGGACTGCTGAGAGCCACTGATGCCTGGCTAATCATTGGTTTTGCTGATGTTCTTGGACAGACCTGTGGGTTACATATCCTCAGATTTAAGTGGTAGGAGCTGGAGCCCACAGTTTGAATCCTGGTCTGCCACCAACAAATGGCAGGAGATCCTATGAAACTCATTTCTATTCATATGATTACCAAAGGAATATGATGTTTGTCATGATTAAATGGGCACTACTTGAATGATTCAATGATAAAATTATACACAATTACATTATAGAACACTGGTTGATATTAATTAATACTTTATGAAGCATTTAAACAATCACATTCATTAAATGTAGGCCAAATGAAATACCTACGAATTGGGCATCACATATCATGGAGGTGCCATTTTTTTTCTGCCAGGACTGGGATTTGAACTCATGGTCTAGGTAACCCTGCTGTTTCACTATCTGGGAAGGGGAAGCTTGCCTCCTTGAATTCAAGAAATTCAAGTCTGTTCCTTTGGCCTGAAATCGATGTCCACCACTAGAAAACATCCTTTTTGTGTACATTTTAAATATATGATTTATATTTATATACATATGTTGATTCCATATTGCATTCAGTGTAGTTATTAATTTTATTTTTTGTTTTATTCATGTGTTGACTACTCATTTTATCGACTATTATGACACGTAGAACAGTGATTACATTGATTACATAGGATATAGGTTTGCATATGTATTGCACGTCCTTCCTGACACTAACGACTTTCACAGAGAAGGAAAACATGTGTCACCATCAGCTTCTTACTACACGATTCATTTTTTGGGAGTACTGGCATCTGAACTCACAGCCTACAAGGCCCAATTCATGAATGAGTGAGTGTCAGCCTGCCATCATGTGGCAAATTGAGCTGACAGGCAGTTACGAGTACCTGAGATTGAGCCCCAGCGGTTGACAAAATAAGAACAGATTGACATGCAGATGGCAGTACACTAATAAATATATATCTTTATAGAGTGCCAGAGATGTCTATACATTATTCAGTTATATAGACTATATTCCTACCAATTCATGGGTATTTATAATGCTACATGTAATTAATGTTATTGTTTCAATTCTTATCAAACAATTAAGTAAATCAATCAATATCCTGAAATTATTGCATTCTGTAAGTAATAGTATTCTTTTAATACTTCATAAATATTAAATAAAATCAGTCTCCTGAAATGATGCTGTCTAATTTTATAGGAGCATCATTCACCATCAACTCATTCAACTGTGACATTGATAATATTACCTTGTTATTCCCATGGATGGGAACGAATCTCTTAGTATCTCCTGCCATTGATTGGTGTCAGGACTGGGATTCGAAATCAGGGCCTACATTGCCATGTTGACCTATGACTTCCTCAATGGTCTGACAACCTTCAGCAATGCAAGGTGAAGTACCCTTTGCAACAGTGTCATTCAGACCCAGGAGGGTCACCGTGCAAAGGAAGAAAACATAAAAAGGCCATCTCACTGCATTTTTTTTTGTACATTTTTGCCACACAAGGCCTGGGGGTCTAAGATTCCAGGATCTACTGTGGGTTCAATGGCTGTACCCCCGCATAGAGTGATCAAAGCTGAGGCAGTTACCACAACCTGAGTTCAAGCCCCCTGCTGAGCAAAAAATAATTAAAAGAGGTTAGCTCCCTGGCTTGCAATTCACCCCCTTTATTCTGCCAGGCTTTGGATTTGAACTCAGAATCTGGGTAAATCTGCAGCACTGCGGAAGAAGGGGGAAGCTCACTGTATTTGAAGATAAGAAAGTCAGGCCTGTACTGTAAGCTAAAATTCAAGCCCTAGTCTTGGAAAACATGCTATTTATATACTTTGTAAATACATGATTTGTACTTACCTATGGATGTTCAGTCCATACACGTTTGGTGTGGCTGTTCCTTGTATTTTTGTTTTATTTATTTATTTACCATTGATTTTACTATGATGACACTCATTCCCTTTATTACATTGATGACATCCTATCACATGGAATCTAAATTTGTAGACGTGTTCTCCATCATGCCTGACACCTAGGACTCTCAGAGAAAAGGAAAAAAGTTTCACACTTGGCTTCTAACTAAGCTGACATGGATAACAACCTATTCGAATGGCTATAGAGTTGTCTATATAGAATTCTCCATCCTCGCTGAGACCCAGGACTTTCACAGGACAGAAAAACAGGTGGATCGATTGGCTTCTCAAATCAAGGTGAATCTTTTGTCAGTGATGGGATTTGAACTCAAGGTCTAGCAGGCCCAATTGGTGAATGGGTCAAAGTGAACACACCAGCCTGTGAGGCACTAAGGAGGTAGGCCGTTCCCAGGACCTGAGATGAAGCCCTGGTGGGCGCCAGTATAGTCATAAATTCATCATTTAAACCGAAGATCTATATTTCCATACATGGATGGGCAGCATCTTGCATTCGGTGTAGTCATTCTCTTTATTTTGTGTCATATTCATTGATGTACTGTGTATTTTCTTGAGTATAGGATAATAGATATAACTGTGGTGACCTGGATGACAACCTATTCCCTTGAGTATAGAGTTGCCTATGCATTCTCCATCCTAGCTGAGACCCAGGACTTGCACGACACAGGAAAACTGGTGCAATGACTTGCTTCTCACATCAGGGTGAATTGTGGCAGTGCTGGGATTTGAACTTTGGGCCTAGGAGGCCCAACTGCCCAATGGGTCCACGTGATCACACCACACTGTGAGCCACTAAGGAGCTGGTCGGTTCCCAAGAACAGATATCGAGCACCAGGGGGGCCACAATTGTCCAGAATGCATCATTTAAACATGGGATGTATATTCAAATCCGTGTGTGGACTGTATTGTGCATTTAGTGTAGTTATTCTAATTTGTATTCTATTCATGGATGTATTGTGTATTTTCTTCAGTGTATGATGACAGGTATAACTGGGCTCACATGATAACAACCTATTCCCATGGCCACAGGTTGGCCAATGCATTCTTAATCCTATCTGAGACCCAGGACTTGCAGAGGAAATGAACACACGTGGAACAATTGGCTTCTGACATCAGGATGCATATTTTGGCACTGCTGGGATTTGAACTCGGGGAAGACCAAACCCAATTGAGGAATTGGTTTATGTGAGCAAACCAGCCTGTGAGTCACTAAGGAGCAAGGTCGTTCCCAGGACCTGAGATAGACCCCCAGGTGGGGATGTCAGGGGAGGGCACACAACAGTCATCTATTCATAAGTTGTAGGTAGTATGCAAATAAGTACACATTTGTATAGAGTAGGAGAGATGATAATCTGTGATGGAATCCAATCTACCATGTGTCTACTGATTCTTGGATCTTTCCAGATGCCTTCATTTCATGACTGTGATGATTATTGTCATGCTTAATCAACACTGCTTTACAAATAAGCGAAACCCCATGAGTCTTGCCTATCATTTCCTAGTCACATCATGCATGAACTACTCATTCGATGAGATGGATCGAATTTCATGACTTTTCCTGGTCGAGAAACCAGTATCTCAGGATTTCCCGCCATTGCTTTCTCATGGGGGTGGGCTGAATTCAATCTTCAGGCAGGGAAAACATACTCCTTGTATAGATTTTAAAGATAGGATTTATACTTCCATACCGATATTCAGTAGATACCGTGTTTTGTGTGTTAGGATTTATACTTCCATACAAATGTTCAGTCCATATCATGTTTAGTGTAGTTATTCGGTTTATTTCTTTTTTTATTCATTTATTTACGATTTATTTTATTGACTTTGATGACACTGATAACATTTATTACATTGTTTACATCGTATCACATACCATCTAGATTTGTAGATGTGTTCTCCATCATGCCTGACACCCCGGACTCTCCCAGAAAAGGAAAACATGTGTAACACTCGGCTTCTTACTCAAAGATTAAATTTTTGGCCATGCTGAGATCTGAACTCAAGGCCTAGCAGGCCCAATTAATGATTGGGTGAGTGTGAGCACAGAAACCTCTAGCCAAGTTGGTTCCCAGTCACTGAGATCAAGCCCCAAGTTTGGCCAAAACAGCAAAACATAGATAGGCAGAGGGTGGCATACAAATAAATAAATATTGTTAAAGACTTCCAGAGCTGTCTATCTATGACTGAATGGCATCTACTACGTTTCTACCAACTCTTAGGTATTTATTATATCTCCATTGAAACAATATAATTCTTTTCATGCTTAATAAACAATTAAGGTCAATCAGCATCCTAGGATTATTGCATCCAATTTTAGACTTGACAAATGCATGAACTACTCTTTCAATCTGTATTCTTATGCATAGGAATGAGTCTCTTGTGATCTCCTGCCATTGGTAAGTGTAAGGATTAGGATTTGAACCCAGGGCCTATGTTGACATGTTGGTTTATGGCTTCCCTGATAGCCTGCCAGCCATCAGCAATGGCAGGCCAGGTCTACTTTGAAACCATGTCATTCAGACCCAGGGTAGTCAGCAAGCAAAGAAAAAATTTTAAAACCCTGAGCCCTCTACAGCTCCCCACATTTTGTGCTGTTCTGCTTTTTTTTCCTTCCACAAGCCATCTGGGCCTAAGGTCCCAGGATCAACTTTGGGTCCCGAGGCTGCACCCCATCCTAGGGAGAGTGAAGCTGAGTCAGAGTTGCCATGACCTGAGTTCAAGCCCCGTGGTTGCAAAATTACTTAACTAATTAATTCATTAACTAACTAACTAATGAAATTGAAATAATGAAGCTCTTTGGTATTTCTGCCAGTTTTCTTTCCTAGTCTGGGATTAGAACTCAGAGTCTTGATGAATCCATAGAAATGTGACGGAAAGCGCAGAGTTGCCATTACTTGAGTTCAAACCCCATGCCAAGCCAAAAATAAATAAGTAAGTCACTGACCTCAGCAGGGAAGTTAGTTGTGAAGATGGGAGGTAAGGGATGGTAGGGGAAAAACAAACAAGGAGGCAACAATGCTCAAATGTACTCATTACCTTGGTCATGTAACTGTGACCCCTCTGTACAAATTTTTTTTTTTGGTCCAGTCGTGGGGCCTGAACGCTGGGCCTGGGCGCTGTCCCTCAGCTCTTCAGCTCAAGGCTAGCACTCTACCATGAGCCACAGTGCCACTTCCGGATTTTTTTTCTTATGTGGTGCTGAGGAATCGAACCCAGGGCCTCAAGCATGCAAGGCAAGTGCTCTACCACTGAGCCACCTTCCCAGCCCCTCTGTACAAATTTTTAAAATATAAAACGTAAAACAATATTATGTAGTGCTCAAGAAGCACTTTGGGGGTAAGGGATGGATGTCTGAATAGCTGTACAAAATTCTACACTGATTTTTTTCAGTGTTCAGTATGGAACTTAATAAACAAAACTGTTTCTGTTACAAATATTAAGTCACTTTCTTGGAACTGGGGCCAGTATTTCTGCCATTGCTGGGATTTGAGCTCACTGTCCAAGTTACTCTTTTGCACCTTGAGTGAAGGCTACGCTCCCTGTCCTTGAGGAAAAGATTTTCAAGCTAGAGTTCCCAGGGCCTGAATTAAGGCCCTGCAATAGGAAAAATATTTGTATACATGTGTAATATAAGCTATATAGGTACATATGTATGTTTATTTCATATTATGATTATTATTATTGATTTTGTATTTAATTTTTATTTTATTCATTTTATTGTTTATTGTATTTAGTATTGTTATACACATAATATTTATTATGTTGTGTACATATATTATAAAATTATACACAATAATTCAGTACATTGAATCATTTTCATTAATACTTTATTAAGTGTTGAAACATGATATATAATTATATGGAGGCATTTGTCAAGTAATCACATGGTTAGAGTCTGTCCCCAGTATGAGCTTTGTCTTATTTATCTTTGGACAACTACCTATAGGGATTTGTTTAGATGATTTATACTCAGAAGCCTTTTCTGGTGGATAGGCAAGTTCAGGGATAAAATTGTAAGGTTGGGCTGGGAATGTGGCTTAGTGGTAGAGAGCTTGCTCAGCATGCATGAATGCCAGGATTTGAATCCTCAGTGCCATATACTCAGAAAAAGCCAGAAAGTGTGGTGTGGCTTAAGTGGTAGAGTGCTAGCCTTGAGAAAAAAGAAGCTCACAGACAGTACCCAGGCCCTAATTTCAAGCCCCAGGTCTGGCAAAACAATACACCAGATTCCAGTGGCTCTGGAATCCTACTTTCTCAGGAGGCTGAGATCTGAAGATCACAGTTTGAAGACAGCCTAGGGAAGGAAAGCCTGTTAGACTCTTACCTCCAATGAACCATCAAAAAAAACCACATGTGGCACTGTGGATCAAGTGGTAGAGTGTTTGCCTTGAGCTGAAGGGCTCAGGGACAGCACCCAGGTTTCAGTTTGAGACACACAACTGGAAAAAAGAGTGAGGGATAATCAAAGTAATTTTCCTATTTGCTATTTATGAGAATATTTTTTGGAAAATGTATGCTGATGTACAGAGAATTGGAGTCAGACCTCAAGATTCAATTGTAGCACATCCATAAGCCCAGCCTCTCAGACTCTAGCATTATAAACTTGTGTCCTACAGGGTTCTGAAAGGCACACTGTTGAAAGGCTTAATATGTTCCCCAAGCCATTTGTGATAAGCAGTTAACTTGTCTTGTCAATGTCATTACAGTTCTGACCACAGCAGAGAACCAATAGCTCATGCCCATCACGCTAGCTCAGGAGGCTGAGGTCTCTATCACTGCGTGAAACCAGCAAAGGCAGGGAAGTCTAGGACACTCTGACTTTCTGTTCTGAAAGGTCAGATGCTCAAGAAATTCCTGTGCTTCCCTTGGTGATGAGAAGTTACTTGCACTCTAAATGTTCTGGGAGTTCTTGAGCTACAGAAGAAGGAAAGAAATATTATTGACCCATCTGGGATTCAAATGAAGTTCTCAGAATCCAAGCCCTAGCTCTGTTAGCAGGAAGAACTCCAGTGTAACACTGTATTTGAAGGACAGAAAACAGTTTCAAATGCAAGGCTAGGTGCAGAGAACTAGGCCTGCAGGATTAGGAGGCAGAATATACACACTCAACAAGGAAGTGAGCTGCGAAACCATTTCATTCATTCCAGGCACAGCCAGCAATGGGGGAAACCTGAAACATTTGATAGAGTTACAGCAGGGTCAGGCTTTTCTCAGCCTCTTCAAACGATGACTAATTAACCTTCCTCCCT
The DNA here is from genome assembly GCF_019054845.1 of Dipodomys spectabilis. Lineage (NCBI taxonomy): Eukaryota > Metazoa > Chordata > Mammalia > Rodentia > Heteromyidae > Dipodomys > Dipodomys spectabilis. The sequence continues at coordinate 240,514 of NW_024871300.1, read as the reverse complement.
CAGGTGAAGGGAGATTCAGGCTATCTTTAAGTTACCAATAGAGAGCCAGTTTACTGGGGGAGAGGGGAGGAACAGAGTAAAAAATCCTGCTCTCTGGTCTTAGGGAGTGGGGTTTTGAATCTCCATTTGTCACATTTGAAGGTCCTTCAATCTCTACCAATCCATTATCCTTACTTCATGCTCCACATCATTAATGCAAATCCCCAGTCCAAGGAGGGGCAGGGCCATTTATCTTCTGTCTCCAAGCACCTGAGTTAGAACCTGGCTCTGCCATCTTGACTCTATGGTTCTTGGCTGCCTGAGAAGTGGGACAGAGACAGTCATCCTGCTCTGCGTGTGTGTGAAGGTGATGCTGGTGTCCTGGCACACTCCAGAAAGCTTCATGACTGGGAAATGTTCCCTTCTTTCCTTCTGACTTCAAAATCAGATTCATCTATCAATATTCTTTTTTTCTTTCTTTTCTTCCTTCTTTCCTTCAGTCTTTCCTTCCTTCCTTCCTTCCTTCTTTCCTTTCTTTCTTTCTTTCTTTCTTCTTTCTTTCTTTCTTTCTTTCTTTCTTTCTTTCTTTCTTTCTTTCTTTCTTTCTTTCTTTCTTTCTTTCTTTCTTTCTTTCTTTCTTTTTTCTTTCTTTCTCTCTCTCTCTCTCTCTCTCTCTCTCTCTCTCTCTCTCTCTCTCTCTCTCTCTCTCTCTTTCTTTCTCTTTATTTCTTTCTATCTCTCTACCTACCTTCCTACCTAGGTAGCTATCTCTTTGACAGTTGTTGGGTTGAACTCAAGGCTTGGGCACTGTCTCTAACACTCTGCTACTTGAGCAACAGCACATATTGTGGCTTTGTCTGTGTACTGGTGCCTGCGGAATCGAACCCAGGGCTTCTTGCATGCTAGGCAAGCATTCTCTCATTAATCTATATTCCCAGTCCCTTCATTTTTTCCATAATAGCAATTTTTACATAAGTATGCTAGCATTTTATGTTCTCAAGTTTATTTTTCTGAATACCGGTTACTTCTAAGAAACCTGATCTTCTCTTCCCCTGCCTGATTTGTGATTGTTCCTGAATTGCCCTCATAATAAAATGTAAATAAAGGCTGCTGAGAGCTTCAGTGTGCATCATATAAAGACACAGGCCTAGAACCCTGGAAGAGAAAAAGCAATGGGCCTGAAATGAAGAGAATGATGCAGCATGCACAACTAGCATATCTGAAAAATAAACCAGTAAATAAAAGCAGAGTTTGCACTATGGGAGGTAATATACATACACACATAAGTAGGTAGGGCACTGATATATAAACTTGACCTTCCCTTTTTGAATTTTCTTGTGGCCATCCCAGGGCTTAAACTAAGGGACTGATGTGTTCCTGAGCTGCTTTGCTAAAGGCTGAAGCTCTACCTCCACCACAGCTACACTTCCTGCCAGCTGGTAGTTAATTGGACATAAGCAATTCCCAGGCTTTCCTGCCTGGTCTGGATTGTATCTCCTGCTCAGTTTTCTCTCTCAAAGCTGGAGCTCTACCCTCTGGGCCACTTCTCCACTTCTGGTTCTCTCGTGGTTTATTGGAGAAAATAGTCTCAGAGACTTTCCTGCTCGGCTGGCTTGAATGGCGTTGTCCTGAGGAGGCTTCAAGTGGTTTCCTCAGGGATTCACCGAGGATCCGCTCCACACAAACCCTTAGTCTAAATCTCTAGGAGTACTAGAGAAAAATGGAAACATTGTTATACCCCAGTTGCAGAACCCCCACCAAAAAGACCACTGAGAGTCAGACTTTACAGCTGTTTTAAGGTTTTATATAAACGGGCTGCAGCTAGGGCCTTGTCCTACACTCTAAACAGCAGTACCTAGGAGGAGAGCCCCAAAGTAAAGATTTGCAGGGTTTATAAAGGCACACAACCAACCAGGTGTATGGATTACCACCATGTGATGCTCAGCTAGAAACAAGGAACAAGTGGTCACTGCCTCACAACTTTAACCCTTCATTCCCCCCATTGACTTATGGTCCTGAGACACAATTTTGTGGCTCCAGCCCCAAACTAAACTCCAACTGCTCTTGATCTTGAATGGGTATGGTCCTTAACTGACCTAACCATACTATTAAACAACAATACCAGTAACAATCAGTTCATTTTCCTTTTCTTGAGGTGTATGCAGAGTGGTTGGGTAGGATGCTTGGAGAATTCCCATGTTTCCTCACGGTTGTCCAGGGCAAAGGGATCAGCCGTTCTGGTGTGGGAGCAGTGGGTCCAAGCAACAATGCCATCCACCTTAAGGGCAGTAGGTGTAGCCATTAGCACCATGTAAGGTCCCTTCCATCGTGGTTCCAGAGATATTAGGTTGTGCCTTCGAACAAACACCCAGTCCCTTTGTTTATTCAAATGGAGGGGGGGGTAGGAATAGAAGCAGAATCATATAATGCTCTAAGCTGGGGCCACATCCTCTTATGCACCAGCTGTAAATAGGTAAGCTTACACAGAAATTCAATATCATCCAAATCAGCAAGCAATTCAGTCTGAAGGCTAGGGATAATGGGTGGGGGGTGTACATACATTATTTCAAAAGGAGTAAAGCCAAGCTAAATGGGTGAATTTCTTACTCTAAACAGGGCAAAAGTAAGCAGCGATACCCAGTCTGGGCCAGTCTCTAAGGCCAATTTAGTTAAGGTCTCTTTTAGAATCCGATTCATTCTTTCTACCTGCCCTGAACTCTGGGGTCTATAAGCACAGTGCAATTTCCAATCCGTCCCCAGTGCCGTGGCTATTCCCTGAATTACTTTTGAGAACAAAGCCGGTCCATTGTCCTACCTGATGGTGGTTGGGAAGCCATACCTGGGTTGGATTTTTTCCACGATCTTCTTAGCCATGATGTTCGCAATCCCATGCGTTGTTGGGTAGGCTTTAACCCATCCTGAAAAGGTGTCTACAAAAATTAGCAAAAATTTATATCCAAATTTTCCAGTTTCAATTTCTGTGAGGTCTACTTCCCAATACACACCTGGCCTATCTCCATGGAGGCAAGCTCCTTTTGTAACCAGTTGATTAGGGGCATTGGTGAGCTGACAGCCTTTAAAATTTTTAACAATGTCCTCAATGAGTTGATTTCCTTGCCTGATTTTTACTTCTGAGTTTAGGAGCAAGTCCTCCATTCTTCGGGTTCCCATGTGAGAGACCAGATGGATTCTCCTAAGAATCCTCTTGCCCAATCTTTGTGGCAAGATAAGTTTCCCCTCACCAGTTTTCTTCCAGTCTTCAATTCTTTCTCTGTCCATGGAAATTTTCTTTATCTACCCCAAGTCTTCTTGGGAGTACTAAGGCTCAGGAGGCAAAGCTTATGGCCCTGGGTCTACTTCCGCTCTGGGCTGGAGATCCACATCCTTAGCTGCCTGATCGGTCAAGTTATTTCCTCAGTTATTGAATCCGTTACCTTTTGATGTCCAGGACAGTGGCAATATTTACTGGTTCCCATGAGGCACGGATGAGGCTTAAAATTTCTTGTTGGTTTTTAATAGCCTTTCCGTCAGCTGTCAACAGCCCTCTCTCTGGGTAAATAGCTCCATGGACATGCACAGTGGCAAAAGCATACCAACTGTCAGTGTAAATGTTTAGTCTCTTCCCTTTTCCCTTCTGTAGGGCTTTTGTTAGTGCCACTAGTTCTGCTCTTTGTGCAGACGTTCCCTGGGGGAGTGCTTCTGCCCACACTATCTCAGTGTCCGTTGTGACTGCTGCACCGGTGTACCTTTTACCATCTCAAATGAAACTGCTGCCTTTTGTGAACAAGGTATGATCGGCATGCGGTAGTGGCGAGTCCAACAAGTCTGGCCTCTTTTCTTTCGCCTGGTCACTCTTTTCACACTCAATTTCACGTTCTCTGTCTTTCCTTTCCTGTATTTGCTACTCTATCTCTCTCTCTCATTGTAAACCTTTTCACCGCAGCTTCGAGATCCCTAATAGACTTTTCACCAAGTCTGTCTAGAGCCTGCAACTTTCACTTTATGTCTGGTGCAGCTTGATTTATATAGGCAAACATAATCCTCTGAGCCGACTCCTGGGTCTCAAGATCATACGGGTATATTGACTAAAAGCTTCCATGAGCCACTCAAGATATGCTGTTGGACATTCACTTCCTTCCTGTCTAACATCATAAACTTTGGCCATATTAGTACTTTGGCAATCCGCCACCTTGAGACCTGCCAACAGAGCCTGGCGATAGACGAGGAGTTGCTCCCTACTTTCAACTGTATTGTAGTCCCATGTTGGTCGCATCTCAGGAAAATAGGTAGTGATTAGGGCAGGATCTGTGATAGGTATTCCTGTGGGGCCAGGGATATATTTCTGGGCCGCCTCTTGGATACAGTCTCTCTCTTCGGTGGTAAAAAGGACCTGTAAAAGCTGACTACAATCATCCCAAGTGGGCTGATGAGTAAAGAGAATAATTTCAAGCAAACGAATTAAATCCTGGGGTTTCTCAGAAAAGGGGGCATTTTGGGTGTGCCAATTGTATAGATAACTGGTAGAAAATGGCCAATATTGGAGTTGCTGTTAACCATCCGCATCCACAGGACCTATGGGGCATAAGGGAAAAACAGGTGCATTAGAAGGAGGATTGATACGATGGCATTGTCGAGTGACTGGCCCCTCAGAAACTTTAAGGGCAGGTGCCAAGTGTTCTATAGCTCCCTCCTCCTCTTGATCATTCACAGGTTCTGCAAAATGAACCTGGAAAGGAGAGTATGGGGGAGGAAACATTTCTTCATCCAAGTTATCTCCCTGAAAAACCAGGGGGGTACTTTTCTTTCCCTCTGTGTCAGTTTCTTTTTGTAAGTCTAGGGGGCTAGATGGAGTGGTGCCTATGGTTTCCAGTCCCTTCAGACGTACAGTCCAAAAAACAATAAACAGTACAAACAAAACACACTCATGCCCTACAGTTACAAAAAAAAAAGCCTTACAAAGTGGAGATCTCCCAAATTGGTCCACTGACTAAAGTCACGATGGGGTTTCACACCCACGCCACACAGCAGAAGGAGCAGAGCCACAGTGGGCCTCCTAACAGAGGCCCTCTTGGTCAGTTCCAGCCCAAAACTGAACGGACCCCCAGCCTACAATACACACAGCAGTGTTCCAAGGACCACCCCCGCCGCCACAGACAGCGGGGTTCCAAGGACTCCTGCCCCACATGGAGGGGTTCCGCCCCAAAAGATGATCTTGGACATCTCCCAGTTGCTCCAGGGTTGTGGTGCAAGCACTTCTGCTTCAACAACCCCTTATGAATCGGAGTGGCCATCCTCACAAAGGAAAATGAAAGTAAAACAGACAAATGATAGGACAAGACAAATTAACAAAGACAGCTCTGTTTTACCTTTGGAGTCTGAGATCTGGGGGGTTTTTGGGGGGGATCCTGGACGAGCCCCCACTAATATGTTATACCCAGGTTGCAGGATCCCCACCACGAAGAACATCCACAGTCAGACTTTACAGCTGTTTTAATGTTTTATTTAAACGGACTATTGCTTGGGACTCATCCTATACTCTCACACAGTGGAGCCTTGGAGGAGAACCCCGAGCTAAAGATTTGCAGGGTTTATAAAGACACACAACCAACCAGGTGTTTGAATTACCAGCACGTGTTGCTCTGCTAGAAACAAGCAACAAGCGATCACTGCCTCAAAACTTTAACACTTCACATGAAGATGCTCCTAGTGGGTTCTAGACACTTAATGTTGGAGACACAAAACACTCATAATTATTAGATCATTTTATAGGCAAAAGGAGCAATGCAGACTGTATGAGGATCACTCCAGCTTTCGGCCCTCATATGCTGAGACAGTAAATTCACAGCAGCTCAATGCTAAGTGACAGAACTGGCATGTACTGTGGATATTTGCTCCCAAATCCTGTGACACTCATTTCTCACTTTTGGCCTCAAACCTGTGACCAGAGGGGAAAATGAGGAGAGAAAATCCTTCTAAGGGAAAGCAGCTATAAAGAACATTTGGTAGTTTACTTATAAATTAAAACCTTGGGAATGACCCTGTTAAGAAGTCAGATTGTCCAGATTAAGAAATGAAGAAGAGAAGAAATAAGGTGCCAGTGGCTGCTGTCTGCAATCCCAGGTCCTCAGGAGGCTGAGATTTAGAGAAACTTAGTTTGAATGCAGCCAGTGTAGGAAAGTCCATGAGACAGTTATTTCTAAGAGATCACAGAAATACCCAGAAGTGGGGCTGGACTCAAGCTTAATGCAATACCCTTGAGCAAAAGGAGCTCAGGGACCATGCATAGGCTCATATTTCCACCCCAGGACCTGCCCCCTCAAAAAGAGCCTGTACTTCCATGTCTTTGTCTATGTATTGTATTCTTATAGGTGAAATTCCCGAGTAGCTATGATGAATAGCACCAACCTAATAAATTTGTATTCAGTACAATGAGTTCATAACAGAGAGACTTCTTTCAAGATAGTGCATGTTCCGGGGGTCCCCTCACTGTTCACAGTGTAACCTGAGGGTTTCTCTGCATCACAGTCCTGCTGGAGGAAAACTTTCTCATTGCCTGAACAGGCACACAAAAGCCCTCACTCCTGTACAGTTCGGTAACAACTCCATCTGTGCCAGTTAGTGAGGATGAGTGAAGGTCAGGAGAATAAGACCTCTTTGTACCCTTACTGATCTCTATCCCCAGTTCTCTGTTTTAATAGACGACCTTCATTTGTGCCACCTCCGATGGCAGGCCAAGTTCTGTGTGCTTATCCTCCCTTTGTGAGACTATATTCTGGTGTTCAGTTACAGTGTTCAATATAATTCAGGAGTCCTTCAGGCAGACAACTAGGGCACTGAACATAATGAAACGATCCATTGCAGGCAAAGTTGTGCCTATGATGCCTCTCCTATGTTTGCGGAGGCTTGGGAAATCCAAGCACATGTTGGATATCACAAAGCTCCCTGACATCTATGATTGGTGAAGCTCATCAGGTTTTGAAACCTTTGACTTCTCCTAGTTTGGGTCTGGGTGCCTAGGTTTTGGGTTTGAACACAGGGCCTGGGTGCTGACCATGAGCTCAGTTGCAGAATCCCAGTGCTTTATCATTTTGTGTAACAACATTTCTTCTGGTCTGTGAGTGTATGTGTGTGTGAGTGTGTATGTGTGCACACCACGGTGTGTGTGTGCACAGGTGTGTGTGGATGCACACATATACATGAGTCCTGAAGCTTGACCTTAGGACATGAGTACTGTACCTATTTTCTCTTGTAGAATGATATCCCTCTCCCACTTGAGCCACAGAGCCACTTCAGGCTTTGTCCTAGTGACGTAGTCCTGAGAAATGAAGCCCATGATTTCATATATGCAAATTATTCTACCACTAAGGCACATTCCCAGCCCTCTACTTCAGCTATGTTAGTTTATTTCTGCCTTTTGTTCTTGTTGTTGTTGTCGATTGAAGGAGTTGAAGTCTCGGCATGGGTGCTGTCCCTGACCTCTTCAAGTCCATTCTTGTGCTCTACAACTTGAGCCACAGAGCTACTTCCGGTTTTCTGGTGGTTCATTGGAGCTAAGTTTCTCAAGGACTTTCCTGCCTACGCAAGCTTTGAACCATGCTCTTCAGATTTCATCCTCCTGAGTAGGTAGGATATCCTACATGAGCTCAAGCACCCAGCTTCCCCTTCAGGTTGTTAGTAGTGAATTAGAGATAATAGTCTCATGGTACCTTTTGTGTCTGGGATAGTTTGGAACCCAGATCTTTAAAACTCAGCTTCCCGAGAAGGCAGGATGACAGACTTCAGCTACTGCCCCCTTGGCAATGGCCTCTGCTGCAAGGGGGTCCATGGCTCCACGTGGTGGAGTGCTAGCCATGAGTCCAAGAGGTAAGAGTCAGTGCCTCAGTCCCGAGTTCAAGGTCATGACCAAGAAAAATTAAACCAAACCATTGTCTGCTGTAGACAACTCATGAGTCTTCAGTAATACATAATTTTGTTCCTGACATGGGGACATATCTGAGCCTCAATATTCATGTCTGTATAACCATCAAAGTTGTGGAGCTCTTACACAGACAACATGTAAGAATGCACTCTGTTATGGACATAGCACATGGCAGTCTTTGCACCACTCAGCACACAACATCCTGTGAAATATTCAGCACCCAACTCCCAATGCAGGACTTAGTACACTGCATCCTGTGAAAGACCCAGCACATAGCAACATGTGCAGGCCTCAGAACGGAGAACCCTATGGAGGACTCAGCACATAGCTCCATTCCACAAGCTGTCACTAGAATTAGGGTGCTTTCATCAGTATCACCATTCTTGGAGGAAAAATTTACAAACCATACAAGCTCACATCTAAAGGTTTAGTCGGGTGTTTTTCTTGTGAGGGGTTGTTAGCCATGGGGCTTGAACTCAAAGCTCTACCACTTGGAGCAACAATTTGAGATGTCTCAGACTTCCTGCCAGGACTGTGTTTTAAAGCCCCTGAGCAGCTAGGATGACGGACATAAGCCAGGATGACATGGGTAACCCGTGGAGCTGGGTTGCAGCGATTTACCTGTGGCTAAGTCAGGTTAGGTGGCAGCTGTCAGCACCAGATTACTAGCTTGCTCTTTAATGAGGTTTTTGAAGTTCTGTTCTTCTATAATTACAGTTAGAGGATCCTACCTTTTTTTGGCATCAGACCTGGGGCTTGATTAAGAGCTTAGACACTGTCGCTAAACGCTTGTGCTCAAGGCTAGCACTCAATTGATTGAAAGATAGCAGAACTTCTGAGTTTTCTGTTTTGTGGCACTGAGGAATCGAACCCAGGGCTCCATGCTTACTATGAGAGCACTCAACCACCGAGCCTCAGGAGTGAACAAGGTATAAATAGATAGCGATTGCTGTATATAAATATTTTGTACACAAAAAGAGATTTCTGCATATCATTAAATTATAGATAATATTGCTACCAATTCTTAGGTATTAAATTATGTCTCCATTTAATGATGTCTCCCAGTTAACAACTAATAAAGCATTTATTAATAATTACTCAATATCTTATAATTGTTTATCATATATATACATATATCTATACATATAATTAGATATTTCATAGAATGAGACCAATGTCTATGTATTATTAAATTATGCATCATGTGTTACTCCAAATTATTAGTTATTTAATTATGTCTCCATGTAATTTTTATTCTGTTAATGCTTAATAAAATATTAATTAAACTTAGTGCACAAACTATACTTATTGCATCTAATTTTATCCTAGAATGATTCACTACTGATTCAATCTGTTTATCATTTATTGTAGTGGCAATTCTTCTGCCTATGATGTTTTTTAACTTTATTACATCCTATTACATAGCATATAGATTTGCATCCAAATTATACATCCTACCTGACACTGAGAACTTTCACAGAAAAGGAAAACGTGTGTCATGATTGGCTTCTCACTTCAAGATTACATTTTTGGGAGTTATGGGACCTAAACTCAGGGCAAAGAATGCTCTGTTCATGAATGGGTGACTGCCAGCACAGCAGCCATAGCCAATTCAGCTGCCAGACAGTGCCCGGGCCCTGAGATTAAGCCACGTATGTTGACTCCATATTGTGCTTAGTGTAGTTATTCATTTTATTATTTTATTCATTTACCATTTATTTTATTGACTGCTATAACACATGGAATATTTAGTACATTTATTACATAGGATATAGAATTGCCTATGTATGAAACTTCACACCTAGGACTTTCACAGAAAAAAAAAAAAAAACAAAAAAACATGTGTCACCCTGTGTCTTACTGCATGATTCAATTTTTGTCAGTGCTGGCATCTGAACTCACAGCCTACATGGCCCAATTCATGAATGGGTGAGTGTCAGCACGCCAGCCTGGGGCATATGGAGCCAACAAGCAGTTCCCAGCACCTGAGATTGAGCTCTAGGGGTTGACAAAACAAGAACATATGGACATGCAGATGTTAGTACACAAATAAATATAGATCTTTATAGAGTACCAGAGATGTCTATACATTATTTAGTTATATAGGCTATGTTCCTACCAATTCTTGGATATTTATTATGCCTCCATGTAATTAATATTACTGTTTTCATCCTTAATGAATTATTAATTATATCGACCACTGTCCCGAAACTATAGTGTCCATGTAATTAATAGAATTCTGTTTATGTGTCAAAAAATATTCATTAAAATCCACCAGCCTCCTAAAATTACTCTCTAATTTTATGCTAGTATCATTCAGAAACAAGTAATTCAACCTTGACATTCATAACTTTCCATCGGTATTCCTATGAATAGGAACAAGACTCTTAGGATCTCCCTCCATTGGTAGGGGTCAGGAACCTGCTTTGAACACAGGGCCTATGTTATCATTTTGGCCCATGGCTTCTCTGGAAGCCCAACAGCCTTCAGCAATGCCAGGTTACCATCACTTTTCAGCCCTGTCATTTATACCCAGGATGGTCACCTTGAAAAGAAAACAAATGTAAAACTGGCAGCCATCAGCAAGTTGCTGTTTTTTTTTTTCTGTGTCATTTTATTTATTTATTTTTCCTGTCAGAGTTTGAGGCCCAGGAACCTAAGCTCGGCTGTGGGTCCAGTGGCTGCAACCCAGCCTAGAGTGATCAAAGCTGAGGCAGAGTTGCAATGCCCTGAGTTCAAACCCTGTGCTTGACAAAATAAAAATACTTAATACATACATGCATACGTACATATATACATTAAAAATATTTAAACAATTATTAGGCTACTTGGTGTTGTATTCACATCATTTTTTCCGTGGGGCCTGGGATTTGAACTCAGGGTCTGGGTAAATCTGCAGTACTGTGGGGGAAGGGAAAGCTCACAAGGCTGGAAGACAAGAAAGACAGGTCTGTTCCTAGCACTTGCAATAATAATATTCGTAAATATTTTAAATACATGATTTATACTTACATACACATGTTTACTGCATATTGCAGTTAGTGTATTCATTTTTTTATTAATTTATTATATATTTTAGAGAGTATAATTACATGTATAACATTTTTTACATCCTATTACATTGAACATAGATTTGCCTATGTAAATCATTCCTGAGACCCAGGAATTTCACTAATAAAGAAAACAAGTCGGACAATTGCCTACTTCCACCAGGATTAAATTTTTGGCAGTTCTGTGATTTGAACTCTGGGCCTAGAAGTCTCACTTCATGAATGGGTCAATGTTAGCACACCAGGCTGACGTAAGTGAAGTTGTCGGGCAACTTTGAGGACCTGAGATGAAGCCCTAGGAGTGGCCAATATATAAACAGATAGATATGTAGATTGCAGTATGTGTGCATATTTACATATGTATATGAATCTCTAAATAAAGTTATATAGAGAACCAGACATTTATGTCGATGCTAGTTTATAACGCTATATAAAGAATGATGACATATCTTATTTTTATATATTCTATTACTATTAATTGTTTGGTCTAAAATTATGCCTCCATTAATTAATCACGGTAGGAGACTTAATAAAGTATTAATTAAATTAATCAATGACCTGTATTTGTTGCGTACAATCTTATACTACAATGACTAGCTAATCAGTAGTTCAATTGGTACATTACAAAGATTCTATTATTGTTCCTATAGATAGGAACTAGTAGGTGGAATTCCTAGGATCAAACTCAGGGCCTAGGTGTCTTGGTTGGGCTCAGGCTTCCCTGACAGCCAGCCAGCCTTCGGCCATGCAAGGACATGTGCAATTTTCAAGCCGAGTCATTGAGAGCCAGGATGGTCACAGTGCAAAGGAAACAAAGGTAAAACTGTTGTCTAAAACTTCCAGGTTTTTCTTCCTCCATCTTGGTTGGTTTATTTTTTTGCCAGAGCTGGAGTTGAACTCGGGTTGTAGGATCCCTGGATCATCTGTGGGTGTAAACGCTGCACCGCAGCCTAGGGTAATCAAGGCTGAGGCAGAGTTGTGGCGACCTGAGTTCAAGCCCCGTGCCTGCACCCAAAAACAGTTAAGGTCCTGGCTAGCAGTTTGGGCCATTTTATCTGCCACACCTGGAATTTGGACTGGGTAACACTATTGTGCTTTGGGTGAAGTAAAAGCTAACCTCCTAGAAGAAAAAAATCTGGAGCATTTCCCAGTGTGTGAATTCCAGCCCTATAACTGGCAAAAATAATATTTGTATACAAGTATAATATATGTCATATATATGTATTTGCATAGATATTACATGTTGTACCTAGGGCACAATATTTCCACAGAAAGGAAATCAAGTCAACATTGGCTTCTTACTCCACCTATTGACTTCGGCACTGCTGGTATTTGAATTCAGGGCCTGGAATGTCTAATTCATCAAGGGGTCAGTTTAAGCACAACAACCTCAAACAAATTCAATGCCAGGCAGTTCCCAGGACCAGAGTTCTAGCCCGAGGAGTGGCCAATATATAAAGAGATAGATGTGTAAATTGTTGCAAATACGTGTATATAAATGTAGAGAGAGAGAGAAAGAGAGAGAGAGATGTATATGTATATTCTACTGTACATTTAAATATAAATATATTTGTAGAATGTTAGATGTCTATATATTATTAAATTACATGTAATATATTACTAATAATTATTAGATATTAAATTATGCCTCCATTTAATGAAGTATCATGGATTAAGGCACAATAAAGTGCTCTTTGTGTAAATGGAGCTCAGGGACAATTTCTAGGCTCATAGTTTAAGCCTCAGGATCTGCACTAAAAAAAAAAAAGAGCCAGTAACTGCATGTGTTTGTGTATATATACATGTATTTCTATCAGTGAACATCCATAGTTGTTATCAAGAATAGCACCCAAATTTGCTTTGAATAGAATGATGTCATAGCACAGAGAGTGCTTTCAAGATAGGGCAAGTTCCTGGTCAAAAAAAATTTAAGACTGTCCTTGGAATTTGAACCATTTTTCTGACAGGACTGGGATTTCAACTCAGGGTCTGATTAACTCTCTGGCACTGTGGGGGAGGGGAAACCCACCATCATTGAAGACACACACATACACACACACACAACCCATATGCACGCAAAATCAGAGATTTCTACACTTTAACCTTTGGGTATTCTCTACCTTTTTCCCCACTAAGTCTAGTGGTTGTTGGCCTAGGAGTTTGATGCATCCAACACCACCTGACATCTATAATTTTGGGGAACAGAATGGCTTCCCCGATCAGCCTTTCCCAATCCCAGCTCCTTGATTGGATCATGGTCTATCCAGACCCTTTGGGGTTCCTTTTACAGACTTGCCAAGATCCTTTAAAAAGGCATCACATTCTGGGTACTGGTGGCCCACGCCTGTCATCCTAGCTACTTAGGAAGGTGAGATCTGGCTTCCAAGCCAGCTTGGGCAGGAAAGTGTGTGAGACTCTTATCCTCAATGCACCATCAGAAAACAAGAAGTGTCCCTGTGGCTCAAGTGGTAGAGTACAAGCCTTGAGAAAAAGAGGTCAGGGGCAACAGCTCATGGGCAACAACAACAAGGAGAGGCATTGCATGTTGGCTTTGGGATTGGCATGGGCCAAATATTAGAAATTTCAAGTGCGCCAAGATAAAGCAGTACCTCCTTTAGTCCCGTGCTCCACTATCTTGTCCACCTCGTGGCCTTGGCCGTGCTTCAGTTCAGGATGGCTCTGGATTGACAGGATGGCTCCAAGGAGGAAGATCCCAGACCAATTGCCCCGGCTCCTTCCTCCCTGCTCACACTGCTGCTTCTGCTATTTGACATAGACCTTCTTCCTGAAATCCATCCATGAGATCATTGACACCAACACAGTGATGAATGGTGGGTCCAGCCTAACTCGGGGAAGTCAGAAGTGGAAGTCAGCCTGGGACTAGGAGCTTCTACTCTGGGTGTGGGCTGAGGCCAGGGCTGACATTTATTTCATTCTGAGCCTTGCATGGTTAGGGAGACAGTGTAGACACGACATTGAGTCAGGTAAGATGGGAATCTGTAGGACCACTTGTGTGTGGGAGGCTGTGGGAATCAGGGGGCCACTGTTCTTGGTACCCCTCTCTCGGACGTCCCTCTCCCTCTCTCATCCCTCAATAGTAAAAGAGAAACTTTAAATAAGGGTGTCGAAGAGGGGGCAGAGGAGTATTTCCATGTGAACAAGACTTGTGCTTCATATTCATCCTAGCCCCTAATTCCTATTTATTTGAGGACTGGCCATATGGGTTTGGGGGCAGGGAATCATCCTAGCTGAGAATGTGGCTCAGTGATAGAGTGGTAGCCTAGCAAGCCTGAAGCCCTGTGTTTGATTCCAAAAATGAAAAAGCTGGAAGGGGAGTTGGGGCTCAACTTGTAGACTACCAGGCATGATCAATTAGAGATCAAGGAGAGTGGTCAGGCCCTGTGTTCAAGCCCCATAACTGGAAGAACAAATCTTTGTGGAGGCTTTATTTTCCCTTTGGAAACAATTTATTCTTTGTGATAAGCATACCATAGGCCTCTTTCCTGACCACCAATGGGCCATTAGATGTCCCTGGAATTTGGACCTCCTCCCAGCAGCCTCTGCTCTACTCGGCCCGGAGTTTACGCTTCCTATCACCAGGCAAATGGAGGCCTAGAGAAGCCCACCTGGCCACCTAGTTCTGGTGGCTGCTGAGGATTTTGGGACTCAGTATGTCACATAGGGAGTCATCATCCCCATCAGTCTACAGAAAAAGGGACAGAGCACTGCAAGCCTGAGCGCACCAGCTGTGGGCAGTTCTGGATGTGGGGATCTGCAGCAGGACATGCTCTGTGGGGGAGTCCGGGGAAGGGAACCCTGACCTCTCCTCTTGCAGTTTCCACACTATCCTGAATTTGCAATTCTTCAAAACCTTTCTGCTTCTCCCTCATTTTGACCACCCAGGAGCCTGAGGCCTCTGAAGCAACTGCACTTGTGGGGAGCTCAGCCTGTGTCAGCATTTGGAGCCCTGTGTAAAAGAGACCGCAGCACTTGAAGTTATCTACTCTTCATCTTCTCCTGAGACAGCCGGCACCTGCACTCTGCTTTCTCCTGACACAGCTGATCCAGAATGAACATCTGTCCTTTAAATGCCAGGAGGGATTCCTGGATGGTGCGGATATGTGCTGACAGCTGGTTGCATCGATGCTGGAGCTCATCTGCAGGACTTTGGAGGTCCACCTCATAAGACAGGTTGCGGATGAAGCAGATTTTCTTCTCGGATGCCCACATGTCCCACTTCCCATTCTCTCACATGTTGTGGTGGCAGATCACGGGGCAGGGGACCTGTGGCTCTGGCTCTATCTGGCACTGAGCTGTCCCAGGGAGGAGGAGTGCCTGCAGCAGTCCTGAAGGAATTGCCCCCTGTGGATCTCAGCCTCTGAGAGTGCTAACAGAGCCAAGTCCCCCTCAGTTTGGGAGACATCTCCATCCTCTGCCATGGGCACATCGAGAGTCGCTTCCTCACCTTTTGCTTCTCCAGGGTTCACATCTTCCCCTTCCCCAGGGAAAGCCAGGAAGCTCAGCTGGGCCTGCAGGTGGACTTGTCACTTCCAAGCACTTGAAACTGTCCTGCCACTTTGGGGGCACCACCTAGTCCCCCAAATTGATCGGACACTGCACTTGTTTCAGCTGCTCCAACAGCTGGGTCTACCTCTGCAGTTGCTACTGCAGGACCTACTACTTGGAGCACAGCTGCTCATTGGAAGTGATGTGCTGCTCACAGGTGGCTCTGAGCTCCTTCAGCTAGGCCAGGGACTGCTCTTGCTGCTCCTGCAGCCCCCGAGCCATTTGGCTCTCTCTCAGCCACCTCTTTCCATTCCTCTATCTTCTAATCTGAGCAGTCCAACTGTTCCCGCAGATATTTCGTCAGCTGCTGTTCTGAGTCCACGATGCTGGTAAGATCCTCCTTCTCACTGCTCACCATGGGGAGAGCGTCCCGCAGCAAGGCCAGCTGTTCCTCCATCTGTGTGTTGCACACACATGCACATCGTGGGGTCTCGGGGATCTCCTGCCGATCCTTGGTTTTCTCCTCTAGTCTTCCAAGTTGCTCCCGCTGCTCCGCAATCTGGAGACGGAGTCTCTGGTTTTCCTGGACCTAGATGTGCAGTTGTTCCTCCAGGTTTTTCAACCCCATCTGTGTGTGGTAGATGTGGGCCTGCAGTTGCTGCTCCTCCTGAGATGGACCCTCAGGGGGCAATGGCTCTGTCAGCTTCGTTCTCAGTTCCCCCAGCTATTCTCTAGGTGCATCACCTATCTCAATCCTCACTCCTTCTCCTCTGTCAGTTGGTTTACCTGGTCGGTCAGCCACCAGTCCTCCTCCTTCTGCAGGGTCCTTTAAATGCTCAGGTTCTGCAAGAAGGTGTCTGTCTCCAGATTTGCTGTGGTCACCATTCAGCTCAGGTTGTCCTGTAGTCTCTTTAGTACATCATGCCTCTGCAGCACTTGTTGGAACTTGCAGATTCTGTTCTTCCTGTTGCTCCTCTATATCCAGAGTGCTTCCAGCTTCTCCTAAAACTCTGTGTTCACTTGCTCCATGTCATAGAAACTTCTGGTCTTTTCCTTGAGCTGAAGTATTACATCATTCAGCTGTTGGAACAACATTTCAGTCTCCTTCTGTAAGTAGTAACCACAGAAGCTACCATCTCCAGCTCCCCCATGTCCTGCTCTATGGCCTATAGGCAGCTGGTGAGGGCTTCGTGCTCCATTTCTGTCATCGGCTGTAAGCAGCATGTGGGCTGGTGCCGATTCTAAATCACTTTCTGCCGAAACCAGCCTCTGTATGGGTAGCTTGTGGATGTCTAGCTCAGTTTGGTGCTTTGTGCACTTGGGCTGCCTTCTCCTTCTCTTTCTCTTGTCAATCCTGCACGTCTGTCTTTTCCTTCTTCAGTGGTTGGATCTTGTCACAGAGCACCTGGTTTCTTCTTTTGCTGTAGTGCAGGGCAGGCACCACATATCTGTAGCACCTCTGCAGATTCTTGGTGGTATCGGGACCCTTGAACTCTGGACCCTGGTGGCTGTGACTATGTCCAAAAGCAGGGGAGGCCTTTGGCCAGACCCTCCATTGAATCACCCTCCCCAGTGTAGTTTGTCTTTGGGATCCTTCCCTTTTTTGTATTCTTCGTTTTCTTGAATTTTGAAGGTCTGACGATGGGATTTTTCTGCTGGTGTTCTGGCAGTAGTTTGTTGCCCACAGCTCTGTCTCAGATTCTTGTTGTTTGAGACATCTAAGTCCTGGGATGGGAAAGATGGGCTGGCCACTCTGGACTGGCAGGCTCTGGGAAATCCTCTATTCTCCCACTCACTGACTAGGTCCTCAATTTCCTATTGTACTCCAAATTCACCTCGATACTCTTGCTTACCACTCAGTTACCTCTACCTTCCTCAACTGCTGGTAGTGGTGTTCACCAACAGACGGCCGGATGGTTGCACAGATTGTTGTGTATGTCTGTTTGTTGCCTGTCCTGGACATTGAACTCAGGATCTAGGCACAGTCCATGAGCTGCTTTTGCTCAAAGCTACACCTCTACCACTGGAGCCACACGGCTCTACTTCTGGCTTTGTTGATACTGAAGTTGGACAGGGGTCTCAAGTACTTTCCAGTCTAGGGTGACTTTGACCATGAATCTCCTTTCACAGCCTTGGAAGTATCATGGAGGACTGCTGAGAGCCACTGGTGCCTGCTTAATCATTGGTCTTGCTGATGTTCTTGGACAGACCAGTGAGTTCCCTAACTTCGGGTTTAAGTGTTGGGAGCTGGAGCCTACAATTCTAATCCTGGTCCTGCCACCTCCAAATGGCAGGAAATCCTAAGAAACTCATTTTTATCCATATGAATACCAATGGAATGTGATATATGTCATGCTTGAATGGGCAGTTCTTGAATAATTCTAGGATAAAATTATATACAATTATATTCTACGATACTGATTGATTTTAATCAATACTTTATGAAGTGCTTAAAAAATTACATTCATTAAAGGAGAAATAATGAAATACCTAAGAATTGATTGTCACATAGCATAGAGATGCCATTTTTTTCTGCCAGGACTGGGATTGCAACTCATGGTCTGGGTAACTCTGTTGTATTGTGTAGGAAGGGGAAGCTTGCTTTCTTGAAGTCAAGAAATTCAAGTCTATTCCTTAGGCCTGAAATCGATCACCACCACTAGAAAACATCCTATTTGTGTACATTTTAAATATATGATTTAAAGTTACATACATATATTGACTCGATATTGCATTCAGTGTAGTTATTCATTTTACCTTCTGTTTTGTTCATGTAGTAACCATTTATTTTATTGACTATTATGGCACATAGAATATTGATTACATTGATTATATAGGATATAGGTCTGCATATGTATTCCACTTCATACTTGACACACAGGACTTTCACAGAAAAGGAAAACATATGTCACTATCTGCTTCTTACTCCACGATTCATTGTTTGGGAGTGCTGGCATGTGAACTCATGGCCTACAGGGCCAAATTCATGAATGATTGAGTGTCAACCTGCCATCCTGGGGCAAACTGAGCTGATAGGCATTTCTCAGGACCTGAGATTGAACCTCTGGAATTGACCAAATAAGAATAGATTGGCACGCACATAGTAGTGTGCTAATAAATATATATCTTTATAGTGTGCCAGACATGTTTATCCATTATTCAGTTATATAGACTACATTCCTAACAATTATTGGGTATTTGTTATGCTTCCATATAATTAATATTATTGTTTTAATCCTTAATAAACTATTAAATAAATCAGTGTCCTGAAATTGTTGTGTCCCTGTAAGAAATAGTTGTCTTTTAATGCTTCATATTAAATAAGATCAATCAGCCTACTGAAATCATGATGTCTAAATTTATACAAGTATCATTCATGAGCAACTCACTCAACTGTGACACTTACAACATTCAATCATTACTCCCTCTCTTAGGATCCCCCGCCATTCAGAAGTGACATGACTGAGATTGGACTCTAGGTTTATATTGTCCTGCAGGACTGTCTTCCCCAGTACCCTGCCAGCCTTCAGTACTGCAAGGTGAAGTACCCTTTGTAGCCGTGTCCTTCAGACCCAAATGATCATGGTGCAAAATGTTAAAACTCCATCCCACCACTTCTTCTCTGTGCGTTCCCTCCCCCCCCCCAATAAGGCCTGGACGTCTAGGATCCCAGGATCACATGTGGTTCCAGTGGTTGCACCCCAGACTATGGTCATGGAAGTTAAATAGAGTTGCCTTACATGAGTTCAAGACCTTGTTTCGCAAAAAAAAAAAAAAAAAAAATTATCTCCCTGGCTTGCAATTGGTGCTGTTTTTTTCTGCCAGGGTTTGGATTTGAACTCAGGGTCTGAGTAACTCTGCAGCACTGTGGACAAAGGGGTAGCTCACCGTGCTTGAAGACAAGAAAGTCAGACCTAGGCCCTAGGCTTGAATTCAAGCCCCACCCCTGGGAAGCATACTATTTATATACATTGTAATGATAGGATTTGTACTTACTCATAGATGTTCAGTACATATCCTGTTTGTTGTGGTTATTTATTGTATTTCTGTTTTATTCATTTATTTACAATTTATTTTATTGACCATGGTAACACATATTCCATTTATTATTTTGATGACATCCTATCACATAGCCACATAATATCTAGAGTTGTAGACATGTTCTCCAACATGTCTGACACCCAGAATGCTCAGAGCAAAGGAAAACAGGTGTCACATTCTGCTTCTTACTCCATGATCCAATTGTTGACAGTGCTGGGATCTGAACTCAGGGCCTAGCAGACCCAATTCATGAATGGGTTTGTCAAAACGGCAACCTCTAGCCCAGGAAACTGCCAGGCAGTTCCCAGACCCTGACATTGAGCCACAGGGGTGGACAAAATAGACATACATGGATAGGCAGGTGGTAGTACACCAATAAATATATATTTGTATAGAGTGCCAGAGACATCTACCTAGGATTCAATGACATCAACTACATTCCTACCAACTCTTAGGTAGTTACTATGCCACCATTGAAGGAATAGGATTCTTTTCATGCTTAATAAACTATTCAATAAGATCAGTCAGCATCCTAGGATCATTGTGTCTAATTTTAGACTAGACCCATCCATGGGGAAACTTCTCAATCAAGAGTTTGCTCACATTCCATGGGTATTCCGATGCATAGGAATGAGTCTCTTGGGAAATCCCCCGATTGGTTGGTGTCAGGACCAACTTGAACTCAGGGCCAACATTGCTGCATGGGACTATGGCTTCCCTGATAGCCCACTAGCCTTCGCCAATGCAAGGTGAAGTACCCTTTGTAGGCGAGCCATTCAGAGCCAGGATGATCACCGTGGAAAGGAAACCAATGTCAAAAATCCATCCCGCGGCTTTTTTTCTGTGTGTGTGTGTGTGTGTGTGTGTGTGTGTGTGTGTGTGTGTGTGTGTGTGTGTGTGTGTGTATTTTCCTGCAAGACTTCAGGGCCTAAGATCCCAGGGTTGGCTATGGGCCCATGGCAGCCAGCCACCCTGAGGTTACTGAAGCTGAGGCCATTATATTCCTAAATTCATAATTTAAACATAGGATCTATATTGACATACATGTGCAGATAGCAACTTGCATTCAGTGCATTTCTTCTCCTAAATTTGTGTCTAATTCATGGAGATATTGCGTATTTTACTGAGTATGGTGACAGTTATAACTGTGCTGACATGGATGACAACCTGTTCCCATGGTTATACGGTTGCCTATGTATTCATTCTCCATCCTAGGTGAGACCCAGGACTTTCACAGGAGAGGAAAATAGGTGCAACGACTGGCTTCTGACATCAGGATGAATCTTTTGTCAGTGCTGGGATTTGAACTCAGGTCTGGGTAACTCTGTTGCACTGTGGGGGAAGGGAAGGCTCACCATCCTTGAAAACAAGAATGTCAGGCCTGGTCCAGGGCCTTCTTCGATGCCCTAGCACTGGACAAAATAAGAAGCCAGCTCTTTTATGCATAGCATCTCTATTTACGTACAGGTGTGGTATGCGTCTTATATTCAGTGTAGTTATTCTTTTTATTTTGTGTCTTTTTCAAGGATGTATTGTGTATTTTATTGAGCATAGAATGACATATAAAACTGTGCTGACATGGATGACAATCTATTCCCACAGGTGTAGAGTTGCTTATGCTTTCTTGATTCTTGCTGAGACCCAGCACTTGCACAGTACAGGGAAACAGGTGCAAGGATTGGCTTCTCAAATCAGGATAAACCTTTTGGTAGTGCTGGAATTTGAACTTGGGGTCTAGGAAGCCCAACAGCCAAATAGGTCCACATGAGCCAATCAGCTTGTGAGCCACTAAGGATCTAGGCCATACCCAGGACCTGAGATCAAGCCCCAAGGTGGGGATGGGGCAAAATATTCATCCATTCATAAGCTGAAGCTAGTATGCTAATTACCTATTTGGATAGAGTAGGAGATGTAGTGAGCTGTGTTCCTATCCAATCTACCATTTGAGTACTGATTCTTGGATCTTTCCCAATGCCTCCAATTCCTGAATGTGATTCTTATTGTCACACTTCATGAACTCTTAATTAAAACTAATTGTTGTGCCATACATCTTGCCTATCATTTCCTATGAGAATCATGCATGAACTACATTCTTCCCTAGGCCTGAATTCAAGCACCTCATAACATTTATAGACATGTTAAATATATGATTTATACTTACATCAATATATTCAGTCTATATCATGTTTTTTGGAGTGATACATTATATTTTATCATTTATTTATTTAGTTAGCATTTATTTTATGGACTGTGAGTACACCTATAACATTTATTGCATTTATTCTCATCTATTCCATAGCATGTAGCTTTGCAGACATATTATGAACTTGTACAGAAAAGAAAAACAGGTGTCACTGTTGAAATCTTACACCAGGAAGAAAATTTTGGTAATGATGAGACCTGATGAGAAGGCCTGAGAGGCCCAATTCATGAATGAGTGAGTGTCAACTCCGCAGCCTCTAGCCCATTCAGCTTCCAATTGGATCTCAGGACCTGGGATCAAGACCCAGATTTGGCCAAAATAGCAGTAACTTTGTATGACGATGGTGGTAAATAAATAAATATAAATTTATTTATTTATTTATTTTGGGGTTGCATCGTGGGGCCTGAACTCTGGGCCTGGGCGCTGTCTCTCAGCTCTTCAGCTTAAGAATAGCACTCTACCATTTGAGCCACAGTGCCACGTCCGGGTTTTTACTTTTTGCTTATGTGGTACTGAAGAATTGAACCCATGGCCTCAGGCAAGCAAGGCAAGCACTCTACCACTGAGCCACTTTCCCAGCCCAAATATAAATTTAGATATTTAGGTACTGCCAGAGGTGTCTATCTAGTATTCATTGACATATATTACCTTCCTACTGATTCTCATGTATTTAGTTAGGACTCCATTTAATCAATAGTATTCTTTTAATGCATAATAAACTACGAATTAAAATCAAACCCTGTCCAGTGATTATTGGGTCTAATTTTATGCAAGACTGATTGACGGACTACCCTTTCAACCATGACATTAATCACATTCCTCTTGTGTTCTTATGTACAAGCAATAGTTTCTTAGGCTCTTCAACCCCTTGTAAGTGGCATGACCGCGGTTCGAACTCAGGGCTTAGTGTCCACGTTGGCCTATGGCTTCACTGACAGCGCCAGCCTTCAGAAATGCCAGGTGACCTACAGGTTGCAGCCATGTCATTCACACCCCGGATGGTCAACCTGCATGGAAGGAGAACAGAAACTGCTGACCTTCCGCGGTTTGTGGCTTTTTTTCTATGCTGTTTTCATTTTGTTTTCCTGTGAGCCCCTGAGGCCTAGGACCCCAGGATGAGCTGTGAGTCCAGAAGCTGCACCATTCCAGCCTAGGGTGATGGAAACTGAGGCAGAGTTGCCACAACCTGAGTTCAAGCCCCGTGCTTGGCAAAAAATTAATTAATTCATTAACAACACTATTGAATCTCCCTGTCTTGGATTTTTGTGCCATTTTGTTGTCTACCAGGCCAGGGATGTCACCTTGGGATCTGAGTAACTCTGATGCACTTGGGGCAGGGGGTGGAAGAAAAGGGAAGCTCTCCTCCCTTGAAGACAAGGAATTCAGGCCTGTTCCCTAAGCTTGAATTCAAGCCCCAGCCTTGGAAAACATAACATTTATAGACGTTTTTATTATATCATTTATACTTACATCCATACATTCAGTCTATACCTTGTTTGTTGGAATGATTCATTATATTTTATTATACATTTATTTGTTTACCATTTATTTTATGGACTGTGAGTGCACCTATAACATTTATTACATTCATTCAAATCTATTCCATAGCATGTAGCTTTGCAGACAAATTATAAACATCATACCTGACACCCAGCACTTGCACAGAAAAGGAAAACAGGTATCACACTTGCAATCTTACTCCAAGAAGACATTTTTAACAATGCTGGGACCTGAACTGAGGGCCTAGAGGCCCAATTCACAAATGTGTGAGTGTTAGCACGGCAGCCTCTAGCACATTCAGGTGCCAGGTGGATCCCAGGACCCAGGATGAAGACACAGGTTTGGCCAAAGTAGCAATACTTCTCTATGCAGATGGTGGTATAAAAATAAACATATATTTAGATATTTAGATATTGCCAGTGATGTCTATCTAATATTCAATGACATATACTACCTGCCTAGTGATTCTCAGATATTTAGTGACGACTCCATTTAGTCAATAGTATTCTTTTAGGGGCTGGGAATGTGGCTCATTTTGATAGTGCTTGCCTTGCATGCATGAGTCCCTGGTTCGATTCCTCAGCAACACATGATCAGAAAAACCCGGGAATGGCTCTGTGTCTCGCATGGTACCGCGCTAAACCAGAGCTGAAATGCTGAGGGACAATGCCCAGGCCCAGAGTTCAGGCCCTACTACTGAAAACACACACACACACACACACACACACACACACACACACACAGATTATTATTTTAATGCATAATAAACTATAAATAAAATCAATCCACATCTTGTGAATTCTGGGTTTAATTTTATGCTAGACTAATTGACAAACTATTCTTCCAACCATGACATTGACGACATTCCTCTGGTGTTCCTATGGACAGACAATAGTTTCTTACGCTCTCCAGCCCTTTGTAAATGTCATGGCCAGAATTCAAACTCAGGGCCCAGGTGTGCAGATTGGCCTATGGCTTCGCTGACAGCCTGCTGACAGCAATTCCATGTGACCTACAGGTTGCAGTTGTGTCATTTGGAACCGGGATGGTCACCATGCAAGGAAGGAAAACCGAGAAACCTGTAACAGTTCGCAATTCATGGCTATTTTTCCTTGCCATTTTCACTTTTTTTTCCTGTCAGCCCCTGAACCATAGGATCCCAGGATGGGCTGTGGGTCTAGAGGCTGCACCAACCCAGACTAGGGTGATGGAAGCTGAGGCAGAGTTGCCACGACCTAACTTCAAGCTCCGTACTCGGCTAAATAAATAAATAAATAAATAAATGAAATATAGAAAATAAAATAAATTTTAAAAATTTAAAAATATGGCTTGGAATGCGTGCTCATTTTTTTTTCTGCCAGGCCTGGGATTTGAACTTGGAGTCTGGGAAACTCTAATGCACTGTGGGGAATGGGGAAACTCACTCTCTTTGAATACATGCAATTCAGGTCTGTTCCCTAGGACTGAATTCAATCCCCAGCCCTGTAAATTAATTTTCATCCACATTTGAAATTATTAATATCTACATACTTATATTTACTGCATATTGCTTTTTTGTATTATTCATTCATTATATTTATTGACTATTATTACACTTATAACACATTTTAATTTACTACATCTTATGAAAATTATACAGATTTGCATATATATTATATATTTTACTTCAGACCCAGGACATGCACAGAAATACTATAGTAGATGATGCCATGCTTAGAAAAGCAGAAAGAATACAACAACTGAAGTCTAATTTACTGAAGTCTAATTTATCCCTAGGCACCACAGTGGCTCTCATCTGTAAGCTACTCAGGAGGCTGAGAACTGGAAGATGAAATTTCAAAGCCAATGAATGCAGAAAAGCCTGAGAGATATCATCTCCAATTAACTGGCAAATGCCAGGCTACAGGCATAGCTGAAGTGGTAGAAAATCAGCTATGAATAACAAAGCCAAAAAGAGCAAGCTGACTTCAAATGTGAGGAGAGGAGGTAGGGGAATAAAAGGCAGAGAAATCCTCCAAAAACAGAGAACAAAACGACAATACATAAATCCCACCTAATTTAAGGTACCAACCAAACTGAAAAAAAATGAATCTTGGGCAGATGTATAACTGTACATGAGCACATAAGCTCTTAGGTGCACTTCAAAGCTATGTTTTTAATAATATATATGTATATATATTTATAATGCATGTATATATATATATATATATCTTTAAATAAACTAAGAAACCAACCAATGAATAAATACTTCTGAATTAGTGCCTTAACCATGGCATTATAAATTATTTATATTAAAAGTGTATTCCAAGTTTCTTTTCTCAGAATCAATCTTTAAGAAGTTTGTTCATGTTCCTGGCACCAGGGACTCAAGCATATAATCCTAGCTACTCAAGAAGCTGTGATCTGAGGTTGCTGGTTCAAAGTCAGCCCAGGAAGGAAAGTCCGAGAGACTCTTATCTTCAATAAACCACTAGACAACCGAGGTGGCACTGTGACTCAAGTAGTAGATCACTCGCCTTGAGCTGAAGAGCACAGGCATAACCCCTGAGTTCAAGCCCCAGGACCAAAAAATAAATAAAAAACGAAGTTTGTTCATGCAGATCATAAAATTCTAACATTCTGAGCTTTAGGAAACTTTTCTGCCAGGGTCTTATGCTCTTTAGGCAAGTACTCCACTACTGAGATACATCACAGTCCCATTGTTTTGTTTTTCATGTTACAATCCAGTTTATTCCCAAAATGCTTAGAAGTACCTACTGTCCTCACAGAAGTGAGGTTTTATTCAGAAACCCAACCTTTTGTGCTATGAGGACTCCCCTAGTGTATTTCTTGGTAGGCACTGAGGAAAACTCATATGACACAAATGCAGAAAGTTTATAATAGTAGAAATAACTGTAAATAGAAATAAATTCAACAGTCCGGACATTCTAGGGAGAAATGATGTCCCTATTTTCATTCTCATTCTTCAAGGCAGATGGTCAAAATAGAAACACCAATGTGCTATACTGAAATGTAAAAGTTTAAACTCTTTTTTGAAAAATTCTCATGTTATAAAATCAATATGTATCAAATAAAGGCAAAGTGAACTTAAAAAAATATTAAAAATTCTAATGAAGCTCCCTGGCTTGGAATGTGTGGCATTTTTTTGTCTGCAAGTCTTGGAATTTGAACCCGGGGTCTGGGTAACTCTGTTGCACTGTGGGGAAAGGGGAAGCTCGCCGTGCTTGAAGACCAGGAAGTCAGGCCTGTTCCCTAGGCCTGAATTCAAGCCCCAGACCTGGAAAATGTACTCCTTATGTACATTTTAAAGATAGGATTGAACTTTCATACAGATGTTCAGTCTATATTATGTTTGGTGTAGTTATTCACTGTATTTTTTTATTGTTTTCATTTATTTACCATTTATTTTATTGACTGTGATGACACCTAACTATGTATTACATTGTTTACATCCTATCACATACCATCTAGATTTGTAGATGTGTTCTCCATCATGTCTGACACCCAGGACTCTCCCAGAAAAGGAAAACAGTTGTCGCACTTGGCTTCATACTCCAAGATTAAATTTTTAGCACTGCCAGGATCTGAACTCAGTGCCTAGCAGGTCCAATTCATGAATGAGTGAGTGTGAGCACAGCAGTCTCTAGCCAATGAAGCTGTTAGTTGATTCCCAGGTGCTGAGATCGTGACCCAGGATTGGCCAAAACAGCGATACAAGGATAGGCAGACAGTAGTATACAAATAAATATATGTTGGTAAAAAGCACCATAGCCGCCTATCTATGATTGAATGACATATAATATATTCCTACCAACTCTTAGGTATTTATTGTACCATAATTAAACGAATACTATTCTTTTCATGCTTAGTAAAGCATGAAATTAAGACCAATCATTGTCCTAGGATTTTTGTATCCAATTTTAGGCTCGACCAATGCACAAACTTCTCTTTCAATTGGTATTCCTATGCATAGTAATGAGTATGTTGTGATCTCCTGCCATTGGTAGTTGTCTTTACCTGGATTTGAACCCAGGGCCTATGTTGACAGGTTGGCCTATGGCTTCCCTGCTAGCCCGCCAGCCTTCAGCAATGGCAGGTCAGGTGTACTTTGCACCCGTGACATTCAGACACAGGATGGTCACCACGCAAAGAAAAAAAAAAAAACACCCATCCCTCTGCAGCTTGCCACTTTTTGTGCTATCTCATTTTTTTCTTTCTGCAAGCCCTCTGGGCCTAGGATTCCAGGATTGGTTAAGGGTCCCGAGGTTGCACCCAGCCTAGGGTGGTTGAAACTGGGGCAGAGTTGCCAAGACCTGAGTTCAAGCTCCATGATCAGCCAAAAAAAAAAAAAAAAAAAAAGGAAAAAGACAAAAGACAAAAATTAATTGAATAGTTAACAAAATTTAAAAATAATAGAGTTCCCTGGTTTTGAATTTCTGCCAGTTTTCTTTTCTAGACTGGGAATTAAACTCAGGAACTTGTAGCAATGTGAAGGAAAGTGCAGATTTGCTACTACTTGAGTTCAAATCCCGTGCCAGGACAAAACTAAAAAATTAAGTCACTGAACTTGGCACGGAGAGTAGTTGTGGAGATGGGAGGTAAGGAATGGTAGGGGGAAAAGAAAGGAGGAGGCAACAATGCTCAATAGGAAATATACTCATGACCTTGCTCATGTAACTGTGACCATTCTGTACAACATTTTTACAATAAAAAACATACAAAAAAAGGAACAATGTAGTATTCCAAGAAGCACTTTGGGGTTAAGGAAAGGATGTCTGAATAGATGTACAAAATTCTACACTGCTTTTTATTTAATGTTCAGTATGGAACTGAATAAACAGATTCCATTAAAAAATTAAGTCACTGTCTTGGAACTGGGGCCAGTATTTATACCATTGTTGAGATTTGATCTCACCATCCTGGTAACTCTTTTATACCATGGGTGCAGGAAAAAGTTACTGTCCTTGAGGAAAAGAAATTCAGGCTAGAGTTCCCATGGCCTGAATGAAGGCCCTACAATGGAAAAGATATTTCTATACATGTGTAATATATGATATATCCTTACATATGTATGTTTTTTACATGTTATGTTTTTCATTATTGATTTTGTATTTATTTTATTTATTTGATTCATTTTTTTATTTTTTATTTTACTTATATTATCATTCCATTTACATTTTGCACATCTATTATAAAATTATACACAATAATTTAAGACATTGACTCATTTATCATTAAAACTTTTTATGTTGAAACATGATACATAATTAAATGGAGGCATTTGTCACAGTCTTCTCACGTTTAGCGTCTCTCCCAAGAATGAGCTTTGTCTTACTTATCTTTGGACACCTTCCTATAGGGATGTCTTTAGATAATTTATACTGAGAAGCCTTTTCTTCAGGACAGGCAAGTTGTTGGATAAAATTGTAAGGGGGAGGCTAGAAATGTGGCTTGGTGGTAAAGAGCTCACTCAACATGCATGAATACCAGGGTTTGAATCCTCAGTGCCACATACTCAGAAAAAGCTAGACGCAGTGGAGTGGCTCAGATGGTAGAGTACCAGCCTTGAGAAAAACAATCCCCAGGACTGTCAAAAACAATAGGCCAGATGCCGGTGGCTCACACCTAGAAAACTACCTTCTCATTAGGCTTAGATTTGAAGACCACCGTTCAAAGACAGCCTAGGCAACAAAAGCCTGCTAGATTCTTATCTCCAATGAACCACTAAAAAATCCCATGTGGAGCTGTGGCTCAACTGGTAGAGAGTTAGCATTGACTCAATTGCTCAGGGACAGTGCCCAGGGTTGTTACAAGACACACAACTGGAAAAACATTGAGGGTTAATCAAAGTACTTTTCTATTTGCTAATTACGAGAACATTCTCTGGAAAATCAACGCTCATATACACCAGAATTGGAGTCAGACCTCCAGGCTTAAGTGTAGCAGATCCACATGCCCAGCCTCATAGACTCTAGCATTGTAACCTTGTGTCCACAGAGTTCTGAAAGGTCCAATGTTGAAAGGCTTAATATGCTCCCAAAGCCTTTTGTGATAAGCACTTGGCTTGTATTGTCAATGCCATTACACGTCTGAACCTAGCAGAGCACCAGTAGCTCTTGCCAATCACCCTAGCTCAGGAAGCTGAGGTCTCAGGATCACACCAAACCCAGCCAGGGCAGGAAAGTCTATGACACTCTGACTTCCACGTCTGAAAGGTCAGATGTTCAAGAGCTTCTTGTTTTTCCTTTGATGATGAGAAGTTACTCTAAATGTTCTTAGTGTTCTTGACCCATTGACCCATCCTGGGTTCAAATGAAGTTCTCAGGATCCAAGCCCTGGCACAGTTAGCCAGAAGAACTCCAGTGTAACACTGCATTTGAAGGACAGAAAACAGTTTCAAAAGCCAAGCTAGGTGAAGAGAACAAGGAGGCAGAATATACACACTCAACAGGGAAGCGAGCTGCAAAACCACTTCATTCATTTCAGGCACAGCCAGCAATGGGGGGAAACCTGAAACATTTGTTAGAGTTACACCAGGGTCAGGCTTTTCTCAGCTTCCTCAAATAATGACTAACCTTCCTTCCTCAGGTGAAGGGAGCCTCAGGCTACCTTTAGGTTATCAATAGAGAGCCAGTTTAGTGAGGGAGAGGGGAGGAACAGAGTAGAAAGGCCCTGCTCTCTGGTCTTAGGGAGTGGGTTTTTTACTCTCCATCTATCAGATTTGAAGGCCCTCCTTCTACCTCTGCCAGTCTTTTCTCCTTCCTTCATTCTCCACATCATTTATGCTAATCCCCAGTCCAAGGTGAGGCAGGATCATTTCTCTTTTGGCTCCAAGCAGCTGAGTTACACCCTGGCTCTGCCCTCTTGGCTCTGGGGCCTTCAGCTGCCTGAGAAGTGTGAAAGAGACATTCTTCCTGCTCTGTGGTTGTGTGAAGATGATGCTGGTGTCCTGGCACACTGCAGAAGGCCACATGACTGGGAATTGTTCTCTTCTTTCCTCTTGAAGTCCAAGACCAGATTCATCTATCATTTTTCTATCTATCTATCTATCTATCTATCTATCTATCTATCTATCTATCTATCTATCTATCTATCTATCTATCTATCTATCTATCTATCTATCTATCTATCTATCTATCTATCTATCTATCTATCTATCTATCTACTTATCTATCTATCTATCTCTCTGTCTATTGACTTTCCTTCCTTCCTTCCTTCCTTCCTTCCTTCCTTCCTTCCTTCCTTCCTTCCTTCCTTCCTTCCTTCCTTCCTTCCTTCCTTCCTTCCTTCCTTCCTTTCTTTCTTTCTTTCTTTCTTTCTTTCTTTCTTTCTTTCTTTCTTTATTTCTTTCTTTTTTTCTTTCCTTCTTCCATTCTTTCCTTCCTTCTTCTTTCTTTCCTTCCTTCTTTCTTTCCTTCTTTCATTCTTTCCTTCCTTCTTTCTTTCTCTCTTTCTTTCTTTCTTTCTCTCTCTCTTTCTTTCTTTCTGTCTTTCTTTCTTTCTATCTTTTTTCTTTCTTTCTTTTTATGTATCTATGTATCTATCTATGTACCAACCTACTTAGCTGCCTACCTACCTGCCTACCTATCTACCTACCTACCTACCTACCTACCTACATAGTTATCTCTTTCACATTTCTTGGGCTGAACCCAAGGCCTGGACACTGTCTCTAGCACTCTGCTACTTGAACCACAGCACCAATTCTGGATTTTTCTGTGTATATATTACTAAGGAATCGAACCCAGGGCCTCTTGCATACTAGGCAAGCACTCTCCCACTAATCCACATTCCCAGCCCCCTCCTCTTTTTTCTTAATGGTAGTTTTTACATATATATGCTACCATTTTGAGTACCCAAGTATAATTTTCTGAATACCGCTTATTTCTATGAACTATGATCTTTTCTTCCCCTGCCTGATTTGTGACTGCTCCTGCATTGGCCTCATAATAAAATGTAAATAAAGGCTCCTGAGAGCTTCAGTGTGCATCATATAAGCAAACAGGCCTAGAAACCTGGAAGAGAAAAGCAATGGGGCTGAAATGAAGAGAATGATGCAGTATGTACAATGAGCATATCTAAAACATAAATCAGTAAATAAAAGCAGAAGTTTTGCATACAGCCACTTTGCAGTTAGGGAAGTAATATACACATGTAAGTAAGTAAGACACTGATACATAAACTTGGCTTTTCTTTTTGAATTTTCTTTTGTGGCCATCCTGTGGCTTAAACTGAGGATGCAATGCATTCCTCAGCTGTTTTTCACAAGGCTGAGGTTCTACCACTGCCACAGCTCCACTTCCAGCCATCTGGTTGTTCACTAGACATAAGCACCACCCAGGCTTTCCTGCCTGGTCTGGCCCTGTATCTCCTGCTTGGCTTTCTCTCTCAAAGTTGGAGCTCTACCCTCTAGGCCACTCCTCCACTTCTGGTTTTCTGGTGGTTTATTGGAGACAATAAACCTTTCCTGCTAGTGCTGGCTTTGAATGGAGATCTCCCGAGGAGGCTTCAAGTGGATTTCTTCAAGGATTCACCTAGGAGCCACTCCACCCAAAACTTTAGTCTAAATCTCGAGAGATACTAGAGAAAAACGGACACAGGAACATGTTTCTAGTGTGTTCTAGATAATGACGATTTGAGACACACAACTCTCATAATTATTAGATCACTTTATAGGCAAAAGGAGCAATGCAGATAGTGTGAGGTTTCGGTCCTCATATCCTGAGACAGTAAATTCACTACAGCTCAATGCTAAGTGACAGAACTGGCATTTCCTGTGGACATTTGCTCCTAAATCCTGTAACAGTCATTTCTCACTTTTGGCTTCAACCCTGTGACCAGAGGGTAAGATGAAGAGAGAAAATACTCTCAGATAAAGCAGATATAAAGAACATTGGGAAGTTGACTTATAAGTCCCAACCATAGGAATGACCCTATTAAGAAGTCATTCCAGATTAAGAGCAAAGAAGAAAGAAAAAAGGTGAAAGTGCCTGGTGACTGTAATCCCACCTCCTCAGGAGGCTGACATGTAGAGAATTTGAGTGGAAGAAAGTCCTTGACAATGTTATCTATAAGAGATCATAGAGAAACCCAGAAGTGGGCCTATGACTCAAGCTTAATGCAGTACCTTTGAGCAAAAGGAGCTCTTGGACCAGGCGTAGACTCATAGTTCAAGGCCAGGACCGGCCCCCTCCAAAAAAACCTGTACCTCAATTTCTTTGTGTATGTATGGATGTATTCCTATAGGTGAAACTCCTGAGTAGCTATGATGAATGGCACCAAGCATGGAAAATTGTATTCAATACAATGAGTTCATAACACAGAGACTGCTTTTATGATATTGCATGTTCCAGGGCTCCCCTCACTGCTCCCAATGTAGCCTGAGGGTTTCTCTGCATCCCAGGCCTGCTGGAGGAAGTCTCCCTCATTGTCTGGACAGGAACACAAAAGACCTCACTCCTGTACAGCTGTGTACCAAATAACTCCATCTGGGCCAATTAGTGATGATGTGTGGGCGGGCTCTGAAGGTCAGGAGAAAAAGGATTCTTTTAACCCTTAGCTATCTCTCTTCCCAGTGCTCTGTTTTAACAGGAGACCTTCATTTTTGCCACCTCCCATGGCAGGTCAAGTTCTGTGCTCTTATCCTGCCTTTATGAGACTATATTCCGGTGTTCAGATACAGTGCTCAATACAATTCAGGAGTCCTTCAGGCAGACAACTAGGGCACTGAACCTAATGAAACATTTCATTGCCAGCAATGATGGGCCTATAATGTCTCTCCTAGATTTCCAGAAGCTTGGGAAATCCAAGCACATGTTCGTAGCACAAAGCTTCCTATCATCTAGGACTGGTGAAGCTCATGAAGTTTTGAACCCTTTGACTTCTAGTTGGGCCCTGAGTGGCTAGGTTTTGGGGTTGTACACAGGGCCTGACGTGCTGACCATGAGCTCAGAGATGAAATCTAGTGCTTTACCACTTTGTCACACCTTCACTTCTGCTTTCTCTCTGTGTGTGAGTGTGTGTACATGCATGTGTGTATACATACACAAGCCCTGGAGCTTGAACTCAAGACAAGAGCACTGTACCTAGTTTCTCTTGTATAAGGTTTGCCCTCTCCCACTTGAACCACAGAGCCGCTTCAGGCTTTTTCCTACTGATGTGGTTCTGAGAAATCAAGCCCAGGGTTTCATATATGCAAAGCACTCTACCCCTAAGGCACATTCCCAGCCCTCTACTTCAAGTTTGTTAGTGTATTTCTGTCTTTTTTGTTGTTGTTGTCATTGTAGGAGTGGAAATCTGGGCCTGGGTGCTGTCCCTGAGCTCTTCAGCTCAAATCTTCTGCTCTACCACTTGAGCCACAGAGCCGCTTCTGGTTTTCTGGTGGTTCATTGGAGCTGAGTGTCTCAAGGACTTTCCTGTCCAGGCTAGCTCTGAACCATGATCCTCAGATCTCATCCTCCTTAGTAGTTAGGATGACCAGCATGAGCCACAAGCACCTTGCTTCCACTTGAGTTTTCTTAGATGTGAATTGGAGATAATAGTCTGATGGTACCTTTTGTGTCAGGGATAGTTTGGAAACCAGATCTCAGCTTCTTGAGAAGGCAAGATGACTGACCTCGGTTATAGAACTCTAAGCCGTGGCACTCTGCTGCAAGGGGTCCTTGGCTCCATGTGGTGGAGTGCTAGCCATGAGCCCAGGAGCTTTGGGTCAGAGCCTAGGCCCTGAGTTCAAGGTTCATGACTTAGAAAAAACAAGACGAAACAATTGTCTCCTGTAGACAACTCACTAGTCTTCAGTAATACATAATTTTGTCCCTGCCCTGGGGACAGATCTTTGCCTAAATATTCTTTTCTGAATAGTCATGTCAGTTGTGGAGTTCTTACAAGAACAAGATGAAAGAATGCAGCCTTTGAAGGACAAAATACATAACACTCTTTTTTTTGTCGGTTATGGGGCTTGAAATCTGGGCCTGCAATCTGTCCTTCAGCGCTTCAGATCAAGGCTAGTGCTCTAGCACTGGAGCTATAGCGACACTTCCAGTTGTCTGGTGGTTTATTGGAGATCAGATTTTCAGCGACTTTCCTGCCTGGGCTGGCTTTGAACCACCATCCTCAAATCTCAGCCTCCAGAGTAGTCAGGATTACAGTTGTGAGCCACTGGTGCTGGGCTCCAAATAACCCTCTTTACAGGACTCAATACACAGCATCCTGTGAAGGACTCAGCACCCAGCACCCAATGCAGGACTCAGCACACTGCACCCCGTGAAGGACTCAGCACATAGCATCCTATGCAGGACTCAGCACACAGCACCCCGTGAAGGCCCCAGCACACCAGGAAGGACTTATCACATAGATGTATCCCACAAGTTGTCATTAGTATTCAGTTGCTTTCATCAGTATCACCATTCTTTCAGAAACACATCACAAACTGCACAAAGTTCACATCTAATGATTCAGAGGGGTATTTTTTTTGGTGGGGGAGTCAGCCACAGGGATTGCACTAAAATGTTGGGGGTGCTGTCCTAAGATCTTTTGCTCAAGGGTAGAGATGTATCACTTTGATCCACACCCCTGCCAGGACAGGATTTTAAACCCACCAGTGTCAGATCTCAGCCCCCGAGAATCTTGGATGACAGGGGTGAGCAAGCCAGCAGCATCTTGTTCTGTGTGGCTGAGTTGCAGAAGTATACCTCTGACCAAGTCAGGTTAGATGGCAGCTGTCAGTATCAGTCTCCCGGCTTGCTCTGTGATGAGATATTTGAAGTCCTTTCCTTATAGAGTTGCAGTCACATTCAATCTTTTTTTCATGCCCATCCTGGACCTTGAGTAAGAGTCTAGACACAGTCCCTAAGTTTTGTGCTCAAAGCTAATGCTCAACTGCTTGAGCGAGAGCACAACTTCTGGATTTTTATATGCATGTGGTAGTGAGGAATCAAATCCAGGGCTTTGTATGTACTAGCCATCATTATACCACTGAGCCCCAGGAGTGACAAGTGTATGAAGAGATAAATGTGTAGATTGGCATATATGTATATATATATATATATATATATATGTATAAAACAAGAGAAAGGAGTCTGTAGAGTATGAAATTACATATATTATATTACTACAGATTATTGACAGTCAAATTATTCCTTCCACTTTTAAGTATCATGGTTATGGTTGAATACAAAATAAAGTATTAATTGAAAATTAGTCAATGTAGTATAATTGTTGTGTATAATTTTATAGTACACTCATACACTAATTATTAATTTGTTACTTTTATAAAATTCCATTCGTATGGATGTATATGGGAATGGGTTTCTTAGAATCTCATGCCAATACTTAGTGGCAGTCCGGGGATTTGACCTCCAGGCCTAATTTGAGGTTTTGGCTATGGCTTCCCTAATAGCCAGCCAAACATCAGTATGCTATATCATGTACACTTTCTGGGTCTTGTCATTTACGTGCAGGATGGTCACAATGCAAAGGGAAAAAATGCAAAACCACCTTCTTGAATTTCTCCATTTTATCCTTCTCCTTTTTATTTTATTTCTTACCAACGCCGAGATTTGAATTTGGGTCCTAGGATCCCAAGGTAGCTGTGGCAGAGACGCCAAGACCTGAGTTCAAGCCCCATGCTTGGCAAAAATAAACTAAAATAAGGCTCTGGCTTGAAATTTGCACCATTTTTCTGGAAGGCCTGGGATTTGAACTCAGTATCTAGGTATCTCTGTGGAACTGTGGGTGAAGGGTAAGCTCACCGTCCTTGAAGACAAGAAATTCAGACCAGTTCCCAGGGCCTGAATTGAAGCCCCAGCACTGGAAAAATACATACATGAGTTTAGTGAGTATGAGGTTTATTACCCTTATTCATTTAGTATTATTACACATATAACATTTCATTTATTATATCCTATCACACAGGATATATTTGCATATGAAGTATACATCATTATGAGACCCAGGACAGTTTTTCAGGAAAAAAAAATGTGTCAAAAGTGGATTCGTAATCCATGAATAAATTTTTGGCAATGCTAGGATTTCAACTCACAGCCTACAATGCCTAATCCATAAATGGGGTCACAGTCTTAGCACACCAACTTCTGACAAACTGAGGTGCCAGGAAGTTCTGACGACCTGTTATCAATCCACAGTAGTGCCAAATATATATATATATATATATATATATATATATATATATATATATAGAGAGAGAGAGAGAGAGAGAGAGAGAGAGAGAGAGAGAGACAGAGAGGGGGGTATAGATTGATGTATATATATGCATATATATATGGAGAGAGAGAGAATGTGAGGATATCATTAGATTATATATATATAGTTACCAATAATTAGTTATTAAGTTATGTCTCCCTTTAATGAAGTATCATAGTTGAATACTTATAAAAGCATTAATTAAAAATTAATCAATATCCTTCCATTAGGGGAATCATAACATGGTGCTAGTAAGGACAATGAAAATGTAATAATTTTTGTGTGGCTTTCTAAAATAGAATCATGAAGTAACTTCAAATTTAATTACTTTTATAACATTCCACTACCATTCACATAAATAGGAATGAGTTTGTCAGGATCTCCCTCCATTTGTGTGTGGCAGTCCTGGCATTCATACTCCAGGCCTGGGAAGTTTACTTCGAATGCAAATCATTGGAATGACACTGAAGATTTCAGATTGTCACGATTCAAAAAAGAACAACAAGAAGAAAAGAAACCCAGGTGCCAGTGGCTCCTGTATGTAATCCTAGCTCCTCAGGAGGCTGAGATGTAGAGAATGCCAATTTGAATACAGCCAGGGCAGGAAAGTCCACAACACTCTTATTTCTAAGAGATCACAGGAAAATATCCCCAAGGGTTGTGGCTGTGGCTCAAGGGCTGAGAGCTACCCTAGAGAAAGAGGAGATCAGGGATAGTGCCTACGCTCATATTTCAACCTCAGTCCTGCCAAAGAAAAAAAAGAAGGCAATAACTCCATGTCTCTGTGTATTTATGAATGATGTATGAATGATGGGCATTCATCAGGTTGCCCATGACCAGACCCCCAACCTGGCAAGCTGGGACAAACCCTCAGAAAGTACTAAGCCTGAGCCAGTAGCCTGAACAAAGCATCCTTCTGTGCCATTTAATAACTGAAGCCCAGAAGGCTTGACTTGGCTGGGGTATGCAACGGGTGCATTATGTTCTGGCTGAGGTGTCCCATTGGGACATCTAGCAGCCAGGTAGACCACTCTTCCTAGGCTGTAGGAGTTGTAGAACGTTCTGGCTCCATATTTCCTATCCCTCTGTAAGTTGTGAGCCTAGATCTCTGAGGCCTGATGGCTATCACTCATTCAACATTCCGCATTGCTGAGTCTCACACTGGTCCCAAATCCTGGCAAAGATATGAAATGGACAGCGATTTCTATGCTGAAAAGAATATGCCAATAAATTCCACCCTCATAGTTCCTGTTAGAGGTAAGCCTTGGGCTGTGAATGTGGCTAAGTGGTAGAGTGCTTACCAAGCAAGCTTGAAGCCCTGGGTTGGATTACTCAGTACCACATAAACAGAAAAAGCCAAAAGTGTCACTGTGGCTTAAGTGATAGAATGTAGCCTTGAGCAAAAGCAGATCAGGAACATACCCAGACCCAGAGTTCAAGCCACAACACTGTCAAAAAATGTGAGCTTGGTGAGACATACAGTTCTGGAACTCAGAGGACGGCCGAGGTTATAGGTAAGAGGTAGAGGGCTCACACTTGTGAGCTCACCATAATGGTGGTGGCTCACCCTTGTAATATTAGCACTCAGGAAGTTGAGATATGAAGATTATATGTGAAAGCAAGTGCAGGCAGGAGTCTTTATGAGACCTTTCTCCAATTAAGCACCAAAAAAACCAGAGCTGTGGTTCAAGTAGTAGAATGCTAGCCTTGAGCATAAAAACTTAGGGATAGCATCCAGGCCATGAATTCAAACCCCAGGACTGACACACTTAGACACACACACACACACACACACACACACACACACACACACACAGTGGAAATTCTACTTACCCATCAAAAAGAATATTGTACCATTTGTGGCTCTCATTTCTCATGTCATCTGCCTGGTATCTCACTGCCATCGTATTGTCCCTGTACTGCACTAACTGACACATGCAAACTGATGTAAAAGATTTTCAGGGTTATGGGCTAACCATAGATTCCTGAGTATGAGTTCTCTGCTCATTCTCTTTGTCTATTCATGCCTATGAGTAGTGATTGTACAGATTCATTTGTACCACTTGCTACAAAGAAAAGAGATTAACCATACATATATATGTATGTATATATATATGATTATATACATACACATATTTATACATACATGGATATAAGCACACATATTGATATATATTAAATACTTGAGTACATTTTATGTTTTCAAGAATTATGTAGCTAACAAAAATCACATGCATTTTCCTTCCTTTTCAATTTTTTCAAAACATAAAGAACTTTGTCTCTTTTGAATACCTAATTTTTAAGAGAATGTCACCATCTCTGATTTGTCAGTGGCCTTGAAATTAGATGTTCAAATAGGACAAAATTATTTAGGCTTTTCGTGGAAGAAAGGAATATTACTAAGGTTCTATTCATGGGTTCTCTGCTTGCTAGACAGGAATTTGTCTGTATAGCACCAAGCAGCTCAACTACTTTCGCCATACTTCTAGTCCATTTTATTTACTTGAGGACTTGGACTTTTTGCCCTGGTCTGATCTTAGACTGACAGACTTTGCTACCAATGCCTCATAACATAATTAACTAGGATTACAGATATGAACCACTATGGCCAGTTCATTTGTTGAGATGGTTGTCTTGGCAGTTATTTGTCTGGACTGGCCTCAGACCATGATGCATATCATTTCTGCTTCCGAATCAGCTGGGATTTCAGATGTGGGCTACTATATATGGTGTACATGACACCTTCTGTTTTGTGTGTGTGTGTGTGTTTTTTTTTTGTCGGTCGTGGGGCTTGAACTCTGGGCTTGGGCGCTGTCCCTGCACTCTTCAGATCAAGGGGAGCAATCTACGGCTTGAGCCATAGCACCAGTATCGGTATTCTAGTGGTTTTATTGGAGATAAGAGTCTCAGGCTGGCTTTGTACCGTGATCCTCAGATCTTAACCTCCTAATACCTAGGATTTCAGGTTTGAGTCACCGGTGCCCAGCACACCTTCTGTTTTTCAGTAGAAGTTTTAATAGTAAAAACGCTGTATAGATAGGTTATATTTACATGAGCAAGTTAATGAGTATATTTTCTATCAAGCATTGTTACCTCCTCCTTAGTTTTCCCCTAACCTTCCCCTCCTACCTCCACAACTATACTCCCCCCTCTTCGCTTCCCCTCTTCCCCGCCTATATTGTAAAGATCCTTTTTCAAGGTAGTGTCTTGGCATCTCATTGTTGCAATGGATCAGCCTGTATCACTATTTAACTATTTTATCCCTTCCCCTCCCCAAGCTAGAGAAGGGTGTATACAAGACGCAGGGCACTGACATTAAATACAGTGAAAACAGGTGTTACACCATGGGGGAGGAACATAAAAAGAAAAAAAAACACATGGTAGATTATAAACACTATCTTGGGGTTCATTTCGCTTAACATCATCTTATCTGGTCGTATGTACATAGCTTTTGAACTTTTATGCTTGTCTGAGACATATAATAGTTATTGCAAATAAAGGAAACCATAGGACCTATGTTTCTTTGGGTTTGGCCTACTTCACTTTTTATAATTTTTTCCAGGACTCCACTGAGAGCTCCCCTATGATCCAGCAATCCCATTTTTGGCATTTGTCCAAATGTTCACAAACAAGACCCTACTAAGCTACCGGCAGAACTATGTTTATTGCAGCATTATTTCCCATAGCTAAGATATGGAACCAACC
The DNA here is from genome assembly GCF_019054845.1 of Dipodomys spectabilis. Classification (NCBI taxonomy): domain Eukaryota; kingdom Metazoa; phylum Chordata; class Mammalia; order Rodentia; family Heteromyidae; genus Dipodomys; species Dipodomys spectabilis. Next base: position 200,415 of record NW_024871300.1, on the reverse strand, counting down.
CAAATGCCCCTCAGTAGATGAGTAGATCAAGAAAATGTGATACACACACACACACACACACACACACACACACACACACACACAAACACACACACACACACACACACACACACACACACACACACACAATGGAATTCTATGCCTCCATCAGAGAGAATGACATCGCCCCATTTGCTAGGAAATGGAAAGACACAGAAACAATTGTATTAAGTGAAATAAGCCAGGCTAAAATAACCATAGATCCCATGGTTAATCTTACTTGCAGTAACTAGTATTTGGTACCATATAACCATATAAGAGGATGTTATGTGAAATGAACCCCAAGATAGGGACACAAATGATTTTTATTCCGTGAGATTCTTATCTCTATATAATCCCCCAAATAAAGTTGGAAGGGGAGCTGTTGTTCAAATACAGAACACCACCCTTAAGGGAAAAAGCCTAAGTGACAAGGTAAGGTCCTGAGTTTAAACCATAATATCAGCACTCAAAAAAGTTGATTTCTTTTCCTTGAGGTTTTTATTAAATTGCTCAGAAAATAATCGACGTTGTATTTATGTTTAGCATTACTATTAAAATCATGTTATATTTATTTATGTTATTCTTTATTTTCTTAAATTTTATTTACACATTAATATCCAGTAATGATAAGAGATGATTACTGTTTCACAAGTTTTTATGTCAGTAGTATATATGGATGAGAGGTGCATACAAGGGGTTTGGACTGAAAATAGATATTTGCAAGGTCTTCACATAAAGAATTTATAAATGAAGGAGCTGTGGGCATGTATGAGATAAACTAAAGAAACCAGCAAGGAAAGATAAGGTATGATTCTGGAAAGCACACAATTTTGGAAGAAAAAATAAAACAAGGAAAATATGTGGCTTTTGATAAAAACTTTGTAAACCACTTACACATTTGATTCCTTATTTCTAGCAGAAGACATTTCAGTTAACTTTATATTACAAAGTTAAACATGATTGACATTTAATACTAACTGGCCTCTGTCTCAGGTAAGCAATTTTTCTAGCCAGGTGCCAGGGGTTCATGCCTATCATCATAGTTATTCAGAGAGCTTAGACCTCTAGATCCTAGTATAAAGCCATTCTGGAGAGGAAAATTGGTGAGACTTTTCTGTTCAATTAATCAAGGGAAAATTGGGAGTGGCACTGTGGCTCAAAGTGGCAACACTAATCTTGAGTAGTAAATCTCAGAGACAGAACCCAGGCCCTGGGTTCAAGCTCTCTGAAATTATTCTTAAAATACTTGTTCTCAGTAATTCTTTAACTTGTCTAGAAGAATGTTTTAAGCTTAGAGATTTTTATTTCATGTTGTCAGAATTTATTTTTAAGATGTTCAGAGAAAAATTCTTTATAGTAAGAACTGGTTTGTATTGCTTTGTATTACATATTGCTTCTAAACCAAGAGATCAGCTGGAAAGTAGATGGCCAAACCCCTCCTACCCCTACCAAAGTAGTAAAGTTCATTTTTCGACATAATGATTTGTACATCTCATTGATGCAACGAGTCCACCTGTATTCTTAGTTAAACGATTTGTTTTTGCCCTTCCCCTCCACAAATTATAACAACATCAAATACAGTGAAATCCGGGGTTATACCGTGGGGGAGGGACATTCAAAGCAATATAGAAATCATCTTATAAATATGTTAGAAACAACTGCATGAAAGAGAAAAATTGAATACTTATCTTGGGGTTCATTCACCTAACGTCAACTTCATCTGACCTTGTCTGCTTGACTCAGACATATACTACTTATTGCAATAAAGCAGCCATGGGACCTATGTATGTTTGGGTCTAGCTTACTTCACTTAATATAATTTTTTCCAAGCCTTTCCATTTCCTAACAAATGGGGCAATGTCATTCTTTCTGATGGGGACACCGAATTCCATTGTGTATATATACCACATTTTCTTGATCCATTCATCTACTGAGGGGTATTTGGGTTGGTTCCATATCATAGCTATGGTAAATAATGATGCAATAAACATAGTCATGCTGGAATTTTTAGTGTGTGTGGTCTTGTTTGTGATCATGTGGGTAAATGCCCAAAAGTGGGATTGCTGGGTCATAGGGGAGCTCTAAATGGAGTCTTTTGAGGAACCTCCATACTGCTTTCCACAGTGTTTGAACAAGTTTACACTCCCACCAACAATGTAGTAAGGTTCTCTTCTGTCCACATCCCCTCCAGCATCTGATGTTATTAGAGTTCTTGATTATAGCCATTCTAACTGGGGTGAGGTGGTACCCCAATGTTGTTTTATTTGCAATTCTTTTATGGTTAGAGAGTTTGTGCATTTCTTCATGTGTTTATTGGCCATCCTTCTTTCCTCTTCAGAGAAATTTCTCTTTAAGACTTTAGCCCACTTATTAATTGGGCATATGTTTTTTTGAGGATTTGTTGTTGGGAGATTTAATTTATTGAGTTCCAGGTATATTTTAGATAGGAGACCCTTGTCCGTTGTATGGCTTGTGCAGATCTTCTCCCAATCCGTGAGCTTTCTAGTGATCTTGCTATCTATGTCCTTTGCCATGCAGAAGCTCTGCAATTTAATGCAACCCCATTTGTCCCATTTGTCTTTGATTATTTTTGTATTTCTGGGTCTCTATTAAGAAAATTTCGGCCTGTGCCAAGGAGACCTAGGGTTTCTCCTATTCTGTCCTGTAATTTTTTCAGAGTAAGACTTGAAAATTTTAGAGTTTCAAATATTATAGGAAGATCTTTGATTCATGTTGAATGGATGTGATTAGATTAAGCTGTTGCATACATGCGTGTGTGTGTGTGGGGGGGAGGTATGTTTATTATTGAAATCAAGGATAAGGAACTTGGTTCCTTTTTCTAAGATATACATTATGGTGTTTCTTTGTTGGTGGTAGGCTCAGATTGCTTGTCTTTGCCTGATGTGTACATTCCAGCTCAATTTTTCAATTAATGTTTCTTTATTATTGAACATATAGTGCTCTGATATTGCTTTTTCTTTAGTTTGCCATCTAGGATCTTCTTTTCCTCTTAAATGTTAACATTCGATGTAAATTTAACTCCTGACTGATTTTTCCCTTTAATTTGCATTTTGCAATAAGTATTATAATACCTTTGATCTCTGTATTCATGAAGAAAAACCATTTTGAATTCTTTGTTTAATGTAATAACACCTGGGTATATTTGTTAGCACCAAGACCTTACATTTTCTTTTGTAGTTTTAGTTTAAAATAACCCTCCTCCATTTTTATAGCATTGGTAGACAAAGAATTCCCACAATGCCTCACAACCTTTATCTTTCAATTTGTCTATGCTTCTTTGTCCCTGCTAAATTTTTCTGGATTCCTGTAATAGCTACCCCTACCCTTACAAAGCTGTTGCTGCTACCCAATTTCCTGCCACTGCAACTCAGCAATTACCCTATCCCTAGTACTCCCTTTCTCTGCTACTCATTTTGCTACCCATAATTCTTAACACCATGGTCCCAGCCACCTGATCGCTGACACGCCTGACTCTGCTACCACATTCCCAAAAAAAGCAAGGCAAGAGTAGGCACAGACAGTCGACCTGGGTATTCCTCTTGCAGGCACAATGGGACATTTTCCTCAGGTATTTATCATGAGGAACCAACTAGTAGTGGAAAGAAAAAAGCTTACTTACAGGGGACTAATATCCAGGGATATCAACTTATAACTTGTTGCTAGGAAAAGCAGACCCTAAGGTGAAACTGTATGAGAAAAGAAAATTTGAAAAATTATTGGGGATGATATAAAAGGTTTAGCTTAGTCTCATGTACCAGTGATCTGAATTATTTTATGACATAGATATGTAACTACTTGGCATTTTAAAAAGTATATGAAGATGCACATTTATGTGGTACTTATATTAATTTATGAATTAGTTGCATATGATCATGTTAATGATATTCAATGGTTTATGCTTTATGATATGCTCATTACGCTGCCTTTGGCAACATGAATTGAGCTCTCTAAAAATAAATAGAATTTCATTGTCAAATACTACAAGGAGATTACTGAGGCTAATACCAAAACGCAAGCTGGTACAAGAAAATTGAACAAAGCTACAAATTTGAAGGGAAGGGGTCAGTGGTAAGGGCTATGATAAAAGAGAAATTCTTCACCGTGGAATATTGGAAGAAGAGAATGTGTCTTGTTGAATCACTAGCTTTTTTAAAATTCTTAGAAAGCAGAACATGATTTTTGATTCTTGCTTCATGGAACCTCTTTAATGAGTCGTTAAACAAAAAATGATCGAAATGACTGAAAATCCACTGACATGAATTATTAGATTAACATTATACTCAACGTTGCCTTGAGATGCAGGCAGGCTGGATTCTTTTCCTCTTAAATTAATGGAATAAGCTTCCTTTTGAATGGTTGGACAGTCCATGACACTTGTTCCAAAACAAGAAAAGATACTGGAGAGAGAAAAAAGGAAGGAGAGTCAAGGCTGCTGAAAAATTAGCATATTTCTCATTTGAACTTTAATGGGTTGTTACTACAAAGAATTAGAATTTCATCTTAAGATAATAATTTCAAAATGGATGTGCTAAAGGATAGCTTCAAAATGTAATATTTAATGCTGTTGGATTACTTGAAGACAAAAGTTTACAGAAAACTTTAAATTCCAGAAAACTGTAAGGTACCAATAAACACCTAGAAGAAATATAATTTAAAAATTCACCTGTTCAAGGCAAACCCTGGCAGGAAAGTCTGTGAGTCACTTATCTCCAAATAGGAAGTGGCACTGTGGCTCAAGTGGGAGAGGGCTTCCCTTGAGCTCAAGATTTCAGGGATATGTTAATACCCAGGCCCTGAGTTGAAGCCCCATGAGTGACAAGAAGAAATTTTAAATTATTAAACCATTAGGGCCGGAAGGAGACTCAGTGGTAGAATGTTTGTCTTGCATGAATGAGGTCCAGCGTTCAATTTCTCAGCACCGCATAAGCAGAAATAACGGGAAGGGGCACTGTGGCTAAAGTGGCAGTGCGCTAGCCTTGAGCTGAGCAGTTCAGGAACAGCACCCAGACCCAGATGTCAGGCCTCCCCACCACCACCACCAAAAACAACTAAAATTAAAGCATCAAACAGCCTGAAGATGTTGTCCAGAATAATGAATGCAGCATTATCCGCTTACATGACAGTGAATTGAAACCTAGTTTACCAGGGGAGATGGTGGGCATTTTGTGTGTGTGCCAAAGCCTGCAAAATTATTTTGTACTTTTCCAGCAGGGAGAAAGGAGGAAATGCGGGGGGAGGAGTGAGGTGTTTGGTGGACTTTCCTTTTGATTCACTGATTGTTTTCTGGAGTCAAATTCAGAGAAATTCTGCTTGCAATCTTAGTTGCATGGGGAATGAAGAAGCCATGTCCTGGAAGTGGTTTTGTCCTGTCCTTGGCCTGGTTCTAACCACCACTGGATAATCCAAGTCCCACTTCAGGACCAAGATGTCTTGAAGACTACTGATCCATTAGGCAGGTGGACCTCACCGCAGGCAGAATAGGCAGAAAATGCAATTCCGAGGGCAGCGCTAGAAATCTACACTAGGCAGAGATTTTTTTAATATATTTTAATTGTAAAAATACTGTACAGAGGGCTCAGAGTTACAGGACTAGGTAATGAGTACATTTCTTATACATCATTGTTACCTCCTCCTTTGTTTTTCCCCTGCCATCTTTTCCCTCCTCACATCTCCAACTCCTCCCTCCTCGACCCCTGCCTGACATTGTAAATTCATTTTCGACACAGTGTCCTGTACATCTCATTGTCACAATGGTCAACCTGAATCCCCATTTAAGCATTCTGCTATATCCCTTCCACTCCCCAAATTAAAAATATGTATGATATGGTATAAGATATATATTATATCATATATATATATATACATACATATATATATATATATATATACATACATATATATATATATATATATATATATATATATGATGCAGAACACTTGAATCAAATGCAGTGAAAACAGGGGTATACACTGGGGGGATGAACCTACAAAAGAATTACGTAGTGCATTATAAACATATTAAAAACAAAAGAAAGAAAGGAAAAACCACTTGTGTCTCTGACTTGGGGTATATTTTGCTTAACATTATCTTGTATGGTCATATGTTCTTTGCATATGATCTTCTTTCCTTGTCCTAGACATGTTCTAATCCTTCAAAGGCAAAACAAGGTAAACTATGGGCCCTATGTTTTCTTTCGGTCTGGCTTATTTCACTCAATATAATTTTTGCAAAGACATTCCATCTCCTAACATATGGAGCAATGCCATTCTTTCTGATGGAAGCATAGAATTCCAGTGTGTGTGTGTGTGTGTGTACCACATTTTCTTGATCCATTCATCTGCTGAGGTGCATCGGGATTGGTTCAATATCATAGCTATGGTGAATAATACTGCAAAAATATGGTTGTGTTGGTAGCTTTGTGATCATTTGGGTAAGTGTCCAAAAGTGGGGTTGCTGGGTCATTGGGGAGCTCTACATGGAGTCTTTAGAAGAAATTCCATACTGCTTTCCAAAGTGATTAAACAAGTTTACACTCCTACCAATAATGCAGTAGGGTTCCCTTTTAGCCACATCCCCACCAGCATCTGTCTTTATTACAGTTCTTGATTGTAGCCATTCTAACTGGAGTGATGTGCAATCTCAATGTTTTGATTTGCATTTCTTTTATGACTAGAAAAGTTAAGCATTTCTTCATGTGTCTAACGGACATTTTTTATTTCATCTTCAAAGAAGTCTCTCCTTAATTCTTCAGCCCACTTATTTATTGGGCAGTTGTTCCTTTGAGGATTTGTTGTTGGGGGATTTAAGATTTTGAGTCCTAAGTATATTTTAGATATAAGACTTTGTCTGTTTTATGACTCATGAAGAACTTCTCCCAGTAAGTGTGCTTTCTATTGATCAGAAGCTCTGCTGTTTCATGCAATCCCATTTCTCCAACCTTTCTTTGATTTGTTTTGTTTCTGGTTCTCTATTAAGAACATTTTGGCCTGTGCTAAAGAGGCCTAGAGTTTCTCTTATCCTTCATGTAATGTTTTCATGGTGTCTGCTTTTATTTTGAGGTCTTTGATACATTTGGACTTGATTCTCATGCAGGCTGATATATATATATACGGATCTACCTTTAGTTTTCTACAGGTGTTTAACCAATTTTGCCAACACCATTTACTGAAAAGGCTGTCTTTCTTCTATTCTATTTTTTAGCTCCCATGTCAAAGATTAGGTGGCTATAGGTCACTTGATTGATTTCTGAGTCTTCAGTCCTATTCCATTGGTCCTCAGGACTGTTCTTGTGCCAGTACCAAGATGTTCTTATTACTATGGCTTTGCACTATACTTTGAAATTTGGAACTGATATTGCTCCAGTGCTGTTCTTTTGGCTAAGGATTGACGAACCTATAGCCAGCATTATACTTAATGGTGAAAAGTTAAAGTCATTTCTTATAAATTCAGGAAAGAGATAAGGATGTCTGCTCTCTCCACTCCTCTTCAAATAAGTATAAGAATGCTAGCTGGGAAAATAAGACAAGATGCAAGCTTAAAGGGAATCCAAATAGGGAAAGATGAAGTAAAACATATAAGATGACCAATGGAATAGAATTGAAAACCCAGAAATGAACCTACAGTCCCATAGGCATCTAATTTTCAATAAGGGAGCTAAAAATATAGAATGGAAGAAAGACAGCCTCTTCAGTAAATGGTGCTGGAAAAATTGGTTAACTTCTTGTAGAAAACTAAAGCTAGTCCCTTATTTATATCCCTGCACCAGAATCAACTCCAAATTGATCAAAGACCTCAGAGTCAAAGCAGACACTCTGAAAATATTACAGGATGGAATAGGAGAAACCCTAGGTCTCCTTGGCACAGGCCGAAATTTTCTTAATAGAGATCCAGAAACACAACAAAATCAAAGACAAATGGGACAAATGGGAATGCATGCAATTGCAGAGCTTCTGCATGGCAAAGGACATAGATAGCAAGATCACTAGAAAGCCCACGGATTGGGAGAACATCTTCACTAGCCGTACAACAGACAAGCGTCTCATATCTAAAATATACCTGGAACTCAAAAAGTTAAATCTCCCAACAACAAATCTTCAAAGAAAGAACTGCCAAATAAATAAGTGACTTAAATATTTAACAAGAAATTTCTCTGACGAGGAATGAAGGATGGCCAATAAACACATGAACAAATGCTCTTTATTCATGAAAGAAATGCAAATCAAAACAACATTGAAATAACACCTCACCCCAGTTAGAATGGCTATAATCAAAACTTTAATAACAATAGACGACGGAGGGGATGTGGACAGAAGGGAACCTTACTGCACTATTGGTGGCAGTGTAAACTTGTTCAACCACTTTGGAAAGCAATATGGAGGTTCCTCAAAAGACTCCACATAGAGCTCCCCTATGAGCCAGCATATCCCACTTTTGGGCATTGACCAAAAAGTTCACAAACAAGACCCCACACACTAAAAATTCCAGCAGGACTATGTTTATTGCATCATTATTTACCATAGTTAAGATATGGAACCAACCCAGATGTTCCTCAGTAGATGAATGGATCAAGAAAATGTGGTATATATACACAATGGAATTCTATGCCTCCACCAGAAATAATGATATTGCCCCAATTGTTAGAAAATGAAAAGACTTGGAAAAAATTATATTCAGTGAAGTATGCTAGACCTAAAGAAATATATCTCCCATGGTTTCCCTTATTTGCAGTAACTAGAATATGACTGAGTTAATCAGAATAGGTCAGATAAGTTGATGTTAGGGAAATGAACCCTAAGATTTGTATTCAAATGTTTTTTGTTTCTTTCATGGGATTGTTTCTAACACATTTATAAGATTATTTCTTTTTTGCTTTGTATGTTCCTCCCCCATGGTATAACCCCCGCTTTAACTGTATTTGATGTCCGTATAATTTCTGGGGGGGAATGGCAAAAACAAATCGTTTAACTAGGGATACAGGTGGAACCATTGCACCAATAAGATGTACAAGTCATTCTGTTGAAATCGAACTTTACAACTTTGGTGGGGGGGAGGAGGACAGGGTGGGGGCGCAGGGGGTAAATGGGAAGGGATGGATAGGGGAAACAAAGTAGGAGGCTACAATGCTTGACAAGAATTGTACTCATTATCTTGCCTAGGCAATTTTAACCCTTCCGTACAGTATTTTCACAAGAAAAACTAATAAATTTTAAAAAGAAAGAAAAAAAAGAAAAAAAAAACATGAGGATGACATGATCTTGTATTTAATGGACTCCATGGATTCCACTCTCAAGTTACTTGAGTTGATCAGAAACTTTGGCCAACTAGCAGAATATAATTTTGTCTCAATAAAACCAACCAAGAAAGGAATAAAAAATAAACAAGAAAGGAATACACAGTTGGAATTTTGGGCTAATTTTGTCATTATGTTTTGGTAGTCAAGTATCCTATAGAAATGCAACTCATGTATAATCCTCAGTTGTGTTGTAAATGTTGTCTTAATTACAGAACATGTCTAGATGCAAAAGAGCTCATGATTCCCAATTAAAAATTTGAAAAAGTAAACATCATTCATTTAGTTTCCAAAGAACTGAAGGATTACAAAAGTTTATTGGAGAAATAGGAATGTTCATTTAATGTAGGACTTTGTAGACCTGGCTAAATTAGAATTCAGATTTAAAATATATATTTTTGTTTATACTTTAATATTCGATAGGATACTACAAAATTCTTTTCAAGTAAAAGGTTTAATTTACAAATTCACAAATGATTCTGGCATTCTAATTGACTAGAGTAGTTAGTCTTTCAAGTGAGGTATAATAAGAACTTAGTTAATAGATAATTCCAACAGTTCATGTGTAAAATGATAATGTCAATAATCTAGACAAATTGCCAACAAATTGATTATATTAATTTATAAATATAGAAAAAGAGCAATCTTTTGAGACTTTGGTTTATCATGGTTTGAAGATAGTAATTGTGTGACATCTTTTTTTTTCTACCTATACATAACACAGGAAGAAATTTCCATATTTATGTACCTCTGTATACAATGAGAAAAATGCTAGGTTTGAGGTTTGTTTTTATTTTGTTTTTGTTGTTTGGTTTGTCATAGGGCTTAACCTCTGGGCTCGGGTACTGTCCCTAAGCCTGTTTTTTCTCAAGGCTATTGCTCTACCACTTGAACCTTAACGCCACTTCAGTCTGGCTTTTCCTTATGAGTTTATTGGAGATAAGAATCCAAGGAACTTTCCTGCTTGGGTGGGCTTTCAACTATAATCTTGAAATCTTAATAATAAGATATACAGATCTCTTGAATATCTATGATAGATTATATATAATAAAATATATAAAAATAAAAATAATAATAAATAATATTTGCAAGTGTTTTAATCTCAAGAAAACTACTGCGGGGAAAATGATATAGCAAAGTTAGTGTAGTATTCTTTCCAAAATAGGAAGGGCATCACATTAGCAGAAGTGTAGTATTTTTTCACAATAGTGATAAAGTAGTCATGATGTGAATTTAGGGAATTTTAAGGTGCACCTTACGAGTTGCAAACTGTTTCGCTAGGATGACTTTACAGCATAAAAACTTGAGATTGATTGTCATAGAAATAATAGCTTACTCTGATGAACAAATGTTTACTCTTACGTAATGATTTATAGGAAGTGGCACTGTGGCTCAAGTGGTAGAGCACTCACCTTGAGCTGCAGAACGCAGGGACAGCACCCAAGCCCATTGTTCAAGCCCCAGGACTGACCAAAAAAAAAAAAAAAACGAAGAATTAATTATTATAGATACTTCATAATTTTATCCTCTACAAGAACATGTCTATTTTTTCTGTTGACTTTTAAATATGTAATGTAGCATTGAAAACGGCATCTATGCAGAATTAAATAAAATGCAAACAGGTACTATTTTGAATGTGTCTGGTATGGCATATTCAGTATTTGAAAATGAGTAGTTAGTAGTCTTAGGAATGTTGAGGAACACATATATTCTGTCCTCTTAACAATTAGTCAGTTTTCAGTTTTTAAAGTTAGGGTTTCCATAGAATTGAACTGTTTTCTGTTTTAGTATGAGGCAATACTAAAATAATGTTTTTTTTTCAAAATAATGGCAAGTATATTCTGAAAATATTGTATAGTTTGATAACATTCCAGTTGATGTCCCTCTGATAAAGAAAGATCTAACTCAAGTTAGCAGCCAAAATATTCATTTTTTAAAAGGTAATACACATAGAATAATATTTACTATATCAATAAAGTGAAATTATATTTTATGTAGCTCATTTTTAACTTCATTTTATTGTCAAGGTGATATATAGAAGGGGTTGCAGTAATTGTAAGGTATTGAATACATAACATGTCAAAATTTTTACGCCCTCCCTCATTTTTCTCACACTTTTTCTTTACCCCAATACTCCTCACAAGATGTAATGTAAATTTCCAACATGTTGTCCTGTGAGTATGGCTATTGCATTGGTTTACCTTTTGTCCTTTGTCTCACCATTTTATTGTTCTGCTTCCCTTGCCAAATGAAGATAAATGTATATACAATACACAGGAGACTGAAATCAAATACAACAGTGGACAAACCATACGGGAAAACACAAAACAAAAAAGAAGTCACATAGTACATTAAAAACAACAACCAAAAAGAAAAACCTCTCTTTCCATATCTAGGAGTTTATTTTGCTCAGCATCATTTTATAGGGTCATTTATACATAGCTATTGAGCCATTCTGCTCATCTGCTAGGACTATCTTAGATATTTCCTAGTTATTACAAATGAAGGAAACCATGGAATCTGTTTCTTTGTGTCTTGCTTATTTTTCTTAGTAGGATTTTTCCAAGTCTTTCCTTTTCCTTATGAATAGGAAGCATAGAATTACTCCGTACATATATAAACCACATTTTGTCAATTCTTTCATCTACTGAGTGGCATATTGGTTTAAAACATGATTGCATGTAAATATCACTAAAGGCCATTCAAAAATGACAGATTCCACCTCACCAGATATAACAATATCATGACTTCTAAGTAAGATAGTATTTTATGCTGGTACAAGTGTTGAGATATAGGATGAGTCTAATATATATCTTAAACTGAATTAGGCAGGAAGATATCCAATATCATGTAGGATCAAAATGGTAGTGACAAAATATTCCCTTGAGAAAGATATAGGAGCCTGCCACAAGTATGAAGTAGTTCAGATAATTTTGAAGCATTTAGAAGTGCAAGCTCAATTATGTCTCTTGAAATAATAATTATGTAAGTGGAAAGGCAAAAGAAGGGTAAGAGAAGAAAATAACTGACAGTAGATCATTGTCCCAAGTTAGAGTATAAAAATACATAATCTATAACTTCCAAGTAAAAGAGAGACCAATATAATACGTACACTTAATTTAGGTACATGCAAAATATTTACTTGGCTTTTCCCTACTTAATGTTCCAAAATAAATGAACACTTATAAGAAAAGTTATGTGATTGCAATTGCTTCAACTTGAACATTAATAGTGATCAGCCCTCTTTTTCTCACTTTGCGCTTGGAAAATAGTTCCTAAGTTGATGATGTTGTTGCTGATTAGAGTCAGAGTTAGGGGCTTCTACTTGTACAGTTATCTCAGAATAGTTTAAAGCAGTTTTCTTCCCAAGATATCCAACTACCTTGTCTGAACCTGTACTTTGAACACACCCTCACACCTGAGCACATTATTTAAAATTATACTTAAGCTTTTCTTGGCACATTCTACTTTGTGCCTTTGTCTTCTTTGCACATTCCTTTTGAGTTCATCGTTGCTCTATTTCCATTTCGTCTGTACAAACTGCTAAGAACATTGTTCAACTACCACTTCTTATTTGTACACGCCCAGTCTAAGTATGAAGGTACTTTGTCCATGCTAAGCAATAGGGTAATAGTAACTCTCTGAGTAGAAAAGTTCCACAATATAACCCTGTGCCCACATTCGAGAATGTAGAATTTAAAGCACTTTGCAACAAACAGTGATATTAGAATCGAAAGGCTCCTTATGGACTTTTTCCTGGATTTCATTAGTTTACCCAGGAGAAATATAAATATCCACAAAATTTGGAGCTAATTAGTAAGTATCCGAATTAACATTAGATCCTAGATGTTGTGTTAATACAAGTCACGATTGTAGTATTGTTAAATCAGTATCCTTCACTCCTTGACAATGTGTATGAGAAAATGAAAGAAAGACATTAAAGCAAAATATCTTATCTTTTTAGGCATTTAATCCTAGTGGTGAGAGCAATGTCTGAACTTTTCCATTCAATAAAAGCTTGAATTTATAAGAACATTTTCCTACATATAAGAATTTGTGTCAGGTTTGTTGACACAGCATGGAGGTATACCTAACAAGAATTAGATTTCAATAGTGTATAGGGCAGTTATGGTTTGTCAATGGCTATTGAGGCATTTTCTGTTCTAAAGTGGAATCAATTCCAGGAATCTTCAGTCACATCAGTAAAGCTGTATGTTCAACCTAATACTTGGTGTTACTTGTCCTACATTTATAATGAGTAGGCTGATAAGATATCCAAACATATCTAAATATATTTCAATAAAATTCCAAACTGATATGGATAGATGGGTCACTAATTGGAACTGTAGGACAGATTAGGCTTGTCTGTGCTGAAGTTCAATCTATAATCTCCTGGCTAAATAAAGTTTTCAAAAATATTCACAGAATATCACTAAGAAAAGTTCATGACATTTATATCTGTATAACATTTCCAAGGTCAGGATTAAAGCATTTGTTCCCAACATTTAGAATCAACAGGATCTGTTGAATAAATGGATCCAGATTTTTATGTCCTCATATTCATATCTCGACGTTTAATCAATATGACTTTCACCAAAACACTGTTCTTATTGAACTTGTTTATGTCATTTTACCTTTCAAATCCAAATAGCAGATTTCCTTCAATATCTTCCTGAAAATTCTTTCCTTCCTTTTCTTCTGAAAATCTGTGTTTCTTAATTTTTTGTTTCCTTATTTATCTCTTTCCTCCAATCTTGTCCACACTGGTACTTACATTGTTCACACTTTCATCAGAACTTTCCTTTTCCTCTTCCCTTTAATAATGTCACTGATTTTATGATTATTTTTCCTATTCATGGTCGTGAATATTTTGATGATGTCCAAACAGACCTATCTTTGCATCTGTTTAACATAAACCTTAGAACTATCAGAGAGTTTTTTCCTCTAAATCCATCTCTTCCACCTGTAGTCCTTATCACCAAGAATGTAACTAACACAGTTAGAAGACAGAGATGAGGAAAACCTTTAGATTTCCTCTTACCCTACCTCCATCCATTAGATAGGATGAATGATCATGATTTTCTCAGTTTCTGTCACTAATGTAATATCTATGTACTCCTTTTTGTGCCCCTGACACCAGCCTATTGCAAATACTGATCACCAGTCACTCAGACTTAAAACAACTGTTTACAAAGTATGCATTTCTCCCCATAGTCTTTTCATATTGTTCCTCTCCATCACCCAATGACTCTCTTTGTAAGCACACAGAGTGAAGAACTCAGACAAAAATTCTAGTATCATTATTTACTCACAACATTGACTGGTGATCTTACATTTCTCTGTAAATGGATGTAATCTACCAGAAATATTGAAGAATATATTTGTTGAATTCTAGAGCAAGGAAAAAGAAAAGTGAAGAGTCCTTACATTGTCTACCTTAGCTTTCAAATAAGGAAAGTGTCAAATTCAGACTGTTGGTATATAGTCAGAAATACTTTCATGCAGAAATAAAAATAAATTTTAACTCCTGGCTCTATAGCCTGTGTCCTTTTATGGTAACTGCAGATATGTAAGTAGTATTATGTAAATTGTGTTATGTGTTTACAGCTGTACTGAAGAACATACTCTTAATATATCATTGGAAAACATTGTTTATTGAATGATATCTATATGAGAATGTTATTTGAACTAATCACACAAAGTTGAAACCTACAACTTAGTCCATCAAAATGTGGAAATAAACGATTTTATTTATAAGAAAATAATACCACCAAGAAAAGTGAGTATACATTAGAAAGCCTGCTGGAATAACATTAGGGTTTTTACTGTCTCTACCTGTTTATGTGATTGAATTTCTTGATAATCAAACTCTCCTCTTGTTATTCTGGTTTTTTTTTTTTTTTTTGGTTCGTCATGGGGCCTGGACTCTGGGCCTAGCACAGTCCCCCAGCTCTTCAGCTCAATGCACTCTACCACTTGAGCCACAGTGCCACTTCGCGCTTTTTCTGCTTATGGGGTGCTGACAAATCAAACCCAGAACCTCATGTAGGCAATGCCAGCACTCTGCCACTGAGCCACCTTTCCAGCCCTCCTCCTGTTACTCTTATTGTTCTAATCCAACGCTGTTTATAACTAGGCATTCAATGTGGAAAATCCATTTTCAAGTATGTCTAAGTTTTTTTTCCTTTTCAATCACAACATCGTCATTATCAGGCTACACTGTGGTCATCATCTTCTTCATCAAAATTATTATTAGCATCATAAGTGCTAATCATTGAACGTCGGATATGTGTCTATGATTTTATTATTATTTGTCTTTTGATTAATAATTTTAATCTTACCACTGTGGATGCATCCATATTGAAATTTTGAACAAATAAATAAAAACTTAACCATATCAGGTAGCATGACAATGTGCTTATAACAAATTACAGAATAGATTTTTGGAAGCGTTGCAAATTCCTAATCAGTATGAATTTATTTCCTCTCTCCCCCAAACTACAATCAAATATTTAAGAGTTTGTGCAGAACCTTTTCAAGTAATATACTGTAAATGTAACTACAATATCATTTCTATATCTAAAATTACCTTGAAAGTAATAAACTCTACTTTCTATTGAAATATTAGTTATTTTATTCTAGGAAACTTTTAGAAAAATATACTGTATATCTTTGAAATGAAAAAGGTCAAAAATTGTAGCATAAAAGTTTTAGAGGGAGTCTGTCTTCTCTCACTCTCTCTCTCTCTCTATATATATATCTTATATATATATATATATATATATATATATATAAATATTATGTGTAGAATAGTACATTTTTAGAGATAATTTGTCCTCAGATATATATACATATATCTAAATTTATGTGTAGAATTATATACATTATAGCGAAACAAGCATCTTAAAATATAATTAAAATAAAAAAAAAAAAACTTCTTGAAACCAAGTGCCCATAATTCACCCTTATAATAAGAGCTATTCTGGGTGCTGAGGTCTTAGAATTGTTTTCGAAACTAGCCCAGACAGAAAAGTACTTGTTAGATTCTTATCTCCAATTAACCACTAAAAACAACACCCACAACAACAAAATGTATCACATTAATTTCACAAAAGCATGTTTTAACTGCTGTGAACATTTCTTAGAAACATGAATACATACCCCTGGAAAATATTAAGTAAAATAGTATAGAATATTTACGTCTATGTTAAAGACATGACTATTTAGATTGTTTAAGGTATTTAGGTAATGATTAGAATTTAAGAATAATGATAGGTAGGTCATATATTGGGACTGTTTTTTATTCTATTTTACAATAGTAATAAAATGATATTTATAATGATTATATTAAATTACTCTTCCTTGGTATTTGAATTATAATAAATGATAAATATTTTTAAATGATTTCAAAAGCAAAGGAGTATCAATTCTTTTGTAATTTCAAAACAATTAAGAAAATGATTTCTAGGCTGGTTCACTCTAAGTCTATATTTGTTTTCTTGTTCTAGTTTTCATATGTTAGTAGAAATTAAAATTCCAAAAATTTAATGGATATTAGCAGTCAGGAACATCTTCACATACACTAATATTGGAGTCCGTTAAGTGGAATTGTTTTATTTCATTTGTTACTTTCACAAATAAATCAAGATTATTGTGTATTTTGTTCTTTCACTGCTTTTGGCTTTACCTTGAGAACACGTTTTTACTAACAAAGTAGAGAGAAGCAATTGGATTGAGCAAATAACATATGACTTTTCTAAAATGCAGATGCATAGACTTGTGTCTTCTGTCATTTGCTGTAAGTTTCTTCCAGAAAAGTTTCTCAATTACTTTGAAGTTTTCCCCTTCCCCTCCACAAATTATACCGACATCAAATACAGTGAAAGCAGGGGTTATACTGTGGGGGAGGGACATACAAAGCAACAAAGAAATGATCTTATAAATTTGTTAGAAACAATCACATGAAAGAAAAAAAATCTGAATACCTATCTTAGGGTTAATTTCCCTAACATCACCTTATCTGACCTTTTCTGCTTGACTCAGACATATACTAGATATTAAAAATAAGGGAAACCATGGGAAAAAAATAGGGATACAGGTGGACTCATTGCAACAATGAGATGTACAAGTCGTTAAGTCGAAAAATGAACTTTACACTTTGGTGGGAGGGAATAGCGGGGAGGATTGGGTGGGGCGGCGGGGGAGGATGGAATGGGATAGGAAGGGGAAACAAAGGAGGAGGCTACAATGTTTGATAAGAAATGTACTCATTATCTTGCCCATGTAATTGTAACCCCTCTGTACAGGATTTTCACAATAAAAAATAATAAAAAAATACTTAGAATTGATGTATAATTCCTAGGTACTCCAGTTATCACATATATTTTTGGATTGAGTTATTTCTGTATAAACTCAAACGGACAAAATACTCTCAAAATAAACAGAAATCATATCTGTGTTTTAAATGCAGTAGTTCACAATGAGTTTTTAGCCAACTCCAAAAACATCTTTTTAGCGATTCTGCATTTTGTGTGAAGAAGTTTAAAAGTAGGTTTTTTTTCCTGACACTTACAATATATTATCTCCTTTTATTGTATACATTTTAGTGCTTTGGAAGTGAATTTTACCTTCATAGGTTTTCAAAGCCTAATTTTCACAAACTTGCATTTCTTCAAAGAGAAATGCTGTAAATTTCAGAAGAGACATTAAAATAGATATAAAATTCAGTTACAGGAATTTGCCCAGCATACGTCCTGTATAGTGTGTCTTTTCAAAATTTGTTTTTGGGGATCATTTCCAGGGTCTCACACATACTATTCAAGTTCACTGTCAATTAACTATATTCTCTGTCCAAAAAAGTTTTTACTTCTGTTAAATACATTCATAGAAGTGTAATGCCTGAATCCTATACAATTCTCTTTCACCTTTTGAAGGTTTGAAAACTTGTTTGCTAAAATGATTGCAGTATTATACAAATCGATCACTATAAGAAATATATCAATTTCTCCACAAATGAATTACTATATTTTGTGTCCTATTTTTTTTTTTTTGGTCCCGTCGTGGGGCCTGAACTCTGGGCCTGGGTGCTGTCCCTCAACTCTTCAGCTCAAGGCTAGCACTCTACCACCTGAGCCATAGCGCCACTTCTGGCTTTTTTTCTTTTTGCTTATGTGGTGCTGAGGAATCGAACCCAGGGCCTCAGGCATGCAAGGCAAGCGCTCTACCACTGAACCACCTTCCCAGCCCTGTGTCCTATTTTTATATTATGGTCATAATAGTGATTTTTCTTTTTATTATTTCTTAGACACTAAAGAGGAGCTTATTTCATATGCTCCTCCTATTGACTATTAATTTACATATGTAATTTAAAGAAATATCCTATTCAGGAAAAAAATTATATAGAATTAGAAGATATTAAAATACTTGTTTCGGAATCATTGTAGCATTAACATTGTAGCATTAACAAATATGTGCCCTCTATCTGTTGGATATGTTTTCATTTCTGTTATAGTGTCCTTTGAATTATGAAAGGTTAATACTTGATATAATACAGTTCTTGCTTTTCTTTAGCTACTAATGTTTTCCATGTCAAATTTTTAGAAACCTTTACTGAGCCAATGTTATGAATTTTTATATTTATATTTTATAGGTTTTTACATCTCACATTTAGGTTGATAATCATTCTTTATAAGGTTTGAGGTAGGCCAGGTGCCAGTGGCTCATGCCTGTATCCTAGCTACTCAGGAGGCTGAGATCTGAGGATCGTGGTTTAAAGCCAGCCCAAGCAGGAAAGTCCATGAGACTCTTATCTCCAATAAACCACTAGAAAACCGGAAGTTTTGCTGTTGCTCAAGCAGTAGAGTGCTCACCTTGAGTTGAAGAGCACATGGACAGTTCCCAAGCCCAGAGTTCAAACCACATGACCAACATACAAACAAACAAACAAAGGATTGAGGTAGTAGTCTAAGATCATTCTTTAAATCTAAAGAGGAAATTGTGCCAATACAACCATTTAAGATTCTGCTTTATTTCATAAAGTCATAGCATCCTTTTCAAAAGTCTGTGGTCCATAAAACTAAGAATTTATTTTTGAAAAATCTGTTACCTTCTTCTATGTGTCTGTTCTTATAGTAGAACTATGTTATCTTACTAAACAAGGTAATACGATTCAAAGCTAGTATGAAGGCTCCAGCAACACCATTTTACAACATTGCTCTGACTGACCTGTATTCCTTGAATTTACACATGTGATTGTTGAGCATGTGGACCAATATTCTCCAGAGATATCTAGATGTTGGATAGTCACTCATATTTCACACCTTGTGAAAACACAAACCCCCGATATTATATTTAGAAAAATGTCTTTAGTGATTGCTCAAAGCAAATAAAATTAATTTAGGAATGAGTTAGGTTTAGATAACATTATAGCATAATAAAGCTGAATGATAACGACTTGAGCTGTACTGCAGAACTGGGGGGGGGGGGGAAGAATGGTGGACCAATAGGAGCTGTATGTCATTGGTATTGTTTCAAAAAACAGTAAGACTTCAGAGAAGAGAAGGAGAAAAATAAAGTGTCCTGAATTAAGTTTCTTTTTAATCCACCTGATAGTTTGGACTGAAAGTCAGATAACATGAAAAAAATAAAATAGAAAATAAAGCATTGTATAGAGCTGTTACAATGTAAAAAAGCTGTAATAGGAATATAATTAATTTCCAAAGAAATAAGAGAAAAAATAACAATAACAATTGCTAACGTGGATAGAAGTTGGATCACATGCATGAAAGAAAAAAACCTTAAAATACATATCTAAGGGTTCATTTTCCTGACATCACATTATCTGACCTTTTCCGCTTGACTCATACATATACTAGATATTGCAAATAAGGGAAACCATTGTCAGTATAACTGTGGAGGAGATGGGGAAAAACCAGTTGTTTAAGGATACAGGTGGACCTGTTGCAACAATGAGAAGTACAAGTTGTCATGTCCAAAACGAGCTTTACAATGTCGGTGCGGGGGGGGGGGGGGAGGGGGGAGAAGGGGGGGAAGGAGAAGGATTGGGATTAGGGGGGAGGGGGGAGGCTGGGAAGGGAGGTGAAGGGTAAACAAAGGAGGAGGCTGCAATGCTTGGTAAGAAATGTAAGCATTATCCTGCCCATGTAATTTTAACCCCTCTGTACAGTATGTTCACAAATAAAATAAAATTAAATAAAAAAAAGAAGTTGGATCACATTTTATCATATATAATTTTGAAAAAGCTTACTAGGAATGAAAATTTAAAAGTCATAACTTAAAACACAATTTGTATTATAACTAAACAGTATAGTTCAGTGGTGAAACATTGGCCTAACATATGGGAAGCAATTGTGTGATTTCCTAAGCATTACAAAGTACACAAAAAGCACACACACAAAAAACCCACATAAACACACACAAACCATATACACACATTTGGAATATTGTTATTATCATATGAAACAGAGGAAATTATCACAAACAGTAAAAGTATTTTAATATATGAAATCATAATATTGCTCATAGTATTTAAAAGTTTAGTAGAAATAAAATAGTCACAAGATACTTGGATTCTTATAGATTAAGTAAATTGAAAATTAAGAAATAAAAGACATGAGAACTTTGCAAACAAGTTTTAAATAATAAAAATTTTGAAACATGTATCCTTTTATTTTGACAAAAGATTGTTGTTACTGGTGTTTTAATTCAAGATTTAGAATATGATAACCAGGTGCTCTATATCTTGCTAGGGATGGCTATATCTCTAATGATTTCACTCTGGAAATTTATGATAAGGTCTCATAGTTTCCCATTCTCTCCCGAATTACTAACCCTATTTACACTTCCCACCATAGTTAGAAAATGGAAACCACAAATCACTATGCCCAGTTCAAAGAGACTTTTTTTTTTAATTTAAGTACAAATATTGCCAAAAAGTGACCATGTAATGAAGGCTTTTTTAATAAAGTATGTGCTTCTTGAAAATAAAGTATTTGTTACCTGGACAAATATGTTTAGAACTATGAGATAATAAATTTATTTAAATTCACCAACCATATAAAATTAAAAAAAATAATTTTTAAATATTCACATGTTAACTATTTTGAAAGCAAAATATATGTCTGAATAATTTACATGTGTTAAAATTATACAAAACTAAATTAACTAATCCTACAACTCTGAATAAAGAATTACCCTAAAGAAACAAAAGAAAATAATTAAGCTCAAAATTTGAAATTTAGAAAATAAAATGAAGTGTACTCTTTGGTTGACTTAAGTAACTGTAAGCCTTCTGTATATCAATTTTATAATAAAAAATGCATGAACAAAGATAGCAAAGAACCTATTGATCAATGACGACAGGAAAAGCATCAGTAGTTTTTTTTTTAATTTTTATTTATTTTTTATTGTGAAAATACTGTGCAGTTGGGTTACAATTAGATGGCAAGATAATGAGTACATTTCTTAACAAGCATTGTAGCCTCCTCCTTTGTTTCCCCTTCCCATCCTTTCCCAGCCTTCCCCCCTTTTCCCCACACAATCTTCCCCCCCACACCAAAGTTTTAAAGTTCATTTTCGACATGACAACTTGTACTTCTCATTGTTTCAATGGTCCACCTGTATCCTTATTTAAATGACTTGTTTTTCCCCTTCCCCTACACAAATTATACCGACATCAAATACAGTGAAAGAAGGGGTTATACTGTGGGGGTGGGGGGGGGACATACAAAGCAACAAAGAAATAATCTTATAAATGCGTTAGAAACAAATGCATGAAAAAAAAAAACATTTGAATACATTTCTTAGGGTTCATTTTACCTAACATCAACTTATCTGACTTTTTCTGCTTGTCTCAGACGTATAGTAGTTATTGCAAGTAAGGGAAACCATGAGACGTATGTTTCTTTGGGCCTAGCTCACTTCGCTTAATATAATTTTTGCCAAATCTTTCCATTTCCTAACAAATGGGGCAATGTCATTCTTTCTGATGGAAGCATAGAATTCTTGGGTTTTTTTTGAGTGTGCAAAAAAATCAATGAAAGAGGTAACAATATTCCTTCCATAATAAATGTACTCATTACCTTATTTATGTAACTGTATCCCTCTGTACATTACCTTTACAATAAAATTAAACTGAAATTAAAAATAAACTAAATAATATACAAATTAAGAATTCATAGAGAGCTAGGAAGGTGGCTCAGTGGTAGAGCTCTTGCCTTACATGCTTGAGGCCCTGGGTTAGATTCCTTAGCATCACATAAACAGAAAAAGTGGTGCTGTGGCTCAAATGGTCGAGTGCTAGCCTTGAACTAGCATTGAGGAACAGCATCCAGGCCCAGAGTTTAGGTCCCAGGACCAGACCCCCCCCAAAAAAACAGAATTACTAGAAACCATTGGTTAAAAACTTTTTAAAATACTGCTCTAAGTACCCAAGTAATATTATTTGATGATACTATTAAAATACTTCAACTTCAGCAGAGAAGCCAAATGTTTAAAAACTGTTACAAAATAAAGTAATAAATCAGAATATATTAATATTAATAATAATCATAAGATGAATTTATAGTGGTAGTCAAATATGTAAGAAATGAGGCAATTTGTCATTCGTTTGCACTTAATACGTGAGAAAGATTTTTCTAGGTCTTTTAATATATAATAAATTTAATGAAGAAACTATTTTGTTACATCATATGATAATTAGATGAAGCTGATATTAGAGCAAAGAGCAGATTGTACTAAGTTTCTGGATGTTAAGGTATATACTTATTTTGGTTGTGGGAAATTGTGTTCAACTTGGGGTCTTGTTTTTGTTGGACTGGTGTCATATCAGTGGTTAATTTTAGGATAAGGGTTCCCTTTCCACAAGAACATGCACCTGATCTGTCGTTTTAGCCTTCCCATTATCAATGGCATAAGAGTTGCACACCAACTTGTCTAGCTTCCTACCTTGGCTGGCCTGGATTCTGCAGTCCTTCCAATCTTAACCTGTAGATAGTGCAGGATGGTGGAAATGATCCAATGCACCCAGCTATAGATTGAGAAGGAAGTCTACTAAACTTTTGGCCTGGGTTCTGTTCTCAAGCCTCCTCAGTAGTTAAGAGTTCAGATGGGAGCCCCTGGTGCCAAGCAGTAAAAGTATTTCTTAAGGCAACTAGACATATATATGACTTAGGCATGTGAACAACTCAGGACAAGAATAAAAGAGCAGTGAAGCATAGAGGACAGGCTCAATTTTAACTAGCTACTTGGAGGATGAATAAGCTTAGCTAGCTTCTCTGAAGGCTGAGATATGAAGACCACTATTCAAAGCCAGTCCAATCATGAAAATGCATGCGATTATCTCCAAAAAAACAGGAGTGGAACGATGGTTCAAGTAGTAAACCACTATCCTAGGTCACAGAAGCTTAGAGATGATCAATGAATGAGCACTTGCACATGCATGTGCGTGTATACACATGCATGTGTACACACACACACACATAAGTATTGCAATGCGAAGTTCTTTTTTTACCTTTCTGTACTCTATTTCCCTGTATTAGTTTACAAATTAACAAAATCAGCTAAGCACCTATTTACATAAACTCATCATGTTTCTCTAAAGTCAACTCTCTTTTTGGAAGCATGCTTTTATTTGACCCAAATATAAACTATTCAGGAGTTTGATTCTTCTCCCTCAATTCTATAGAATTAGATGATTGTTTAGCTTCCTCCTAGCAAAATAATTTTGTGAAATCCTGCATCAAGCAACGCATTTCTTTCACTGGAAGGAAAGCCTCTTACAAACAATTAATAATAGGTTTTTCTTCTCTTTGCTTACATCTGTAGTTTAATTATCTGCATATATTTCATGATCTGACTGTATATGACAAAGACTGCTGTGAAAATAAAAAGACCCTTCGCAGTATTTATCATTTATATACCATCCATAGATATGATGGTGTTTAAATATTATTGAAATTGCTTGGGAATAAATCATGTTCATCTTGACTATCGTGAAAAAGAAGAATTGGTTTCTCAGCACTTTAGGTAAGAACTTGATTGAAAGAAACAAAAGGAAAAGTGAGGAACAACTCAACACATACATTGAAATGAAACACAATAAAAAAATAAAAATAACCCAAGAAAACAAATTAATTCAGTACTCATGAACCTGCAGGAAATGCAAAGACTTAAAAAAAACATCAGCTATGACGAGCTTATGAAAATCCATACTACCTGGGAGTCTACTGTTGTGAGGATAGAGGATAAAGCCCAGACTGGACAGTAAGATCTGTACACAATGCCATGCACCTGTTATTCTAAATTCCAGGAAGAATAACATAACATGGACTGAACCCAAGGTCATACACAAGTATCTGAAAAATAATAAGGATAATTTAGGGTTGGGGACATGACAAAATGGCAAGAACACCCATTTAGGGGGCATAAGACATTCAATTCAAGCTCTAACATTTGGGTATTAAAGTAAAAATCTATGATTTTAAATAATTGGAAAAATTGTAAGATTTGAGTATTTGAGTGGAAAAATGAATGAGAGAATGAACCCATAGTGCAATCCTTTTAACTTAAGTGAAAATGTTTTATGGTACTTCAGAAAAAACAGAGTTACCTTGCAAATGAGCATGGTTGTGCATTTGGGTGATGGAAATACTTTACTTACACATGTTTAAATTAAATAGATGTTTATTTGGGTAGATTATACTTCTTGAACTAAGAGCCCGGATGATGTCGCTGAGATTTTTCTCTCAAGGCTACCACTCTACTACTTTGAGCCACAGTTCCAATTCTGATTTTCTGTTGGTTGTTTGGTGATAAGAGGCTCCTGGACATTCTTGCCCAGTATGGGTTCAAACCATGATCGTCAGATCTCAGCCTCCCGAGTAACCAGGATGCCAGGCATGAGCCGTCGATAGTTTTAATAATTTAGTAAATTGTACAGTTACTGAAGTTATACATTATCATTATAACCTGTGTAATATATGTGTGTATGTATATATCAATGCATACGGATAGAAATATTTTAACATATTTTTGTATCTACAGTAGATTTATGAAATCATCCATTATAAAATTAAATGGAAACAAAAGTTAATAAGGAGCAAATCAAAGGAAATTATCACATGTTTCTTGTTGTTGAATGGAATGAGAATTGCGAGAATCAGTTTGGGAAAACCGTCTCTACGTTAACAAAATGGATAAGAGCTATTAATTCCAATCCATCTATTTGCCCATGTTGTGCAACTTCACACATGAGTGTCAAAATCAAACCACACTTTTTGCCTTTGTTTTAAACTCACCTGTTATAATTTATGGGTTAGATGAAGTAATCAAATAAAGATTAAAATAATATTATGTGAGGCTATGAATTAGAGCTGAAAATGATTTTAAATATGATAATAGCTAATTAAATTACATATTTTTTACTTTTACTCTGTCATGTCCCTCATTCCCACATTAGGAAAGTATATAGAAGGTTCTCACTTAATTATATGTCCAATTATGTAAAAAATGTATTGAAAGAATATGGGCACATTGTGGTTTTAGCTTATTGAGACCTGTAGGGGGAAATGTGTTTCTGAGGACTTGCAATACATTGTGATGAAGATGAAGGGAGGGATATTCTTATTCTGGAAAACTAGCTAGAGGATTGCTCCTATAAAGGTAGTGATGAATTCTTCCAAAGGGTTACAGAAAATCACTTTCACAACCATGTTCACTGCTGCACTATTCACCGTAGCCAAGTTACGGAAACAGCCCAGATGTCCTTTGGTGGAGTGATGGTTGGAGAAAGTGAGGCACATATACACAATTGGATTGCACCCATCCATTTGAAGACTGTTACATTATTTGCAAAGAAATGGATAGATCTAAAAATATATTAAGTGAACTAAGTCAGACCCAGACACACAAAGGACCCAAGCTCTGTCTCATATTTGGAAGATAGAAATTTATACAAGTTTACACAAAAATATTAACCAAAGCATGCTATTTGCAGAGGATTATTTCAAAGGTTTAATTTCTTATGAAATTGAACTTTACTCCAACAAAATGAATACCAGGAAACTATCACTTGGAAGATATGAGGGGAAGTCAAAAGAAAGGAATAAAGAGAGTTATGGAGGAAGAGAGTGAAGGTATAGTATTTAATTCAGATAGTATGAAACTAGAAAAAAATTAAAGTGGGGTGAGGTTTGGAAGGGTGTCGGAAAGCTATATAAAGATCCATTATACTTAAAAAACTGATTTGTTTAATGGAAATTCCCTTGTACAAGTATTTAAGATAATAAAAATATAATTAAAAACAATGGAGAGATTTGATCTTAAATTCTATTTCCATCTCTTTTAAAAATGAAATTATTTGCACTATAATTTGATCAGAGGGATGGATTTTGTGGCTAGCTAGATCATTGCACATCTGTCTCTCTCTTCCTCTCTCCCTTTCATGGTTCTCATAGATAATAAGATTGCTCCATAATTATCCTAATTTATTTTGCTTTTATATTTTTGGTTGCATCATTTCACTTTCTCCTCTGCCATTTCCCAATTCATTTACATAGAAAGCATTATTTCCTATTTTCTCATTCCTAGAATAAGCTGCTCATGAAGACACCACTAGTCCTCATTTTCATTCTGTACCTTTGAATACGGAGGAAAATCTTTCCTCTGCTCTCTACCAATTCCCTACTCTCCAGTTAGAATAATTTAGAATAGTAAAAATGAAAAAAGAGAAAATAAATAATAGTGAAAAAAACAAATGCAGAAAATTCACCGGATTTTTCTGACCATTTCATCCAATGTGAACTATTGGGAAAATACATGGACAGCTCATTCTCACTGGCACTCAAAGTCTCTGGTTAGACAATTGCTATGAAGTTGAAGAACAAGATGAAAAAGTGAGAAATGGTATCAGTTTTAAGAAAAAAATGGCGAAGGATTCAAGCAAATTTCTTCTTTGTTCTGTTGAAAATAACCGCCTTACTACAGTGCAGAGACGACTTTCCAAAAAGGCCACTCATGTGAATACTAGGGATGACGATGAGTATACCCCTCTTCATCGAGAAGCCTACAGTGGACACTTAGACATTGTCCATGAGTTGGTGGCTCAAGGTAGATATTCCTGGAATAATTGTGAATGGCTGGACACCCCTGCACAGTACTTATACATGGAATAATACCACAGTGGCTTCTTTATTTCATCATGATACAGATACAAAGCCCAAACTAAAGGCCTCTTGACCCCCTTGCATCTTGCTGCTGGGAATAGATATAGCAAAGATATGCTGGATCTCCTTCTGGTGAACCATTATTTCAAACCATGTCTGAAGCACAACTTGGAAGAAGCTGCATTTGATATTGCCAAAAGGATAAGTATGTATTACTACCTCTTTGAAGTTTTGGAAAGCTGTACAAATTGTTTTCCTAAGTCCTAATGATTCAGTTAAGTTTCTTAAATTTCAAAATTGCCAGTCCATCCTATGTGTCCATACAAAATATTTTCACAATACAAAGCAACAGCAATATCTTACTTTAAAAATTCATGGATTCCATGGTATTCGTCCAAGTGAATTGCCTGACTTTGATGTCAAAATATATTCGAGTTGTTTGTATACATCTATAATGATTTCTATAGAGTTTGTGGTTTTTTAAATCATAAATAATTTTAACTTATCTGTTGAAATGAGTAATACAGAAAGTAAAGATATTTCTGGTGCATGTCTGAAAAAAGTATATTTAAAAATATTTAGTATTCTGTTTGTGTAATGTCCATAACCTATTTCATTCTCTCCTAGATATAATCCTTTGAATTCGACATTGTTTTATAATATTAATAAATGTGTCCTTTCAGATTGCATTCCATATAGAAACAGTTTAAGATTCCTTTAATTCCTAGGTCCTTAAAGAATTTTATTTCTTTAGGATAAAATGACAATGTTATCTTATTTCAAAAGTTTTATAAAGGTTATGCTATGTAAAGGAATTTGTAAAAAGTGAAGATTGAATGATGTCAAACTAACTTTTATTTCTATGAATTACATGTATTCTTACACTTGTATATTTGTAATCAACTTTTTAATAACTGTTTTTAATTTCTTGCATCAGAAGAATGAAAAATATGCAATACTTCACAAATTTTCATGTCATCCTTGTACAAGAGCCATGTAAATCTCTGTATTGTAATTTGGGTAGACGTGCTGCTGAAGCATGTAGTATCCTGGAAATTTAAGTAGTTAATGATGCAGTCTTAAGACAGGCATATATCTTTGGTTGCCTATTTGAAAGAAGGAAACCTTATTGTTCCCAAAATTGCAGTTCATCTTATTTCTGTAAAATTCTGTGTATGGTGGAAAAAACTTATATTGTTTGTTCAATTGCTCACATTTGCAATTTTTTCAATGACTATTTTAAGTCTTTTTCATTTGAAATTGGATCATACTTTGCAGCCTTTATATCTAGGTCCAAAGATGATGGATTTTCTAGTACTTATTTATTAACTGATTTAGCTTTGTGGAGATAATGGAGTCAAAGTAAGCCTTGCTTAAAAGCTACTTCTAAACTTCTGCAGCTTAAAATCTCCCAAATGAGGTCTTACTGGCACAAATGTCTTCCTGACCCTTTATCCTTGCTCCATGTAGGAACAGACCAACCAGAATCTAACCCTGACAACATAGATTTTCTTATTGGAGCAAAACTAATCTGTTACAAGGGATCATAAAGAGACAAACAGTTCAGACAGTACTGTTCAGACTAGAAGGTATTTTTGCAAAATATAATTGTTTATTACACCCTAACATTTCAAAAGAAGCTAAAGCCAAGAAGGTGAAAAAATTGTTCATATGTATGATTACCTAATGCCTTGGCCTGTCTACCATCCAAGCATGCAGGAACTTGCACCACTGATTTTCTATCACCAAATATATTCCATAGCTCCAAAAGAAGTCCATATGTTTCTCCTCCTTACTAGGCTTTAAATTGGTAATGTTTTAATCACAGTGTTTCCTCTTGCCTCTAGGCTGTATATCTCGGAATGGTAAAGCTTTAGCTCTAATTCTACCAAACACTGAGGTAGAGGTAATGGAATAATACTTTAAAACCGTTGCCTCTTGTGGCTCAGTGGTAGAGTGCTTGCCTTGCATGCCTGAGGCCCTGGGTTTGATTCCTCATCACCACATAAGCAGAAAGAAAAAAAAAAAACTGTTGCCTTTGATACCCTTACCACAACAGAACAATGCCAAACATTTTCTAATATTATATATTATTATATATTTTATATTTATATGTGCTGATTTTATATTTCACACAGTGAATCTTATTAGAATTAATTGATAATTTGAAAAATTAATTGATATTTATTCCAATAAATAGATTGGAATATAAATAATCAGGATTAGAATATATATTAGAATATAAAAATTATCAATGCAATGTTTTCGGTATAAACTTGTGATAACTTCTAAATGTTCTTGGTCTTCTGAATTCACATGGTAAAAAAAACAATGTTGTTTGCTTCTAATCTGTAAGGTATTTTACTTTGCTTCTCTGTTTATTGTTTTAACTCGCTGGTCCCAAACTGTTTTTCTCCATGTTTCTGAAGCATTCCTACTGATTATACTCAAATTTTTCTGATATGATGTCTAAAAGCTATTATTCTTCTACAGGATCCACGGGTCCTAGGATCCCAGGTCCCAGTTATCCGCATCATCATATAACTAAGGCAAGAGTTCTCACCTATGTCAATGCAACATGCCAACAGAAAGTAATTGAAGACCTATCTCAATTTCTCATTTTCTATATTTCAGGGCCCCAATTCCTTGAAATGCAGGAATTATCAGTAAGAAATTGGGAAATGCAAGGCAACTTAAAATGCAAGATGAAATCACAAAATGTGAAAGTACAGTAATTCAAACTTTTAATTTTCAGATGACCATCATATATGATTGAACAAGACCACGAATGTCACTAGATCATTTGTAATACCCCTCTCCTAATGATTAATGAATAATTTCATTCCAGCATCAGCAGGCCAAAAAATAGTTCCTGGAACAATAGATCCATATTTGGTCTACCAATGCTAGGAATACTTGACATAGAGGTCAAATATAATTCAGAAAAACATTAATTGAGAAGATCCTTAGTGCTTCAAAACACTGGTACTTCAGTAAAACTTGGTTCTGTAGTATAAAAATGTTGTCATTGTCAAACAAATGATAACCTATATTTAATCTCCTGAAAGTATATTCTTTTCAAATAAACTTTTAAAAATTACATTTGCCAAATAACACTTTACAAGTAGATTATATTTAGTGACATAAATAGTTTTTCAAGGGTAGGGAGCAAGTTACAATAGAGTTTATTTATTTACCCAGCACTAATGCCAAACAGGTTCATCCATTCATTAAAGTGTAGAAATTATACCCCCCATCATTTGTTTTTTCAGTAGGTGACTTCAAAAATTTGTTAAATAGATCAGCCTCCCATATTTCAAACCAAAACATTAGCTAATAAAGTAAATTTCATCACATACTAAGTACATTTTAAAAAATCACAAATAGTTGCCTTATCATATGGTGTTTTGTTTTCCCTATCTGTCTAACATAGTAAGAAATATGACTTTAAGTCTTGAATACGGGTACTCATCAGAGATTTGACAAACATAAAATCTTTCTTCTACTTCTATCATATTCCTCTACAATAGTAAATTTTAGTTTTCTTCTTTTTCCAAAACTTATTGGTAGTAGAAAATATTATCTCATGTAAAATAAAATAACCACAAACCACAGTGCAAAGCCATTTATAAAACTGGTACTTAGGAATACATTCTAAGCATTTTTTAAACTTTCTTGTTGACTACAGTTCATTAAGCTCTTCCAATCATGGGGGCAGTTAAGATCAATGCTAAGGGTTTCGAGCATCTGTTGAGCATTCAGGGAGTGTAACTCATCTTTCTTGACAGCGGCCCGGTATTTTGGGGTCATGGGGGTACCATTGGTTAGGTCGTGCAGATGTTCGGTGGACGTTTTCAGGGAACATGAACTGGGGTTCAATTATAGGCTTGGCTGTCGTTGCCATGGTAGATGTGGGGCCTGTGAACAACTGTTGTATTACAGGGGGAACAACGAGTTTTTGTTCTTGGGCAAAGTTGGATATCTCTGCCCAAGGATACAAAATTTTCTGAGAAGAATTCCCAGGCTTGCCTAAACAGCCAAAAGAAGTGATTGGGCAGGCTTCCTGTGACTGATAGTGTGGGGGAGGCGGTTGTACAAGCGTAGCTGGCTGGCCCCCTGGGTCACCTGTTAGTGGAAGTTGTTGGTTATCTGTGTTCTTGCTGGAATTTTTTGCTGTGTCACAAGAAGATGGGAGTGCTAAAGCAGCTTCGCAATTTTCCTTTTGTTCTGTTTCTTCTTTCAGCGAGGTGTTAAACTCTTGCAGAGTTTCCCCTTCTTCTTTCCCTGATAGACAGGCTTGAATAGCTACTACAATGGGGTAAAAGATTAGGGGCAGCTCAGAGCCATCACGGACTTCCTTTTTATGAACTGCCTGACAGACGAGGGTCCACCTGTCTGGATCCCAAATGGCCCCGGAATCAATCCAGGGATACAATTCATTCACTATTTCCCATATTAATCTAGCTTCCTTTTGTAATACTTTTATCTGCCTACTCCGGAGCAAGGCAACAAATGCTTGTGATTGAGGCTCTCCTGCTGCTGGGGGAAGGTTGCCCATGGAGGCACTAATTTTGCACTAGACCCTCGACCGTCCATCTGCAGAAAGCGATCGAGCCACTCGTTGGGCACCACTTGTAGGGTTAGATCTCCAGCAGGGGGTAAGCATGAACGACTCACACAAGGAACATACGTTGGGAGAACAGGCTTATGCAGGTCTTGTTTATTTCTGCACAAGGGGGGGATTATATAGCCCCAGCTTTCCCAACCTCCTGAGTCCTTCCCAGCCAATTACTTAGTGGGGAGTTGATGTAAGGCACTTGTGATGGGCACTGCTTGGTGACAGGCACTGATTGGTCTTCCCGGGCTTGTAGGGAGCATGGACAGCTCATTTCTGGCAAGCTAGGGAGACATGCCTGTGGGTCACGTCTCTATTAGCAGGAAGTGTGCTTCAACTGCTACTCTAGCTGACTCAACCAGATCTGATTGGCTCTACCCACACTACATCTTCATGGTTTTCCTTTTAAAACTCTTTTATTTGGATGTGGAATTTATTTTCATGTCTTCATTCAATCTGTTCTGCATTGTAGTGAGCTAAATAGGCTCCGTAAAATCACTTTAGGTAGCAAAAATATTAAGACAATGAATATCAAAAAGTTTGGCCTCCCTCCACTCCTGAAGTCAATATGCTTAGCTAGGGCTTCTAAGAATGAGTTTTCTCGTCTTTTCAATTTGCTCAATTATTTTCTGATCCCAAAACTTTTTGGCTTATTTAATAAGTGAAGTCCTCAATATTTCATGTTAATAAGGATATTACATATTGTAAAATACTAAAAAATGTGAAATCATTGGTTTCAAGTATCCAATCAGATTTTTTTCTGTTGTTCAGTGCTTCAAGTGCAAAGATATTGTGGAAAGTATTACAAACAGAAAAGTGTAAACCCAATACCTTCTTTCAATGTTGAGGGCACTTTCTCCCTAAATATTTGGACCCAAATTATCTTTTTCAGAGAATTACTGTTTGGTAATTAAAGTCAATTCACAAATTTTGATGTCTTTTTTTTAAAGAACTTTGAATTTAAATTCCACTACAACCTTGTTTCACACAGTAAGAGTAGATTTCCTGGGTAAGGACAATTCTCAAGGGAACCTACAGGATTTATAGAAAGGTTTCTGAGGTTTGTTTAGTGTGAAAATGAGCCATCTTCACCCACATTGCTCCCTCTCAGCAAAGTCTCCATGGATTACTTTGCATGAACGCCTATTTTCCCAGGCAAATTTAAATTTTCATAATAGGCAAAGTTGTTAAAAAATTTGAACAAATAAAAATTTACCTGTTATAATTTTAAAACTCTTTTGAAATTCTTTTATTAGAAGTGCGAATTCACCAATCCTAACCCCACCTTTACCATGAAAAACAGTTAACATGTTGTTTTCATGATATAGTGTCCATGAAACTATTATTTTCCAGTGGCTTTGTTATGCGTATATAAAACCATATAAGCTGATTCTGAGCAAAATGAACTCCAAGATATGAAAACGAGAATATTATTTGCTTTTGTTGTTTTTAATGTGCTATGTGATTTCTGTTTTCTTTGGGGATTTTCCCCTGGGCTTTATTCCCTGCTGTATTTGATTTTGGTAGCCTGTGTATTGTGTATATAATTAATTAGAGAAGGGAAGAGGAACAAAAAAATGGTGAGACAAAGGACAAAGGCAAACCAATGCAATAGCAATACTCACAAGACAATATGTTGTAAATATACATTACAACTTGTGAGGAGTATTGGGGTGAAGGAAAACTGAAGAAAATCAGGGAAGGGGTATCAAGTTTGCAAAGTTATTTATTCATTACCTTAAAATTGCTGTAACCCCACTGTACATCACTTTGACAATAAAATTAA
The DNA here is from genome assembly GCF_019054845.1 of Dipodomys spectabilis. NCBI lineage: Eukaryota > Metazoa > Chordata > Mammalia > Rodentia > Heteromyidae > Dipodomys > Dipodomys spectabilis. Next base: position 166,500 of record NW_024871300.1, on the reverse strand, counting down.
ATTTAAAAAATAAGCTGCATGAAATAAAATTTCACTGTATTGGTATAGTAAATATTATTCTTTATGTGGTACCTTTTTAAAAATCAATACTGTTTGGCGTCTAATTTGAATAAACTATCCTTTTTAATCAGAGGACCATCAACTTGAATGCTATCTGACTAGACAATATTTTCACAATATACTTACCAATATTTTTAAAAAAGAATAAATATAGTACTTTCTCATACTAAAAGCGAAAACAGTTTAATTCTATGGAAACCTATAACTTTTAAAAGTAAATAAGTTGTTAAGAAGACAGAATATATGTGTTCTTCAACATTCCAATGACCAATAACTACTCATTTTCAAATTCAGAAGATTCCATACCTGAGAGATTCAAAACAGTACCGCCTTGAATGTTATGTAATTCTGCAATAGATGCATTTTTCCATGGGGTGTTACAGATTGAGAGTCAACAGAAAAATAACCACATTCTGGTTGAGGATAAAACTATGCACCATAGGTAATAATTCTTCAAGAGTAAGCAATTGTTTATCACAGTAAGCTATTTTTTTTATGACCACCAATCCCAATATTTATGACATAGAGTCATCCTAGTCCAACAGTTTTCAAATTTTAGGGTGCACCTCAAACTTCCCTTAATTCACATCATGAATAGCTTATCTCTATTGTGAAAAAAATACAACTCTGCTAATGTGATGCCATACATGTTTTGGAAAGAACACCACAATAAACTGGGTTGCATCATTTCCCCCCCACTGTTATTCTTGAGATGGGAACACTTGCAAATATTATTTATATTTATACTTTTTTAACTATCATATAAATTCTGGATGCTAAGGTCAAAAGATTACAGTTCAAAGCCCATCCAGGCAGGAAGATTCCCTAGATTCTTATCGTATAAACTTATCAGCAAAAGTCAGACACAAGTGGCCTTGAGGTTGAAGGGGGAGAGCACGAGCCTTGAGCATAAACAGGCTCAGACACAGTGTCTAGGCCCAGAGTTCAATCCCTAGGACAAACCAATAAAACAAAAACAAAAATAAAAAGAAACCTCAAAACTAACATTTTTCTCATTGGCAAATAATTAAGGAAATAGCTTCCTGTGTTACATACAGGTAGAAGAAAGTAGATGTCACATGATTATTCGCTTCATACCATGTTATAACAAAGACTCCAAAAATTGCTCTTATTCTAAATTTATAAATTAATATCATCAATTTTTGGCAACTCTGTCTACACCATTCACATTATCATTTTATACATTAATTATTGGAATTATCTATTAACTAAGTTCTAATTATAACTCTCTTGAAAGAATATTCTAGGAAAATAGAATGCAAAATCATTTGTGAATTTGTCAATTAAACCCTCTACTTAAAAAGAAATTTTAGCATCCGATAGAATATGAAATTAAAAACAAAATCAAAATATTTATTTTAAATCTAAATTCTAATTTGGCAAGATCTTCAAAATCCTATATTAGACAAACTTTTCTATTTTTCTAGGCTTAAGTTGTTGTAATCCTACATCATTTCTGTGAGATACAACAGAATGATGATTATTTACTTTTTCAAATTTTGGATGGGAATCATGAGTCATTTTGCATCTAGGAATGATCTGTAATGAAGAGAGAATTTAAAACACAAGTGAGGATTAAGTATGAGTTGCATTTCAACGGAAAATTTGACTTCTCAAAACATAGTGACAAAATTAGCCCAAACGTCCAGTTATGTATTCCTTTCTGGTTTGTTTTTTTTTATTAAGACAAAATTATACTACCTGGTCCAGGGAAGGTATCACTATGTAATTCCACTCTCTAGTCTCCTGTCTTAATCTCAGTGCTAGAATTCTAGGCTTGTATCACATTGCCCTGCCATAGTTTCTTGGTTTATTTAATCTAGATACAGACTACCAATTCTGAACTTCTCCAGGGATATTATACACCACAGTGACTGTTCAGACTGCTTATCTACTATTTTCAAAGATGTTCTCACATTTGACACAGGATATGAATATTTTCAGATGCACTTGCGGGGTCTCTGATTCATTCCTCCATGGATGCGATCCCTATAATAATGATTAATTGACTCTCTTACTATGTCTGGACAGTACCTATGTAATATTCTCAAACTTTTTTGAAGGAAGTTCACTTGAGGATTTTCTAATATTAAAAATTATCCCTTGATTCGAGTCTTAATCAGGATATATATTCTGTTGTTTTCTAACTTTTCTACACATTCTGAGAGTTGTTTCATTTGTGTATATTTGTGTGCACATATAAGTGCCTCTGTGTGTTTGTGTATGTTTCTATGTATGCATGCAAAAGCCTCAACCTCTTATTCGGCAATCTTGCTCATAACTGGTATTCCACCACCTGAGCCATTCTTCCAATCCAGCTTTTGGCTGCTTTTTTATATGTACTGTTGGAAAGACTGTTCTGCCCAAGCTGGATGCAAACTGAACTTCCCAGACTCCTTTTCATTCTAAGGTTTTATTTCTCCAGGAGTATCAACTTTTAAACTACAAACATTTTTGTGAGGGTAATGTCTAAGCTGTAGCCCAGATTTTTAACTCAAGAATTCTTTTTTTTTTTGTTTTGGTTGAGGGGGTCCGGTCATAGGGCCTGAACTCTGGGCTTGGGCGCTGTCCCTCAGCTCTTCATCTCAAGGCTAGCACTCTACCACTTGAGTCACAGTGCCACTTTCGGCTTTTTTCTTTTTTGCTTATGTGGTGCTGAGGAACCGAACCCAGGGCCTCATGCATGCAAGGCAACTGCTCTACCCCTGAGCCACCTTCCCAGCCCCTAACTCAAGAATTCTTATAAAGATAGATGAACACACACATTACTTATCCTCAGTTACACTGTTAGAATTGTGATCTAAGCTGGGTTGTGGTGAGATATGAGGATTGGGGTTCAAAGCCAGCCCAGGTATGAAAGTCCCAGAGACTCTTTTCTCCAATTAACTAAAAGTAAACTGGAAATGGCACTGTGGATAAAGTGGTAGAACATTAGCCTTGAGCTGAATAGAAGAGAGACAGCTCGCAGGCCCAGAGTTCAAGTGCCAAGACCACCGCCAACAAAAAAATATACATATACAAGTGAAGAAAAAAAAAAGAAATGTGATCTTAGCCACCAGTTCATTGCTAATATAATCCCTGCTCTCACAAGATGGACATTTTTTTTTTCAGTTAAATCCATGCTCATATATCTGACTTGCTTTGGGAACAATATTATTCTTCCATTCTACTTTCTACAAAATTGCATGATTAGCAAGCATTTTTTAGAATGAGAGTGGCCTCATAATTCATGTCCCATGAAGGAGTCTGGCTTTCTGTATATCACTTCCATAAATCTACATACTGGACATGGCTTTATTGTTTCAATATTGTATTATTTGTAGTTTGCTATATTGTATTGAAGCCTTATACTTAAACACAGAACTTCTCTTTCTCCTATTATTGCTATTGATTCCCTTACTGTTAGCTCATGTACATTTGGGAAATTATGAACAGCACATACACTCACAAAAAGAATGTTCTGAGAACCTTCTTCCCATTTAAAATTCACCTTAATTTACAGAGAACTTACAAAGTTTGAACTCAATGTACTCATGTATAATGTATTTATAAGCAATATGAATTTCATATTTTCTATTTACTGAGTTGTCTCTGAAACACGTGTTACCTCAGGTCCAAAGGTGTCCTAGTGTTGTTTCAGTGAAGCCAGAAAGCATTCATTATATTTCAAGCAGCACCATCGATTGTTACATGAAGTAACTTTTACTGGATGTGGAAAATGACACCAGGAGAGGAATGGAACATAGAGGATTAACAAAGTTCAAGTTACCTTGTGCTTTCCTTTTTACTGTACAAGAAAAGTATCCCAAGACTTGAAGGAAACTCTGTCCCTGGCTTTTCCCCAGTGTGTTCTTTACTCATATAAAATTTTTCTGTAAACTTCTAGTTGAGAGTATTACAAAAGGAAATAATGTACCATTTGACGACCAGCATAGAACAAAAGGAAATAACATTGTTTTAAAAGAGTTCTCCTGCAAAGGAACAAAGAGGTTTTAAAGTGTCATATGGATGGACATTTCACCCCTGAGATGATTCTCTTGATGCAGGAGTCAGTTATCAATTCCTTTGGTCTGGTCCTGAGTTCTCCAGAGCAATAAGGATTCTAAAAAAGCAGGATCCAGTGAGTATGATCAGCAAAAGGAGCCTCTTTTCAGACCAGTACTCTTTTAAGGAAGGTCCCAAAGAAATATCTGGGATTTTTGTTTGCTTGTTTGTTTAGTTTGTACTGGTTCTGGGGCTTGAATCCAGAGCCTGGATCCTGCCCCTGAACAGTTGTCTTTCCTGCCCACCTGCCCCCAAAGCTAGTACTCTACTTCTTGAGCCAAAACTCCACTTCTGGTTTTTTGGTGTTCAATTTACTATAAGAGTTGGACAGACTCTCCTGCCTGGTTTGGCTTTGAATTAAGATAATAAGAAAGCTAAGTGACATCAACTGTATAGACTTCTCTTTTGGAACAAGAAATGTTAGATGAAGTTTATTGTAAAGCTAATATATGACAATTTTTAAAGGAAGAGAATATGCCTAGCAAAGAAGCCATAACTTAAATAACTCAGCAAAAATAGGTGCACTGAATCATTTTGAAATCATTTTTTCTGCTTGGGAAGATTACTGATCTTGTCCGTCCTTTTGGGAAACTTAAAGTAATATTTGCACTTTTTGTTGGTTGTGGGGCTTGAACTCTGATCCTGGGGGCACTCCCTCAGCTCTTCAGCTCAAGTTGAGCGCTCTACCGCTTAAGGTACAGCAACACTTCCGGGTTTCTGGTGGTTAATTGAAGATAATGGTCTCATGGACATTCCTGACCAGGCTGGCTTTGAACCACAATCCTCTGGTCTCAACCTCCTGAGTAGCTAGGATTACAGGCGTGAACCACTAGCACCCAGCTCATATTTGCACTTATGTGCACTGAATGACACTATGTAGACAAATAATGGAAATTTGAATCAAATGATGGCATTGCAGCTTTTCAGAAAATGTGAGGTAGCAATAAATATGTCTTTTCCATGTTGTTTCATTAATGACTCATGAGCTATTGGACCCTTACATTAGCATCCTCTGCCATCTTTGTAGTTGTATTTAGTATCAGGAAATGTTCATAGAGGAATATAGAAGACTGAGATTTTTAGAAAGCAAAAAAGATAAGGTATGAAAGAACAGCACAGAAGGAGATACATTTATTACACAGAAATTAAGAAGTAGCCTAAGAGATTTAGAATGTTAGAGGCAATATGGAATAAGACTAGTTGATAACTATTTCTTCAATAACCAAAAATGGTTCTCTAAAACAATTTCTGTTATACCTTATTTACTGTCATTTGTTCATTAACTCTGGAATTATTCCTTCTCTTCTGTCACTACTGTTAATTTGTCTCTGCCGTTTTGGTGACATGAATGACCAAAAATATTTCCAAATCTCACTTAGACTACCCCTCTCCTTGTGATTAGCAGTGACCATTCAAAAACCTGGAAACTTTGAATTTCCAGAATTAATCTTCACCTGACTTGTAAGCACATTCAAGCCATTAATTGCTGTGACCTAATGAACAAAACTTTTTTTTCAACACAATATCCTAATATAAGTAAAGTACATGAATTAAGGACTATAGTCAGGTGTCAGTGTGACAGACCAGCTCGGCCAGAGCACTGGGACCGATGGGACAGGGATCTCGGGATAGGTGGGCAAGGTGTCGGCGAAGTGACAAACAGACACAGACTCAAAAGTGTTGCATCTGGGTGTATCTTTATTGAGGAGAATTAACATTTTTATACAGTGTGTGATTGTGACATAGATTCTTTGTTTATTTAAGCACGTAATCAATTTTTTTAAAGGCAAAGCATTGATGAATTACATGAAAATTGATAACTATCCCACCAACAGTTTAAGCTAAGTGGTGTGAAACAAGTCTAGCATATTAATAGAATACGTCATCTATTCAGCCTTTTTATGTTTAATAATTAAGAAACCTAAGGCAGGGATGTACTTATTTGTACTCTTTTTATTTTTATTTTTATCCAACAATTTTCATCTTTATAAGGTCCTGTATAAGGAAATGGTTCTTCGGTTGGTTATATTTTGTGTGAAACCACCGTCTATTCCCTATAACGTAAGTTGGACTAAACTTAATATTAACTGTTGGGAGAATCTTTCTTTTTCTTTTATAAAGAGGTCCCTTTTTTTTAGAACTCTCTGAACTACTGGGATAACTCTTTCTAACTTAGTTTAATTCATTGATTTTGTCTGTTGGACATATCTGGAAATTTTAAGTCTATATATTTACTATGCGTGAGCTGCAAAACCGCTTGTGAAGTTGTAGGAGTTTCTGGAGGCAATTTAACATCAGATGATAGATTGATTGGGGCATTGCCCACATTTAAACTTTGGTCTAAGTCTTTATTACTTAGAGAAGCCATCTCTATTGGACTGGAAAGATACAACATGCTCTGTTCGCGGATCAGTAGAAAAATAGCCGAAACGAGAATAAAGGCAACGAATGTACAGCCAAGAAGAATATAGTAAAAATAAAGGTAGAGGCTATAAAGGTGCAGCGAAGTGTATGGGAAGCCTTGAACCAACACCCGCTCCCTGCAGGCATGCTTCCTTGAAGCTCTTTGTCTAACATGATCTCTCACGCAGACTCCGCAGAAGGTGGCATGGCACCAACTGGCCACAGAAAGATGTACACTCAGCTGGAGATACCAGGAACCACTGGAAGTGCAGAAACTTAAGCGTTTGACTTTGTTTCTCTGGCCAGAGACTATTCATTGAATTTGCAGCCCCTTATTCTGTTGCCGATGTCAAATCAGAAGCCATCTATCCACCACAGGCAGCTTTATTAGATGTTCAAATTGGTTATGGAAGTGCCCCGCTCACCTACGCCAGCCTCTCTTTGCGGAACCCAGCTAAGGACTCTTTGCAGACACATCCTCATGGCTGTTTTGCCTGCTGTGATCTCTGCTCCTTTCCAAACGCTTGCTTCAGCAGCTTCCCCTCCATTATGCCTGTGCCTCTCGGACTGGGTTCCCATGGTGTTTGGATATTGAGCTGCTTGTTAGAGGAGGAAACAAGGGTTGTTGTGTACATTGGCAGGCCTGAACTGGCCTGGAGGCAGGACAGACACTCTCCCAGGTGGGACTTGTCAGGGCACAGGGCAGGCATCCTGCCACTGGGCCCTGGGTAACTGTGGTGAGCAGCAGTCACACTGGATCTTCTCTTTCTCAGAGAACAACCGGTTAAGTCTAACCAGATTGTCTTCTCTAGGGAACCGGTTCTTCACCAACTCCTGGGGGATGCCTGGGGCTTGAGTCTATGCCAGGCTCCACTCCTGTCCAGAACCTTTCATTCCAGAAGTTTCAACCAAGTGTATGTGCCATGGCATGTCAGTATGGAGAAGCAATTTTATATTCCAAGTATGGGCTCCTTATTTTGTATTTATTAACTAAATGTTTTTTGCGTCTGTTTTGTTTTGTTTTGGTTTGTTTTTTGCTAGTCAAGGGGCTTAAACTCAGGGCTAGGGAGTAATTCCTGAATTTTTTTTTTGCTCAAGTCTATCACTCTACCACTTGAGGCACAGCACCATTTCCAGTGTTTTTCTTTTTATGTGGTACTGAGGAATTGAACTCAGGGTTTCATGCATGCAAGGCAATCACCATATCATGAAGCCACATTCCCAGAACCCTAAATGACTTTCTTAAGCTGACATTACATTTTCATTTCATAACTATGTACCATAATATTGGCCACATGCTAGAAAATGATGTAGAAAGAATACAATAAAATAAATGCAGTATGGCTAGATGGACAATGAATAACCCTCACAGTCTAGCAAGGGCACAGAGGGCTTACCTCATGGAGATGTATCAACACGCTGAGTGAGACAGCCCCTGACCCACAGCCCACCTCCAGAATGAGTAGGCCATCTTGGCTTCCAGCCACCTGGGGATGTTGGGCTACCTCCTACAGCACGGATTCAACCAGTTCCTGAGAGAGAGAGAGAGAGAGAGAGAGAGAACCAGAATTACAGTTAAATCCAGTGCCAGTGGCTTAGAACTCTAATTCTAACTAAACAGGAGGCTGAGATATGAGGATCATGGTTCATAGAAAACCCAGGCAGGAACGTCTGTGAGAATCTTATCTCCAAAGAACCACCATAAAACTGAAAGGGGCACTGTGGGCTCAAGTGATAGAGTGGTAGACTTGAGCTGAGGAGCTCGAGAACAGTGCCCAATCCTAGAGTTCAAGACCCACTACTGAAAAGAAGTGGACTTCCCACCACAAGAAGTAGACTGAATAGCACCCATTGTCCTAGGGATCATGGTAGAGAAGTCAGGCCGAGCTTCCTGTGAACTTGAGGTCATAAGTAGGTCACCTGGCTTCTCTGTGCCTCGGTTTCCCCAGCTGCAAAATTGAACAGGTAATAATGAAAGAGAGCCATGTTTAGGTTCATAATCCCACACCTGTTACACTATTAATAACAGGCCACACCTGAGCCCTTTCTGGTATCTTCCAGTCATATACTCACAGAATTGCCAAAACCTTATCTGAAGGCCGCTCCCTCTCTGCTTAGCCATTCTCCAGAGATCTCTCTGTATAAATCCCTTGTTTCCTCACAACTGTCCTGTGAGGAGAATGAGGTTCAATGTCTGAGGCTCTACAAAGAACTTCATGTGTGGTCAAGAATCCAGTGCTGTGGACTGAGTTTGGGATAATCCATCTAAACCAATGACTGAGCATGGTGCCACATGTCTACCATCCCAACTAGAGAGGACCAGGCCCGGTGGAGCATATCTTTCACAGGAGGACTGTGATCCAGCCCAGCCTGAGCATATATTTAGTTTCTATCTCAGAAATGCTCAAGACAGAAAGGTGGCTCATCAGAGGCGAGGAGAGGAAACAAGTACGGGGGTCATGGTGACCCCCGAGGGGTGTTTGACCCCGGTTGAATTGGTGTTGGGGCGGCCACTCACCTGCTGAGAGAAGCTGTTGGCAGCTCCACCAAGTGCGGCAGCAGCGATGGCAGCAGCATTGCGGACATATAGGCCCAGAGCAGAAGACTAGGGGCAGGGAACAGGTCGGGGATTTAGGCCTGCTGGCAGCACGCCATTGCCTGAGGTTTGAAACCTGGCACCACATGAACAGAAGGAAGGGGCCAGGTGGGGGTGGGAGCATCAATTTCCTACTATACTCCAAAGTCACCTCAAGTCTCTTCCTCACCACTCAGCCACCTCTACATTCCTCAACTACTGGTAGTGGTGTAAACTAACAGAGAGAATCCCAGTGCTACCTGGCAGCATGGAATGTGGACATGGCCAGCATTCTTGTATCCCATTGGTCAGAAAGGAGCATGAAAGAATGGGGGTGTGGCCAGAATCCTGTGAAGCAAGTAGAATGGGTGAGTGTCAACAGGCCATCCTGAGGCAATTTGAGCTGACAGGATGTTCCCAAGACCTGAGAATGAGCCCTAGGGCTTAACAAAATAAGAACAGATTGACATGCAGATGGCAGTATGCTAATAAATATATATCTTTATAGAGTTCCAGAGATGTCTATACATTACTCAGTTATATAGACTATATTCCTACCAATTCCTGAGTATTCATTATGTGTCCATGTAATTAATGTTATTGTTTAAGTCCTTAAACTATTAATGAAAGCACTCAGTGTCCTGAAATTATTGTGTTCCTGTAAGTAATAATATTCTTTTAATGCTTCATAAATATTAAATAAAATCAACCAGCCTTCTGAAATGATACTGTTTAATTTTATAGCATCATCATTCACTATCAACTCATTCAACTGTGACATTGACAAAATTCCAGTAATATTGCTTTGGATGGGAACCAGTTTCTTAGTATCTCATGCCATTGGTTGGTGTCAGGACCAGGATTGAAATGAGGACCTATGTTGCCACATGGGCCTATGGCTTCCATGATAATCTGTCAGCCTGCAGCAATGGAAGGTGAAGTCCCCTTTGCAACAGTGTCATTCAGACCGAGAAGTGTCACTGCAAAGGAAGAAAACATAAAAGGCATTGTTTTCCCTGCAATACCTGGGGTTCTAGGATCACAGGAGCACCTGCGTGTCCAGTGGCTTTACCCCATCATAGGGTGATTGAAGCTGAGGCAAACTTGCCATGACCTGAGTTCAAGCCCCATGCTGAGAAAAAAAATTAGCTCCCTGGCTTGCAATTCACAGTTTATTCTTACAGGCTTTGGATTTCAACTCAGGATCTGGGTAAATCTGCAGCAATGTGGATAAAGGGGAAGATCACCTTACATGAAGATAAAAAAGTCATGCCTGTTCACTAGTCCTGAATTCAAGACCCAGCCCTGGAAAACATACTATTTATATATATTGTAAACATAAGATTTATACATACCTATAGATGTTCAGTCCATACATGTTTGGTGTGGTTGTTCCTTGTATCTTTTGTTTTATTCATTTATTTACCATTGATTTTACTATGATGAAACCCATTCTGTTTATTACATTGATGACAACCTATAACAAAACATCTAGATTTGTAGAAATGTTCTCCATCATGCCTGACCCCCAGAATTCACAGAGAAAAGGAAAAAATGTTTCACACATTCCTTCTTACTTACTCCACGATCCACTTGTTGGTAGTGCTGGGATCTGAACTCAGGGCAGAGCAAAACCAATTGGCCAATCAGTCAAGATAATCATATGAACCAATGAGCAACTAAGGAGTGTGGCCATTCCCAGAATCTGACATTGATCCCCAGGGTGGTCCACTATAGTCATAAATTCATAATTTAAACATAGGATCTATATTGACATACATGTGTGGACAGCATCTTGTGTTCAGTTTAATTGTTCTCCTTATTTTGTCTCTAAATCATGGAGGTATTGTGTATTTTAATAAGTATGGTGACAGATATACCTGTGCTGACATGAATGACAACATGTTCCGATGGTTACATTGCTGTTTATGCATTCTCCATCGTATTTGAGACCCAGGACTTTCATAGGAGAGGATAAAAGGCAAAATGACTGGCTTCTGACATCAGGATGGAATTTTGTCAGTGCTGGGATTTGAGCTCAGGACTGGGTAACTCTGTTGCACTGTGGGAGACAGGGAAGCTCACCATCTTTGAAGACTAGAATGTCAGGCCTGGTTCAGGGCCTGATTTGAAACCCCAGCACTGGACAAAATAGCAAGCCCACCATTTTTAAACATAGAATTTCTCATTACCTAGAGGTGTGGTATGCATCTTGCATTCAGTGTAGTTATTCATTCTATTTTGTCTTATTCATGGATGTATTGTGTATTTTATTGCTCATGGGGTGACAGATATAACTCTGCTGACATGGATGACAACCTATTCCCATAGCTAAGAGTTGCCTATATAGCATTCTCCATCCTCAATGAGACCCAGGACATTGTCAGGACAGGAAAACATGTGCCAACATAGGCTTCTCACATCAGAATGAATCTTTTAGTAGTGCAGGAATTTGAACTCAAAGCCTAGCAGGCACAATTGGTGTATGGGTCATGGTGAGCACACCAGGCTGTGAGCCACTAAGGAACTAGGCCATTCCTGGGACCTGAGATGGAGCCCTGGTGGGGGCCAATATAGACATAAATTCATAATTAAATAGAGCATCTGTATTACCTAACATGGGTGGGTGGCATCTTGGGTTTGGTGTAGTCATTCTCTTTGTTTTGTGTCTTATTCATTGATGTATTGTGTATTTCCTTGAGTATAGTATGACAGATATAACTGTGGTGAACTGGATGACAACCTATTCCCATGAGTATAGAGTTGCGTATACATTCTCATTCCTAGTTGAGACTCAGAACTTGCACAGTAAAAGAAAACAGGTGCAACGACTGGCTTCTCACATCAGTGTGAATTTTTGGCAGTGCTGGTATTCGAACTTTGGGCCTAGAAGGCCCAACTGCCCAATGGGTCCACGTGATCGCACCAGACTGTGAGCCACTAAGGAGCTGGGCCATTCCAAGGAACTGAGATCGAGCCCCAGGGAGGCCAAAATAGTCCCCAATGATCATTTAAACATGGGATGTATATTCACATCCGTGTTTGGACTGCATCGTGCATTGAGTGTAGTTATTCTCTTTATTTTGTATGCTATTCATGGGTGTATTGTGTATTTTCTTGAGTATATGATGACAGATATAACTGGGCTGACATGGATAACAACTTATTCCCATGGCCACAGGGTGGCCCATGCATTCTCTGACCTAGTTGAGATCCAGGACTTGCACAGGAAAGAAAACAGGTGCAACGATTGACTTCTGACATCAAGATGAATATTTTGGCAGGGCAGGGAATCTGAACTCGGGACCTAGCAGAACCATGTGGCGAATGGGTCCAATTGAGCACACCAGCCTTTGACCCACGAAGGAGCTAGGCCGTTCCAAGGACCTGCTATTGAGCCCCCGACCCCGCGAGTAGAGCGGGGATCACAACAGTCATCCATTCATAAGGTGAAAGTAGTATGCAAATAAGTACACATTTGAATAGAGTAGGAGAGATGGTCATCTGTGGTGGAATCCAATCTGTGGACTACCGATTCTTGGATCTTTCCTAATGCCTCCATTTCATGATTGTGATGATTATTGTCGTGCTTCATCAACTGTTCTTTACAAATAATCGATACCCCATGAGTCTTGCCTATCATTTCCTACTTGCATCATGCACGAACTACTCATTCAAGGATGAGATCGATCACATTCCATGACTCATCCCAGGTCCACAAACAGGTATCTCAGGATCTCCCACCATTCCCTCCTCGTAGGGAGGCTGAATTCAAGCTTCAGGCCTGGAAAAGATACTCCTTATATACTTTTTTTTTTTTGGTCCACTCGTGGGCCTGAACTCTGGGCCTGGGACCTGTCCCTCAGCTCTTCACCTCAAGGCTAGTGCTCTACCATTTGAGCCACCTTCCCAGCCCTCCTTATATATATTTAAAAGATAAGATTTATACTTCTGGAAAGATGTTCAGTCCATATTGTGTTTGATGTGGTTATTTATTTTATTTCTTGTTTCATTCATTTATTTAGAATTTATTTTATTGACTCTGATGACACCTATACCATTTATTATATTGTTTACATCCTATCACATAGCATCCAGATGTTAGATGTGTTCTCCATCATGCCTGGCAATGCCAGGATCTGAACTTTGTGCCTAGCAGGCCCAATTCATGATTGGGTGAGATTGAGCATGGCAGCCTCTAGCCAATGAAGATGTCAGGTGGTTCCCAGGCTCTGAGATCGACCCCCAGGTTTGGCCCAAACAGCGATACATGGATAGGCAGATGGAGGTATACAAATAAATATATATTGGTAAAGAATTCCATAGCCGTTTCTCTATGATAGAAGGACACCTACTATGTTCCTACCAACTCTTAGGTATTTATTAAACCGCCATTGAAGGATTATTATTCTTTTCATGATTAATAAATTATTAATTAAGATCAATCAGCATTCTAGGATTATTGCATCCAATTTTAGAGTAGACCGATGCTTAAACTACTTTTTCAATCGGTATTCCTATGCATAGGTATGAGTCTCTTGTGATCTCCTGCTATTGGTGTCAGGACTGGGATTTGAACCCAGGATCTATGTTGACAGGTTGGCCTATGGCCTCATTGATAGCCCACCAACCACCAGCAATGGCAGGACAGGTCCACTTTGCAGGTTTGCCATTCAGACCCAGGATGGTCACTGTGCAAAGAAAAAAAATCGTAAAACCCCAGCTCTTTGCAGCTCACCACTTTTTTGCTTTCCAAATTTTTTTTTCTTCCTGAAAGTCCTCTTGGCCCAGGATCTCATGATTGGCTATGGGTCCAATGAGTGCACCCCAGCCAAGCGAGATCCAAGCTGAAGCAGAGTTTCCATGACCTGAGTTCAAGCCCCATGGTTGGCCAAAAAAAAGAAAAAAGAACATATAAAAATTAACTATTTAACTAAATTTTAAAAAATGAAGCTCCCTGTTTTGGAATTTTTGCCAGTTTTCTTTCCTAGCCTGGGATTTGAACTCAGGGTCTTGGTAAATCTGTAGCAATGTGAGCAAAGAGTTCCATTACTTGAGTTCAAACCCCATGCCAACCAAAAATGAAAAACTAAGTCACTGACCTCGGCACGGGGAGGTAGTTGTGGAGATGGGAGGGAAGGGATGGTAGGGGAAAAACACAGGAGGAGTAAACAATGCTCAATAGGAAATGTACTCATTACCTTGCTCCTGGAACTGTAACCCCTCTGTAGAACATTTTTACAATAAAAAATGTGCAAAAAAAGAGAAACAATGTAGTTCACAGAGAAGCACTTTGCAGGTAAGGGAAGGATGTTTGAATAGCTGTACAACTCTACACTGCTTTTTTTAATGTTCAGTATGGAACTGAATAAACATAACTGCTTCCATTTAAAAAATTAAGTCACTCTCTTGGAACTGGGGCCAGTATTTCTGGGATTGCTAGTTTTTGAGCTCACCGTCCAGATAACTCTTTTGCACCATGGCTGAATGCGAAGCTCATTGTCCATGAGGAAAAGAAATTCAGGATAGAGTTCCCAGGGCCTGAATGAAGGCCCTGCAATGGAAGAAATATTTCTATAAATGTGTAATACATGACATATATATGCATGTTAATTTCCTATTATGATTTTTATTATTGATTTTGTATTTTATTTTTCTTTGATTCATGTATTGATTATTGTATTTAGTATTGTTATACACATATTATATTTTGCACATCTATTATAAAATTATACACAATAATTTAGGGCATTGACTCATTTTAATTAACATTTTATTAAGTGTTGAAACATGATACATAATTAAATGGAAGCATTTGTCACAGTCTTCACATGTTTAGAATCTCTCCCAAGTATGAGCTTTGAGTTCAAGCCCCAAGACTGGCAAAAAAATTGAGCCTGGTGAGACATGTTCTTCTGGGACTCAGAGGAGGGCCGAGGTTATAGGTAAGAGGTAGAGTTGAGGGCAGGTGCTGGTGGCTCACCCCTGTAATCTACTCAGGAGGCTGAGATCTGAGGATCCCAATTGCAAGCAGGAAAATCAATATGAGACACTTTTCTCCAATTAAAAACCCAAAGAGCCAGAAGTAGAGCTGTGGTTCAAGTAGTAGAGTGCTAGCCTGGAGCACAAAACCTCAGGGATAGGATGGCATCTAGGCCTGAATTCAAACCCCAGGACTGGCACACACACACATACTCAGACACACACACACACACACACACACACACACACACACACACAAACACACCAATATAGAGCATTTGCCAGTCAGCCTGCACAAGTTCCATCTCTAACAAACCAATATTAAAAAAAAAAATAAAGTTGGAGAAGGGAAGGAAAGATTTGCTCCTGGAAGTGATATAGCCAGTGCCAAAATTCCACAGTAGTTCTAATATGTGGGTACAAGACAGAGAGCCTCAGGCAGAAGGTAAAGCATGGGCATAGGTCTTGAGGTGTGCTGCAGAGCAGGTGGTGTGAGTGGTATGAAGGTTCTATGGCTTCAGCAAAGGCAGGCATGAAATTCAAGGCTGGGTCATCCAGGTCAAAACTAATGTCCCAACACAATGAGGTACTGGCTATACCAATCTCTCATCCCCCAGTTCCCTGGGCCTGGAATCTAAAGTATATGCCTCTGTATTCTGGGCATCCAGAATTGTCTAGAAGGACCTGAGAGGCCCAGCTGGGGCCAGAAGATAGACTTGCCTACAATAAGGTACGTTGACATTTCCTAGACATCGAACAATACATCCACATCCATGCCACCTTGACCTCACCTCTCATGTAGCCCCAGATTATCCTTGTTTGGGGGGCCTTCAGTCAGCTATCAATGTCTAGCTGGCCAGAGCCACTGGCATCCACCCTTCCTCCACACCACTACCAGCCTGCTAGGAGTGGGACATGCAGCCAGGGGTCCAGTTGAGAAAAGGCCAGGACACAGCATGACTGACCCTGCCCCCCACCCCCCAGAGGCAGGAGAGAACATATGCGAGACAGCACTGAGGACGCAGAATCCCCTGGATGAGGACAAAGTTATGGACACCCGGACTTGGGTCCCAAGGAAAACCTGGAATATGCATTCAGGTCTCTGGCAATTTAGGACTCATTGTAGACCATGACTAAAGACAGGGTTGCTATTGAGGAAGGGCACCATCCAAGGTCAAGAAGAGGGAGACAAGCATCCAGGAAGTGGGTAGAGAATGATGAAGGAAAAATACACACACACACACACACACACACACACACACACACACACACACACACACACACACACAAGTAGCCCAAGGCCTCAGCAGTCCCTGAGCAACTGAACATCCCAAACTCTGAGAAGACGGCACTACCATCCTCAGACGAAATGTTGACAAAACTCAGAGCCTCTCACACATCTGGAATGGCTCATAAAACAGCATGGCATTTCGTACTGTACACACCACTATTAAGAAAACTCAGCCACATTATTTTGATTGTCGGTAATAGGGTTTGAACTTTGGGCCTGCATGCCATCCCTCAGCTCTTCAGCTGAAGGTGTGCGCCCTACCACTGGATCCACAGCACTACTTCCAGTTCTCTGGTGCTTCACTTGAGATAAAGTCTCACAGACTTTCCTACCCAAGCTGGCTTTGAACCGTGATCCTCAGATCTCAGCCTCCTGAGTAGCTAGGATGACAGTTGTGAGATACTGGCAATGCCAGGTTTCAGCCACCTTCTTACAACCAGGGGAAATCCAGCTTGTCAGGCCATAAAGCACATGCAACCCTTCACTTTCAGACTTTGACACCAGTATCCAAAGCCATTCTTCCTTGGTTGGAGAGAATATAATCGACACTACCCTCCAACCCTGCCCAAACTCTGCCTATGATTGGCCACAACCTCTGAAGTTCTTGGTAAGACATGCCCAGCCTGCTTTAACTTCACACTCGGGCAAACTTGGGAAGTTCTTAAAAATGGCTGTACACTGAGGCCAGAACTGGTGTCCCAACCACAGCAACCCCACTCCTTCACCATCTCTGCCAAGAAAGGGGTGTCTTTCTTTCTTGTTTTTTTGGATGAGGGGCTTGAACTCAGGGCTTGGGTACTGTCCCTGATGATGAACTTTGCTCAAGGCCAGTGCTCTTCCACTTGCACCATGGCACCACATCCGGTTGGAGATTAGAAATGAGACTCTCATTGGACTTTCCACCCTGTGCAAGGATACAAGACCTTCTGGATCTCAGCTTCCCGAGTAGCCAGGATGAGCCATCAGCGCATGGCCTATGGTGTCTTATTCTTTACAATTTCCAACTAGTCCTCCTCTAGACACTACCACCTAGACCCTCCTCTACCTCCCTCAGGGACAGCAAAGGGAGGCTCAGAATCAGGGTAGGGCCATGGGCATTAAAGAGTCCCTTTCAAATCACTTCCCTTTTCTAAGCTCCCATCCACTTCCTCGGGATGGCCTGGTTGTCTGGGGCATATCAGACCCACTAGGACTTCTTAGGCCTGCCCTGTAACCCCCCGCCACACACAACCGGTACCTGAGAATTTCTGGGGCCAGTTGCTCCATGTGCCAGTGGAAGCTTTTGGGAGGTTTGCTGATAACCGTGTCTAGGGGTGCCCAGAGCAGAAGGAGTGTCCAGATGCCCTCTGTCATAGAAGGAGACACGAAGCATGGATGGATTTACTAAGTGCTAGAGGGCACACCATCCATCTGTCACCCAGGTCTCTTGGAGTGAAGTTTTACGTTGACAGTGCTAGGGCTCGAAATCGGGGTACAGGCGCTGTCCCTGAGCTTCTTTTGCTTGATGTGAGCACTCTTCCACCTGAGCCACAGTACCACTTCTGGCTTTTTCTGTGTATGTGGGACCTAGGAGTAGAACCCAGGGTTTCCTGTGTGCTAGGTGAGCCCACTACTGCTAAGATAAAATCCCAACATTGGATAGCTGTTCTGTGACCCCTTGGACCTGTTTCAGGACAGTCTTGCACATATTTGCCGAGTATCTAACCAGCAGCCTTGGCTGGAAAAGAACACGGTCTGCTATGTTGTCCATGATCTATGGCACCTTTTCTCTCTGTGCTTCCTGTCACATCCTCCTTGTTAAGCAAGACACCCTTTCAAGTGCTGCCTCTAAGAAGCCCGCTCCAATCACCCTGGCAGAGGGGGATCTTCTTGGCTCTGCAGGCTGCTAGCGTTGTCATGCTCTGCCTCAAGCTGGTGTGGTTGAGAGCGTGCAAAGGTGAAGGCCTGGCTTTCACCACCTAATTTCTGAAGACTCTGATACACTACCCAGGACCAGTGCAGTATCACACTCTGTGAGAGGGCACTTGAGGCCCAGACAGTCTGGGGGCAACAAATGGGGTCATTTCTTGTGTGGGTTTGAACTGAGGATCTGGGAGCTGTCTCTCTGCGTTTTCATGCTCAAGGCTGCTACTCTACCACTTGAGCCAAAACTCCATGTTTGGATTTTTGGTGGTTCCATGCACAGAACAGTCTTATCGGCTTTCCAGCTTATGGCTGGCTTCGATCTTTGATCTTCAGATCTCTGCCTACCGAGGAGCCAGAATGTCAAGTGTGAGCCTGAGCCAGAGAGGGTCCTGAACCTTTCCTTTAAGCTTCTGTTTATCTTGTATCAACTAGCAAGCCCTACTTAAAATAGTCATTTATAGGGGATCAAGTTCCTCTCCTAGGCCAGTTAACCCAAGGAGATAAAGTATCTTTGGAAAAGGCTAGTCAGAGTTGGCCTAGGTGAGTGTGTGTGTGTGTGTGTGTGTGTGTGTGTGTGTGTGTGTGTGTGTGTGTGTGTGTGTGTATGAGTTTCAGGGATACCTACTCCACTCTCTCTAGTGCTTCTTTCACCCAGTGGTGAGTACATCCAGGATCCCCACCCCAAGAAAATCGGGCAGGGGAGGTTACTTAAGGTCATATCAAGTGGGATGATCTGAATTCTATCCTGCAACTGAATCCAAGAGAAATAATAGACAGAAGGAGATGTTTAGAGGAAAATCAAGGGACGCCACTTACCTTTGGCTACAAGTACCGGAGAGAAGAATGAATCCATCCTTTTTGGTAGTAAGATAACATGTGCCCACTATTCATTTATTTTATATTTTGTGAGTCCCAGGTCTTGGATTCAGGGACTGGGTGTTATCCCTGAGCTTCTTTTACTTAAAGCTGAGGCTCTATCACTTGTGCCACAGCACCACAACTGGCTTTTTTCGGGGGGGGGGAGGAGGTAGTTTATGGGAGAGATGAATCTCACAGACTCTCCTGCCTAGGCTGGCTCTGAGTCACGACCATCAGAACTCAGCCTCCCGAATAGCCAGGATGACAGGCAAGAGCCACTGGCACCTGACCACCACCATCCATTTATAGTCCCCTAGGGCCAGTGCTGGGCTACCTTCACTGCATTCTCCTTTTTGTGATTGGGAAGCAGACATGGGTCGGTTTGATACTTCAATAGCCTACCTACCTTTGAGCATTGTTCTGGCTCAGTCTGATGCTGGCTTCCTTCTTATCCACAGCAATGACTTCGTGCTGTCACAGAACAAATGTTCCCCAGGAAGTGTCGGATCTGTGGTCTTTCCTCTGCACACTGCCCCCTATCCCCGAAACGACACACTGCAGCAATGTAAGGTAGACATAGAGTGAATTCAGTTTCTTATAGTCAGGGTCTGGCCAGATAAGTGGCAGTGAGGATCAGAGGCTCGGGATAGTGCTGTGCAGTTGGATAATGCGATGCCTCCTCATCCACTTTCCTTTAAGTGACTTAGCAGAGGGTAGTGGGGAAGGACTCACCAGACAGACTGACAATGAGTAACCATCACAGTCTACCCCAGGCACAGAGGGGCTTACCTAAGGAAGCTAATTCCACAGTCCAAGCCAAAATGATCCTGACCCACAGCCTACCTCCAGAATGAGAGGGTCACCTAGGGTCCCAGCCATATGGGGACGCTGAGCCAAAACCTCCAGCACACATTCAACATGTTACTGAGAGAGAGAGAGACAGACAGAGAGAGAGAGAGAGAGAGAAAGGGAAAGAGAGAGAGAGAGAGAATTACACTTAAGCCGGATGCCAGTGGCACAGGCCTACAATGGTAACTACACAGGAGGCTGAGATATGAGGATCATGGTTCATAGCCAGCCCAGGCAGGAACGTCTGTAAGATGCTTATCTGCCAGAAGTGGTGTTGTAGCTCAAGTGGTAGAGCCCTAAACCTGATCTGAGCAGCTTGGGGACAGTGTGCAGGCCCAGAGTTCAAAACTCACGACTGACAATAAGTGGAATTCCCACCACAAGAAATGGACTGAATAGCACCCATTGTACTAGGGAGCATGGCAGACAAGTCAGGCGGAGCTTCCTGTCATCTGGGGGTCATGAGTAGGTCACCCAGCTTTTCTGTGTGTGTGTGATTGTTGGGATACCTACCTCTCAATGACTCAGAACAATTTTAAAAAATAGCACAAAGAACCCTGTGTAATGCACTCAGCACAATGAGCCTTTTGAAGGACTCAGCACATAGCAACCTTTGGGATCCTCATAGTAATCTAATGACAAATAAGATAAGACATGCCATTTTGACATCACACACACACACACACACACACACACACACACACACACACATGGAGGGACGGAGGCTGGGGGGATGTAGGTCCTCTTGGGGAGGTGAAAAGGACTGCTCTATCCCAGAAATGTTCCTACGTTGTGAGTATTATCAAAGAAACAACCTTGCTCAAAGCCCAGTCACTCTGGTTTTCCCACCAGCCTCTACCCAGCTCTGCCCCACCTTCAGCCTGCCCTCTCTGAATCCCAGATCTGCCATCTAGACTAAAGACTGAGCCAGCCAAGAGACCCATTTCCTGCCCTCATTCCCACGCTGTGCTGTGGCAGTGGCATGCTTATCTCAGTCTTTGGAGAAGGAAAGAACACCAGGGGTGGTATCATCAGATTGAGCCCTGGAATGTCCTAGTCCCTAAGCATATACTGCACAGGCATCCTGCAGTGAACGGCAGCCAGGTTGTCAATGATGAACCCAAGGTGCCAAGACTTTTAATAGCAGTGTGGCTGGATCAAAGGCTGGTAGTCTTTGTTGTCAGGCGAGGTCATGGCTCCAATGTCCTTACACACCTGACCTTTCTCCCTCTTCAAATTCCTACTTATGCTTTGCCCCCTCCACCTTGAAACTCTCTCACTCCAATACCTCCCTAGATCTTGGAAACTTTCTTCTGATCTGACCAGATGAGGCTGGGTTAATTGAAAACTGGTGACCCACCCTGAGCCCTAGGTTCTACCCGAGGCTAGTTCCCTATATAGTGGGTGATCACACAGCTCCTGGTTGTCATGAAGTTGCTGAGGGGTCAGTGGCTCGGTCCTACATACTGACTTTAGGCTCTGAAACTGTCTCCACATAGAATGTGAATAGTTGGCTCCCTTGATCCATGGACTCCAAACCAAGGCTTGCATGTTCCCCTTCTTCCTTCTTTTCCTCGTTTTCTCCCTCTGTCCTTCCCTCTTCTCTCTCTTCACTTTCTTTGTGTCAGTCCTGGGCCTTGTACTCGGAGCCTAGGTGCTGTCCTTAAGCCTTTTTACTCAAGGCTAGCAGTCTATGGTTTGAACCACACATCCACTTCTGGTGTTTTGTTTTTGGTAGTTAATTGAAGACAAGAGTCTTACAGGCTTTCCTGCCTGGGCCAAAAGCCTCAATCCTCTGATCTCAGCCTCCTAAATAGCTAGGATGACACGCTTGAAGCACTGGCATCCAAATCAATCCAAAGTTTCTTCATGGGCTATGGAACCAGTCCTGGAACTTTTCATTGTCTATGACATCCCAGAGTCTGTTGCACACTGTAATGGTTTGTTGGATAAATAAATGAGCATCTCTCTATGACAATACTACAGAAAAGTCCCATCTGATTTAGGTAAGAATCCTCTGTGGGGGAGCGGGGGACGAATCCTGATGAAGCTCTCCCACAGTTCTCCCTCCTCCCTCTTACCCCGTCCTGGTGCCACCACACTGAATGGTTTTTTTCTCTGAGGGTGTGAGCCACTATGTACTCACTACATTCCAGGGCCTCTGGAATGAGTATCATCTCAAAGATCTCTGTCCAGCAGCTGACCAGCACTGTGGCACTCAATTCCCCACATAGGTGTGAATGAGGTTGCTGTGAGCTGAATGCCTGGCTCAAGGGGCCTCCTGTCCTCCCCTGGGGCCAGTCAGGATCGTCCACCACATCTGGCCCCTAAGTTTCATGCTGCCGAGGAAGGATCCTTGAGGCAGCCTGGGTTCTCTGAATCTCCCAGAGTCCAGTACAGGTGCTGGGAATCATCTATGCTCATAGCTGACAGGCTGAGCATGGTGAGGTCACAGTCTCTGCCCCCCTCAATGTCCGCAAGTGGGGTGGTCACTCTAGAGAGATTCAACAGCTGCCAGAGAAAGGCAGTCAAGGCACAACGTTCAAAGCAGGACACAATCTGGCTTGGGAACTCTGCCTGTGTCGCTTTGAACATCATTGTTTAATGGCTGAAATCATCCATCTAATTTGATCCATAATCCCAGGCATTAGTCGAACTCGCCAGCTTAAATTAAAAAAAACCTGGAAAATGTGGTATTTAATTTGTCCCAATCAAACTTAAAGGGTTCCAAAGTCAGTGGTCCCCTTTTCCTTCAGACAACCTATAGCAGGTTACAGAAACTAGCATTCAGCGAGACCTAGCTAACTGCCACTTCCTGATACCGAGCGGGCTCCAGCAGGGGGAATGGATTTGCCAATTACTGCCCAGCTAGAAACAGCCCAGGCGGGACACAGATTGGATTCTGCAGGACTCCAGGGAGGATTGACACTGGGCACTGCCCCAGGAGGGTGTCCTCACCACCAGTGGGGCCCAGAACCCTGTGCCCGGATGCCCACAGAGACTGTTAATGCCCTAGATATGGTTCTCCTCTCATCCACTCTCATGGTGAACCATCTGCCATGTCACATCATACGCCCGTCCCCAAAACCTCATAGCTTCACAGCCCCTGCCCTAT
This sequence comes from Dipodomys spectabilis, assembly GCF_019054845.1. Classification (NCBI taxonomy): domain Eukaryota; kingdom Metazoa; phylum Chordata; class Mammalia; order Rodentia; family Heteromyidae; genus Dipodomys; species Dipodomys spectabilis. The sequence goes on along the minus strand of NW_024871300.1, from coordinate 143,397 downwards.
CCTTTCCCTCATCTCGTTCCCTAATTATGTTGGGCAGACACATTCCACACCCTTGAATTATCTCCAACTAAACACACAAGAGTAGTGTCTGGCTGGAAGAATGTGGCTGTGATCTCATTTGCCTCACCAAACTTCTGGCTGGGGATAGAAGGACAGACATCCACTCCAGTCCAGGGTTCACACTGTTCTTCTAAGGGAGGCCCACTCAGGCCCAGCAGCTACTGTGGGCTACAGGAAAGGGGGAAGAGAGAGGTGGAAAGGGGAGGAAAGTAATGTCTACTGAAATCTTCCATAAAGGAGCCATAAAACTGTGAAGGAGAAAACAAAAATTGTGGCTGGGCTTGTATTTGGTATTGATGAAGAAAGAACAACAACAAATACACACAGAGAGAGAAAAAAAATTCTTTTGCTGTTTTAAACATGGTGACTTAAATATATTTTCATTTCCTTGCTCTCCCAACACACACACAGACACACACACACATTCACACACAGACACACACAGACACACACAGACACACAGACACACAGACACAGACACACACACACACACACACACACACACACACACACACACACACACACACACACACACACCTCTCCAGAATGGTGAAAGTTGACTCTTCCATGCAGCACCTGCAATTTGCCAACTAATCACTCACCTGAGGACGGTCAGGCTGTACAAGGAGAAAGATTCTCTCTCTCTCTCTCTCTCTCTCTCTCTCTCTCTCTCTCTCTCCCTCTCTCTCTCTCTCTCTCTCACACACACACACACACACACACACAGACTCAGAGTAGTACCTCTCCTAAGTTTGTTGATTCCTCATCTGGAACAATGTATTAGCTGGAGCATGCAGGTTCCCATTCTCTGTTCCCTTGTCAGAACCAAGGGCTCCCACCCAAGGGGAGCACCACTCTAATGGCACAGCACGACCCCTCCTCTCCCCTTCTCCAGGGCCAGACTTTTCTCCTTGGGAAGAATCAGCCTTAACTCCCCATTCACCAAAACCCTAGGCCAGGACGCTGGGTGAGGGAATCCCCAGACAGGTGGCTCCTAAGAGCCAGGACTGAAACAAGCAGTGGGTCATGGGGTCCCAAGGGGGGTGTGTGACCCAGGGTGGGGGCGGTGTTGAGGACATGGATGGGGTCCTAAAGGCTACATACATGGACAGACTCCTACTTCCAGCCTAGATTCTTCTGGTCAACTGGGCAAATTCTTGTGGAGGACAAAGAGACCAGATGGACAGGGAGCACCATCAGACGCTGGCAGAGATGGGAAATGTGATCACCCTGTGAGTACTGTTGACAGCTGGGGTGGGGGATAGACCAGGTATATGTGTGTCTGAGGGCCTGTATTCCACCCATATATTCACCTACTATCTGACCCCCAGTGCCCTCACCTCCCTAGTGGGCTTTTCTGGGACCCTCCTCAGATGAAAGGGTGACTGAGTACAGAGGACTAGGGCTCACACAGCAAGGGAGGCCTATCTTCTGCATCCAACACCCCCTACTCCCAGAAAAAAAGAAAAAGACCCAATAAGGCAGGTGCAAAGGTGCTGTTCCCCACCTCTGCCTAAAGCCACCAGGTTCCCACCAGGGAGAGGAAGGGTGCAGATGTGGGAATGTGTTGCTCCCACTACTCCAGCCAGGGGCTCAGTGGTGACCCCTTCTCACCCATTCCTGCATCTCCCCATTTCCAGGGATACTGGCCACTAGGGATGGGTGTGAGTTCCCAGAGTCAACACCCAATCCCCCACCCCCCCCACTCTTGGGGCGCATTTGTGGCAGAGTCAATGCTGGCCTGCCTGGTGCTGAGGAGGCATGGTTGGGACACAAGAGGGGAGATGGGATTTGCAGGGTGGCAGAAGTAGTGGTAGGGGGAGGTGGCAAGGTGCTGACCTGCGGGTGGCCACTCACTTGTGCTGCTGGGAGAATCTGTAGGCTGTGGTTCTGTGTGCAGCTTGCAGCGATGGCAGTGGCATGGTGGACGCTTGGCCCCAGAGCAGAGGACCAGGGGTCTATACAGGGTCCAGGCCTTAAACCAGTTGAGGGCACACCATCACTGGATGACGCCAAGAGGTGCCGCAGGTCTGAGCCAGAGGCGATGCAATGCTGCAGGGAGCGCAGGAGATGGGGCAGGGGCAGGGGCTGGTGGATGGCTGGGCTGAGCATGCCCCTTCTTCAGTTGAGCTCCCAGCCAGGGGCCTAAGACTTAGGGCATAGCTAGCCTATGAGCCTCCCTGGGGTGGTGCGAGGAATGTGCTTGATGTGCTGGCTTTGTGTGCTCTGTGCTCCTGGCCCAGACCCATGCTCCTACAGCAGCTCTGTGCTCCTGGCCCAGACCCATGCTCCTACAGCAGCAGAGGCATTGAGGCTGCCACCCCTGATGCATGTGCCTGCTCTTATCTCTGCAAGTGCTCCATCCCCTGTGTGCCACTGGTTTCAGCAGATATGTGCCCCCTCAGCCATGCCCTGTCCTCCCTGGGTCACGCCTCTTCCCTCCTCAGCCACGCCTCCATCCCTGGTTTTGTGCTGTCCTGACTCTGCCCTAAGGCTATCAGGCTATGGCAGAAGAAGCCTCACCTCAGGTCAGGGCTTGCCCCCAACCCCAGCAGCTGTCCAGGGGGTGCATCGAATCTCCCCTCAGCCCAACCGCTGGGGGACTCTTCTCCATCCACCCCATACACCAAGCAGGTACACGGTGTCCCTCCATGTGTGTGTGTGTGTGTGTGTGTGTGTGTGTGTGCGTGTGATTGTTGGGATACCTACCTCTCAAGGACTCAGAACAATTTTAAAAAATAGCACAAAGAACCCTGTGTAATGCACTCAGCACAATGAGCCTTTTGAAGTACTCAGCACATAGCAACCTTTGGGATCCTCATAGTAATCTAATGACAAATAAGATAAGACATGCCATTTTGACATCACTAAACTTACATATCATAGTATTATGACATCATATGTCATAGTGACATTATAGACATATTGTGAATGCCTATTCTGTGATTTCATTCTATTTCACGTGAGCGATATTGGTGGATATCAGAAATCCATTATGACCTCAAAGCCATTGTGACATGAAAATCCCTTTGTGACATCACAGTGCCATTGTGATAGTAACCTGTTGTGACATCACAAACTGGTCCTGTCCATTGTGACCTCATCACCAATGTGACATCACAAACCATTGTGATATCACGTTGCTGTTATGACATTACAATCACCTAGAGACCTCCCAAACCCATTATGACATCTTTAGCACCTTTGAAAAAAAACTTGGTCTTTGTGACATGACAGTCCCTTTGTGTAACCATATCCTTAATGTGAAATGTCAATTGAGATCATATATGCCAAAGAAATATCACAAATTATTTACAATATAATCATCGATGTGACAGCACATTGTCATTATGACAACATCAGCTCATTGTGACATCACAAATCTGTAATGACATCGTACCACTATGACATCACATTGTCATTGTGACATCATATATACATTATGAATGCCTATTACGTGATTTCATTATATTTCAAATGTGGCATGTGGGTTTATATCAAAAAAACATTTTGACTTCATAACCATTGTGACATCACAATCCCTTTGTGATGTACGTGTACCATTGAAATTGTGATATCTAAACAACTGTGACAACTCAAACATGTCCTCTCCTCAAAAGTTTTGTGACATGTTGCCACTGTGTTATGTTAGGCCCATTGATAGCTCAATCTATTTTTGACCTCATATTATTTCAGGAATGTCATGAAATATTAGAAATATACTTTGACATCATGAGCATAGTGATATCACACTACTAGATGTAATGACCATTGTGTCATATTGTCACATCACAAATCTGTTCTGACTTCATCACATTTGTGCCAACAAATGCTTTAGAATCCTCACAAGCCCGTTCTAAATTTATATACTTATTGTGAGTTAATGAAAATTGAGGTCTGGAATGCCATTGTCACATCACCAATCTACTGCGACATCACAAAACAATTTTGAACTCATCACTATTATGGTATCACCAATTAATTAGAATTTGACATCATATAGCAATTGTGATATTACTGTACCATCATGCTTTCACAATCCTATTATGACCTAATCACATCTTAGAAAATGCATGGCCTTTGGGACATCAAGCTCCTTCTGTGAACTTGTATCATTGTGAACTTGTAGCAATTGAAATTTGAAATAATATGCGATATTACAAAATAGTTTTGACATCATTAACCCATTTTTTTATATCATTAAAACTTTGACAACCAAAACGTGTTAGGAACTTTAGCACTTTTGACAAAAAAACATGGCATTTGTGTCATCACAGTTAATTTGTGTATGTCATGGTGACTTCATTCTCATGTCCTCACTGTAAACTAATAGCAATTAAGATCTGACATACCATTGTGACGTACAAACCATTTGTGACATCATCACCAGTTTGATATCAATCATTATGACACAATCAGCACATTGTGACATCAACAAGCTACAGTGACCACATAGAATGACATTGCATTGCCATTTTGCTGTCTTAGACATATTGTGAGTGTATATCCTGTGATTTCATTTTGTTTAAAATGTGGCATATCAGTTGATATCAGAAACACATTGTGACCTCATAACCATTGTAACATTATAAACCCTGTGTGACATCATAACTGGTGTAACATCACATTGTTGTTATGACATCTTTTGCTTATGGTGACATCACAAAAATGGCAATGACATTATAACATTTGCCATTATGTCATTGTGATATCATAGTCACATTATGAATGCCTAATCTGTGATTTCATTGTATTTGAAATGTGGCATGTGGGTTGATATCAGAAATTCATTGTGATGTCACAACCATTGTCACATCAAAATCCCTTGTGATATCAATTTGGCAATGTGACATCACAATGGCAACGTGATGGAACTAAGGCATTGTGATATCAAAATAGTCATGAACACACAGTGGGTTTCTGATATCAACCAACATGCCACATTAGAAATAGAATCAATAACATAATAGGCAAACACAACATGTCTATGACATCAGAATAACAATGTGATGTTGAATTGCTATGATGCCATTGTAATTTTACATGTCAAAATGAGCTGCTGGTGTCATAATCGCAACATGATGTCACAATTATCATGTCAGAAAGCATTTGTTATGTTTCCTTGGTATGTCTGATGTCAGTTGTCATTAGTTCCCCATGAGGTTATGGATCCAAAAAAGGTTCGGTGATGTTACAGAGGCCATGTGTGTTTTCAAAGGTGGTTATAAGTCATAATAGTTTTGTAATGGCACAATATAATCCATAATGTCACAATGGAAATGAGATGTCCCATTGGGTTTTTGATGTCAAAGTGGTGATGAGGTCACAATGGCTTTGTGATATCACAGGTTCTTTGTAATATCAGAATGATATATCCAATTTCAGTTACCCATAATTCAATATGAGGATACCAGTTGATAGAAGAAGCTTCATAGTGTGAGGTCATACTATGTGAAAACCCAACGGGACAGTGATTTCACAATGACAATGTGATGTTTCAACATCATGTTATAATAATGGTTTGATGTCACAACTGGTGATGCCATACTGATGTGGAGGTCATAACTTAGTCATAACTTGTGTGATATGCTGCCATTAGGATATTTTAGGCTTTTAGTAAGCTTATAATCAGTTTTGAAACTCATAATAATTCAGGTATGACATATGATATCAGAAATTGACTCTGACATCATGAACACTGTGACATCATGAACATTGTAACATCACATTGATAGATATCAAGACCATGGTGGCACATTATGAACTCACAAATCTGTTAGGACTTCATATTTGTGAAACACATGACTTTAGAGACAACACAGTCCCTTTGTGAACTCATATCTTCATTGTGAATTAATGACATTTGAGATCTAGCATGCTATTGTGACATTTCCAACCAATTGTGACAGCACAAACCTATTATACTAGAAACACATTGTGATCTAATAGCCATTGTGATAGCACAATTCCTTTGTGACCCCACATTTCCATATTGATAACACTAACCCACTGTGAAATTGCAATGCTTTCAAACCCAATCCAGGTATGAAATGTGATACTAGAATCCAATGTGACATCTAGATTATGGTGACATCACACTGATAGATGTTATGAGCATTTTGTCACATTCTGGCAACACACACCTGTTAGGACTTCATCACTTTTGTGAAAATGCATGCCTTTGGAGACATCAGAGTACCTTTGTAAGCTCATGTACTCATTGTGAGTTAATGACAATAGAGATCACATGTGTCATTTTGATATCACCAACCCATTGTGACATCACACACTTCTTGTGAACCCGTCAGTGTGGCATCACAAATTGTGATATCAAAATATTATTAAGTCATCATATTGCAACATCACATTGCCATTGTGATATCACTGTACCATTGTGTTTTCAAAAACCTAGTACGTCTTCATAGCATTTTAGAAAATTCATGGCCTTTTTTACTTTTTTTCTGTGAACTCATACCTTATTGTGAAATTGTAGCAACTGAAATTGGACATGTGATTATGAGATATGACTTCACAAAACTATTTGATTTCATCACAAATGTGTCATCACAAAAGCATTGTGAGTTTTCATTGCCATTTGGCCTCACTATCAAATTGTGACAACGCAAACCTATTAGGACCTCTTAGCACCTTTGAAAAAACACATGACCTTTGTGACAACACAGTCCCTTTGTGGAACTATGCCCTCATTATGAACTGACAATTGATATCAGACATGCCAATTTAACATAATGAACCCTTTGTGACATCACCACAGTGACATAACATTGTCATTATGACAGCATCAACTACTTTTGACATGACAAAACTACAATGACAAGACAGCATTATGTGATCCCATTGTGATTGTGATGTTATAAAAAGATTGTGAATGCCTAATTTTAATTTTTTTTTCTCAGTTGTGGGGCTTGAACTCTGGGCTTGGGTACTGTCCCTTCAGTTCTAGGCAAGCTCTCTATCGCTTGAGCCACAGAGCCACTTCTGATTTTCTAATGTTTTTTTTTATTGGGAATAAGATTCTCATGGACTTTCCAGCCTGAGTTGGCTTTGAACCACAATCCTCAGATCTCAGCCTCTGGTGTAGCTAGGATTACAGGCATGAGCCACCGCCACGTGGCTTTTTCATTCTGTTTCAAAGTTAACATGTGTGTTAGTATCAGAAACATATTGTGACCTCATAACCATTGTAACACCTTAAATCACCAATGACATCAAATTGTCATTATGACATCATCAGCTCATTGTGATGTAACCAAACGACAATGGCATCATAGCATTATAAATCACAGTGACATTGTGACTTAACAGTGTGAAGGCCTATTCTGTGAATTCAATCTATTTCAGAAGCCCATTTTGACCATATAACCATTGTCATATCACAATCCTTTGTGACTTCACATTGCCATTGTCATATCATTAACATACTGTGCCATCACAAACAAGTCCTGTCCTTATAAGTTTTGTGACATACTGCTATTGCCATATATTAGGCCTTTTGTGAGCTGATAATATGTTTTCAATCTCATATTTCTGGTTTGACATGTGATATCAGAAATCCCCTGTGACATCAAACTGCCAGATTTCATGACCATTGTATCACATTTTGACCTCACAAGACTGTTAGAACGGCATCACATTTGTAACAAAACATGCCTTTGTAGACATTACAGTCCCTTTTTGAACTGATATATTCATTGCCAATTAATGACAGTTGAGATCTCCCATGCCACTCTGACATCGTGAACCCATTGTGACATCACAAACTTATTGTGACCTCATCATGAGAATGGCATCAACAACTAATTGTTGTATCGAATCATAATTTTTCATAATATTGTAGTATTGCTCTTGTGATATCACTCTCCCATTGTGTTTTTACAAACCTGTAATTGCCTCATCAGATCTTAGAAATTTCATGGACTTTGAGACTTCAAGCTCTTTCTGTGAACTCATGTACATATGACCTCTAAGGAAAGGAGACAAATCATAGAGTCACATTTAATATAATAAACCATTTTGAACTAGAAAGGGGATTGTGATTACCTTATTCTGGACTGGATACCCAGGTTCAAGAGCAGCCTTGACCACCAAACCTCAGACCTCCAAGGGGCAGCCCTGCCCTTTCTTAATTGTTCTGCAAACAACCAATCACAAAATTATGATCTCCAAAGCTCCAAACCTCAATGGGCAAGGCTTTTTTTCTTTTCCATTCTTCCCTCCTCTACAGACATGTCATTCCTTCCTGGTCTTTCCCTTTTTCCCTTCCACCACTTCCTTCTTCTCTTCAGGCCTCTCCACTCTCCACAGGCCTGCCCTACTCTGACCCAGTGACCACTTGCCAACCTTCTGCTCGCCCTCAGCTTCCTCTCTTCTCAGGCTTTTCCTTTCCTGCTGTCTCACCACTTTCTTCCATCCGGGTAACTCCCATTTTTATCTCCATTACAATGCTCTGAAAATGCAACTTATATATAGGTTGTATCCCTCCTCCTTCCAACGGATCTCCTGCCTAACAGTTTTCAACCATCACTTCCAAAACTGCCCAATGCTCAATCACTTCTTGACAGCACACCGTGTGAGGCTTGACACCTCCACCTTTAGCGGCATTCCCCACAATCTGCGGTGGGCCAAGCCAAGAATTTACAATGAATATCGGCTCCCACAGATAATTCTGGCCCCACTGGTTATTATAGTATCCTCATAGTGACTTAGAAGAAATTGAAATTGTATATGTCATTGTTATATTACAAACTTGATGAGACATCCTTAACTCTTTGTGACCTCATCACCTCGGAGGCATCACAAACTCATGGTGTTATCACATTCCCATTGTATCAACATGATCACATTGTGAATTCCCAAAACTATTATGACCTCAGAAGCTTTGAAAGAAAGCATGGCCTTTGTGACATGACAGGCCTTTTGTGTACTCATATCCTCATGTTGAGCTAATGACAATTGAGATCAGGCATGCCATTTTAACATAGCAAAACCTTTGTGACATCATCACCAGTGTAACATCACATTGTCATTATGATAACATCAGCCCAACATGACATCATAAAACAACAATGACATCAAATCACATGTAATTGTGATGTCACAGATACATTGGAATGCCTATTCTGTGATTTCATTCTATTTCAAATGTTGCAGGTGGGTTGGTATCAGAAAAACATTGTGGCCACATAATCATTATAATATCACAATACCTTGATGACACCATATTACCATTATGATATCACTAACCCACTGTGACATCACAAAACAGTCTTATCCTCATAATTTTTTTGACATTCTGCCAGTGTGATCTCTTTGGCCTCTCTGAGTACATAAATTGTTTAACTCATAATACTTAAGTCATGACATGTGATATCAAAAAACCACTGTGATATCATGACCACTGTGACATCACACTGCCAGATGTCATGACCACTGAGTCACATGAGGACATCGCAAACATGTTAAGACTCATTACACTTGTGCCAACATAGGCCTTTGGATACATCATTATCCCTTGTGAACTTATATAGTCTTTGTCAATTAGAAATCTGCCATGAGATTGTGACATCACCAATCCATTGTGAAATCACAAACTTAAGTGACCTCATCACCTGTAGGGCATCACCATTTGTGACTTCAAAACAATACTATCTCATGTAATGATAGCATCACATTGCCAATGGGATATCTCTGTCTCATTGTATTTTCTTTTTTAATACCAAAATTAAGTATGATGTAATTTTATTTATTTTTAATGTGTATTGTGAACATATTTTACAGAAGGGTTACAATTACATGGGCAAAATAATGAGTACATATCTTATCAAGCACTTTAGCCTCCTCCTTTGTTTACCCTTCACATCCCTTCCCAGCCTCCCCCTGCCCTCCCCAGTGCTCCCCCCCCACCAAACTTGTAAAGTTCATTTTCGACATGACAACTTGTAATTCTCATTGTTGCAATGGGTCCACCTGTATCCTAATTTAAACGACCTGTTTTTCCCCTTCCCCTCCACAAATTTTACTGACATCAAATACAGTGAAAGTAGGGTTATACTGTGGGGGAGGGACATACAAAGCAACAAAGAAATAATCTTATAAATGCGTTAGAAAGACATGCATAAGAGAAAAAACATTAAAATACATACCTGAGGGTTCATTTTCCTAACATCACATTATCTGACCTTTTCTGCTTGACTCATACATATACTAGATATTGCAAATAAGGGATACCATGGGACCTATGTTTCTTTGGGCTTGGCTTACTTCAATTAATATATTTTTTTCCAAGTCTTTCCATTTCTTAACAAATGGGGCAATGTCATTCTTTCTGATGGAGGCATAGAATTCCATTGTGTATCTATACCACATTTTCTTGATTCATTCATCTACTGAGGGGCATCTGGTTGGTTCCATATCTTAGCTATAGTAAATAATGCTGCAATAAATATAGTTGTGCTGGTAGCTTTAGTGTGGTCTTGTTTGTAAACATTTGGGTAAATGCCCAAAACTGGGATTGCTGGATCATAGGGGAGCTCAATGTGAAGGCTTTTGAGGAACTTCCATACTACTTTCCAAAGTGGTTGAACAAGTTTACACTCACACCAACAATGCAGTAAGGTTCCCTTCTGTCCACATCCCCTCCAGCATCTGTTGTTATTAGAGTTCTTGATTTTTGACTTTCTAACTGGGGTGAGGTGGTATCTCAATGTTGTTTTGATTTGCATTTCTTTTATGGCTAGGGAGGTTGAGCATTTCTTCATGTGTCTATTAGCCATCCTTCTATCTTCTTCAGAGAAGTTTCTCTTTAAGTCGTTAGCCCACTTATTTATAGGGCAGTTGTTTCTTTGAGGATTTTTGGTGGAGAGATTTAATTTTTTGAGTTCCAAGTATATTTTAGATATGAGAACCTTGTCCGTTGTATGGCTCGTGAAGATCTTCCAATCCGTAGGCTTTCTATTGATCTTGCTAGCTGTGTCCTTTGCCATGCAGAAGCTGTGCAACTTCATGCAATACCATTTGCCCAACCTTTCTTTGATTTATTGTGTGTCCTAGTCTCTATTAAGAAAATTTCAGCCTGCGCCAAGGAGACCTAGGGTTTCTCCTATTCCATCCTGTAATGTTTTCAGAGTGTCTGCTTTGTCTCCGAGGTCTTTGATCCATTTGTGGTTGATTCTGGTGCAGGGTGATATATAAGGATCTAGCTTTAGTTTTCTACAAGTAGTTAATTTTGCCTGCACCATTTACTGAAAAGTCTGTCTCTCTTCCATTCTATTTTTTTAGCTCCCTTATCGAAGATTAGATGGCTATAGGTCTGTAGGTTCATTTCTGGGTTTTCAATTCTATTCCATTGGTCCTGAGGTCTGTTCTTGTGCCAGTACCAAGCTGTTTTGATTACTATGGCTTTATAGTAGAGTTTGAAATTTGATATTGATGTTCCTCCAGCAGTGTTCTTTCCGTTGAGGAGCGTTTTTGCTATTCGGGGTCTTTTATTGTTCCATATGAATATTTTGATTGCCTCCTCTATTTCCTTGAAGAATGAGGTTGGAATTTTGATAGGTATCACATTGAATTTGTAGATAGCCTTCGAAGTACTGCCATTTTCACAATGTTAATCTTTCCAATCCAGGAGCATGGGAGTTTTTCCCATTTTCTAAGTTCTGTTTTGATTTCCTTTTTCAAGTTATTAAAGTTTTCATCATAGAGGTCCTTCAATTCTTTGGTTAAGTTAATTCCTAGGTAATTTTTTTGTGGGGCTATTACAAATGGAGTTGCTTTCCTAATTTCAGCCACACTTTTTTCATTGTTGGCATACAGAAAAGCCATTGATTTTGGGGGGTTAATTTTATAACCTGCTACTTTGCCAAAGTTTTGAATCAGCTTGAGTAATTTGGGAGTGGAGTCTATGGGATTCTTTAAATACAAGATCATGTCATCTGCAAAGAGGGAGAGTTTTATTTCTTCTTTCCCTATTTGGATCCCCTTTTTGTTTGCATCTTGTCTTTTTGCTGTAGCTAGGCATTCTAATAATAGATTGAAGAGAAGTGTAGAGAGTGGACATCGTTGTCTTGTTCCTGAGTTAAGAGGAAATGGCTTTAGTTTTTCACAATTTAGTATAATGCTGGCTGTAGGCTTGTCATATACAGTCTTTATTGTATTGAGGAATGTTCCATGGATTCCTAATTTTTCCAAAACCTTCATCATAAAGGGGTGTTGGATATTGTCATAAAGGGGTGTTGGATCTTGTCGAATGCTTTTTCTGCATCTATTTCTGTCTCATTGCATTTTCACCAGCTTATTATATACTCATATTTTACAAAATTCATGGCCTTACTGTCTTCTAGCTCCTTACGTGAACTCCTATCTTCATTGTGATCTAGTAGAATGAAATTGGACATGTAATGGTGATATTACACATTCGTTTTGACATCCCTATCCAAGTGTGACCTTATCACCACTTGACATCACAAACCCATTATGACATCATATTGCCACATTGATATCATCATAACCTTGTGACATCCCAAACCTGTTGTGACTGCTTAGCACCTTTGAAAAAGCACATGGTGTTTGTGATATTATGGTCCCTTTGGGTTATCATGTCGTCATTGTGAACAAAGACAATTGACATCAGACATGCCAGTGTACCATTACAAACGCGTTGTGACATCATCTCCAGAGTGAGATCACATTGTTGTTATAATACCATCAGCCCATTGTTACATCCCAAAACGACAATGACATCATGGCATTATGACATCAAATTTTCATTGTGAGGTCCTAGAGACAATGCAATTGCCTATTCTGTGATTTCATTCTATCACAAATGGGGCATATAGGTTGATTTCAGAAACCCATTGTGACCACATCATCATTGTGACATTACAATCCTTTTGTGACCTCATATTGACATTGTGATATCATTAATGCAATGTAACTCACATACCTGTCTTGTCCTCATAAATTTTGTAACAAACGACTACCTTGGCCTGGGCTGGATGCTGAGAGCTAAATTCAGTCTCAACCATAAACCCTCCAAAGAGCAGTTCAGCCACTTGTTAACTGGTCTGCAAACAACCAACCCCCAAAATAATGATCTCCAATGCTCCACACTTCAAAGGACAAGGCTTTTTTCTTTCTCTTCATTATCCTTCTCTACAGATCTGTCCTACCTTTCAGTTCTTTTTTTTTTCCTTCCACCATTCCATTCTTCTCTTCAAGCTGCTCTACTCTTGACAGGCCTGCCCTGCCTTGTCCAGGTGGCCAGTTGCCGTCCTTCACCTACTGCTCTCTCTCAATTTCCTCTCCTCCCAGGTCTTTGCCCTCCAGCAGTCTCATCACTTCTTTCCATCCAGGCCTTTAACCTTTTTCTCTCCCCTTCTCTTGCTCTGAATATGCAGCTTATATAAAGGCTGTACCCTTCCCCAACTACAATATGTTTTTTGCCTTCCAGTTTTCAATTATCACTTACCAAATGTCCATTCCCAATCACTTCTTGGCAGCTCACCATGTGGGGCTTGACATCCTATCTCCTTCAGCAGCATGCCCTGCCCCCTCCAGTGTCATGCACCCCTCTCTCCATTGGTCCAGACTAGGGTGCCATGATGACTATCTGTTCCCATGGATTATAGGGGCACTTCTGGTTATTACTGTGTCCTTATGGTGAACTAGTAGCAATTGAAATTGGACAAATAATTGTGATATTACAAACTGTTGACATAACTAACCCATTGTGACCTCATCACCACTGTGACATCACAAACCCATTGTGACTTCACATTGTTGTTTTGATACCAGGATCACATTGTGACATTCCAAATCTATTATAACATTTGAAAAATACATAGCTTTGTGATATCAGAGTCTCATTGTGTACCCAAAGCCCCACTGTGAAATATTGACAATTGAGAATCAGACATGACATTTTGGCATCCAAAACAATTTGTGAGATCATCATAATTGTGACATCACATTATCATTTTTATACCATCTTCTCATTGTGAAATCACAAAACTAAAATGATATGATAGAATTAAAACTTTACATTGTCATGGTGACATCAAAGACACATTATGAATGCCTTTTCTGTGATTTCATTCTATTTCAAATGTGGCATGTACATTGATATCATAAACAAATCAGGAACTCATAACCATTGTGATATCTCAATCCCTTTGCATATCATGTTTCCATTGTGATATTACTAACCCGCCATGATATCACAAACCTATCCTCTCATCATAACTTTTGTGACATGCTGCAATTCTGATACCTTAGGCCTTTTTGTCCTCAGAATCTGTTGTTGACCTCATTAGATTTCACAGATGATATTTTATATCACAATTCCCAGTGACATCATGACCATGGTGGCATCACACTGCCAGATGTAATATCCATTGTGTCAAATTCTGACATCACAAAGCTTTTAGGATTTCAGTATATGTGTGACAACACATACTTTTGGAGAAACCACAGTCCCTTTGTGAACTAATATACACATTGAAAGTTAAGACAATTGAGAGAATCATCATGTCATTGTGACATGCCCAACACAACAATATTTTGTGACCTCACCACAACTGTGGAATCATCAACTAATTGTGACAGCAAAACAATAATAATGAGTTGACATTGTCATGGTGATATCACTGTCCCATTGTATATTCACAAACCAAAATGACCTCCTAACATTTTTAAAAATTCATGTCCATTATGACTTCCAGCTCATTCTGTGAACTTGTATGCACATTGTGAAATAGTAACAATTGAAAATGGACTTGTGTTTGAGATATTACAAATCATTATAATATCAAAAGCCCATTGTGACTTCATCACAACTGTGTATCATAAAGCTATCATGACCCCAAGTAACTTTGTAAACACACATGGCATACGTGACATCATAGGCCCTTTGTGTACCCATATCCTCATTGTGAACACATGACTATTGAATTCATATATGCCATTGTAACATCACAAACCCCTTGTGATCCCATCGCCAGTGTGACAATACATATTCATTATTACACAATTACCTCCTTGCAACATTACCAATTTACAATGATCTCATAGCATTATGACATTATATTGTCATTATGATGTCATAGACACATTGTAAATGCCTATTTTCTTATTTCATTCTATTTCATATGTGGCATGTGTGTTGATGTCAGAAATATATTGTGATCTCATAAATATACGGCATCACAATCACTTTGTGACATCACAGTGCCATGGTGATATCACTAACACACTGTGACATCCAAAACCTGCCCAGACCTCATAAGTCTTGTGATGTGCAGCAATTCGGATGTCTTAGGCCCTTTATGAGCTCATAATCAGTTTTCAACCTTATAATATTTCAGTTATGATATATGATATCAGAAATCAACTGTCACATCATGACCATTGTGACATCACACTGACAGACATCGTAAACATTGTGTCACAATGTGACATCACAATCCTCCTATGACTTCATAACATTTGTGAAAACACATGACTTTGGAGATACCACAGTCTGTTGTGAACTCATATTCTCTGTGATTTTATAACAATTGAGATCCATTATGCCATTTGGATATCACTAACCAATTGTTACATCATAGCCCCCTTACTCTATGGTATCACCAATTAATTGTGATATCAAAACCTTTTGTGATATCACAATGTGACATGATGATCATGACATCTGTCAGTGTGATGTCACAATAGTCATGATGTCAGAGTTGATTTCTGTTATCTCAAGTCATAAATGAGATATGAGGTTGAAAATTATGAGGGCAAAAAGTCTAACATATCACAATGTCAGCATGTCACAAAAGTTAGGAGGACAGGAGAGGTTTTTGATGTCACATTGTGTTAGTGATATCACAATGGTACTGTGATGTCACAAAGTTAGTATGATGTCAAAATGGTTTGTATGCACAAAAATGCATTTCTGATATCAACTCTCGTGCCACATTTGAAATACAATGAAATCACAGAATAGGCATTCCCAATGTATCTGTGATTTCACAAGAATTGTTGTCATAATGCGATTCTGTCATTAAGTTTGGTGATGTCACAATGAGCTGATGCTCTCATAATGAAAATGTTATGTCACACTGTTAAGGATGTCACAAACAATTTTTGATTTTATAATGGCATGTCTGATCTCAACTGTCAGTTCACAACAAGGATATGTGTACACAAAGGGACAGTGATGTTGAAAATGGCATGTTATTTTTCCAAGGAGCTAAGAGGTCATAATAGATTTGAGATGTCAAAATGGAATCATGATGTCACAATGACAATGTTGTTACAAGGGGTTTGTTATGTCGTGGTAGTGATGATGTCAAAATGGGTTTGTGATGTCACAATGAGTTTGTAATACCACAATCAAATTTCCAATTTCAATTGCTACTTGTTCACAAGGAGGATACTGTAATAATCAGCAGGGCCCGATAATCTATAGGGTCTGATAATCAGCATGGGCCCATTTCCTGGCCAGCTGGAGAGGACAAAGAATGCCACCAAGAAGGTGAGGCATCCTGTGGGAGGGACTGGTGCATTAATCACCACGAATTGAGCTGTTAAGAAGTGATTGGCTGTAGGTAGTTTGAAAACAGGCAGTTGGAATGGAGAAGGGGTACAGACTTTATGTAGGCTGCTTGTTCAGAGCAATAGAAGGTGAGAGAAAAAGAAAAAGTCCTGGAAGGAAGGAAGTGGTGTGATAGCATAAGGGGAAAAACCTGGGTGGAGAGGAAGTTGAGGGAGGGCAGAAGGTGAAGGATGGTAACTGATGAGCCTTGCAAAGCAGTTCAGGTCTGTGGAGAGTGGAGAGTCCTAAAGAGAAGAAAGAACTGGTAGAAGGGAGAAAGGAAAAGACCTCAAAAGAAGTATTGTCTGTAGCGAAGGAGAGACAAAGAGAAGGGGAAAAGAGGCTTTTTCTTTGATGTTTGGAGCTTTGGATATCATAATTTTGGGGGTTGGTGGTTTGGAGAACATTTATTATATAAAACGTGTCTCGATGGATTTTCTTGAACTACAGAGGTCCTTATTTTTGAAGACTATCGAGATAATCCATTCGGATTGCATCAGGCCTTGGCCCCACGAAAAAATACCCATAGGTGAGAGTGTCAGCCCTCAGGGTTGAGAGTCTACCTCGAGTGTTTGTCTCCGGAGGTCCAACATGGACAAAAGTCATTTATGTACCTCTAGAGGTGCATCTTCGCAAGCTTGCCAGCTTGTTTTGTACCCCTCTGGAAGCTATTTGTGGCTTCCTTGGGATGCCATCTAGAACCTACTTGAGAGATAATGTAGGGCTTCTGTGGGAAGCCATCTGGAACCTTATCAAGAGTACATCTGCGACTTACTTGAGAAGACCTCTGAGACCTACACTGGAGGTCATCTGGGTCCTTCTCCAGGGGCCATCTTGGATTATCTCCAGAGGTCACCTGGGGCTTCCTCAGGAGGCCACCTGAGACCTCTTCAAAAGTAGTCATTGGGGCTTTCTTAAGAGGCAATCTAGGACCACCTCCTGAGGTCATCTGGAGCCTCTTTGGGAGGTCACCTCAGGCTACCATGATGAGAAATTTATGACCATCTTTGGACATCATCTGGGACTTCCTTGAGAAGCTATATAAGACCTTCTCTGGAGGTCATCTGTCGCTTTCTCAAGAGGGTTATCTGGAACTTTCTCTGGAGTTCATGTGGCCTCCTTGAGTAGCCATCTGGGAGCTACTTGAGAGGTAATCTCAGTCTCATTGAAAAAACATCTGGAAACTCCTTTGGAGGTCATCTGACACTTCCTTGTGAATCCATTTGGAACCTCCATGAGAGGTCATCTAGGGCCTCCTAGGTAGTATATAAGTGACATCCTCCAGAGGTCATCTGTAGCCTCCTCAAGAGGCAATCTGGGACGTTCTCTCTGTCATCTGGGACCACCTGTAGAGGTCAACATTGAGAGGTATGGGGTATGTGGGTTAAGTGTCTATGGATCTTGGTCTTTGTATGTATGCTGATAGTTCTATCTATGTCCTGTATGCACCTGTTTACTCGTTTTCTCAGGATGGGAGAACAAGGCCTTAGGTTGTCATATCCAAAAAATATTCTTCCCCAGGTTTACAGAATCCCGCAGAGGAAGATGCACTGATGTACTCTCTCTCCTATTCTTTTTCATCAGCAACTTTAATGAGTCCTCCCATACTAAAAGTGGTTACTTGTACCAGACTGAGGTGGTACAATGTGGTATGTTACCCTTATTACCCTTGAGACAGGAACATGGAGGAGATGGTGGGCAGGACCCCTTTCTAATATATGTTCCCTTTACAAGTAATGACCTGTGTAACTGGAAACAGAAAAAGCCATCCTTTTCAGAAAAAAAAAAAAAAACAGGGGCTCATTACCTCATTAGAGACAGTAATTTTAACACAAAAGCACATCTGGGATGACTGTCAGCAAATTTTACAGGTGTTTTTCACCTGGTAGAAAAGGGAGTGAATACTGTCGTTGACTTGACGGTGGTCCTTGAACCAGACAGTAGACCCACTATTGACCCAGACTATTTGGAACAAGTCTTTCTCCAGACTTACCCAAGCTGAGGCTTACAGCAGTCGAGATATGGAGGTGTTTACCAATTATTTCCAGGTTCAGCTAGCAGGGATACCGCAGTGGCTAGAAAGCCCAGTCTTCAATCTAAGGTGAGTGAGATAGTACTGTTCCCCTGTGAGTACCCTAATGCTTTTTCTGGAAATTCTGCCAGAAGCCTATAGAACCTATAGGCTATAGATCTTTAAATCCTGGAGAATCAAAGAGCCCTAAATATGGCCTTTGTTACCCAGTCAGCCACAGATATTAGAATAAAGCTTGAAAAGTTAGAAGGTTTTGAGGTAAAGTGGTTGCTCAGTTGGTGTTTGATAACAGAGACACCCTGAAAAAAAACGAGTCTAAAAAAAGAGTTTGAGTTTTGGTAGGAGCACCAGAATAGGGTTCAAGAAACCTTTGGCAAATACAGTACAGATCATTTGCAAATGGCAGTAGGGAACCTCTAGGACTAGATCAGTGAGCTTAATGCAAGCAAAATGGACATTAGAAAAAGGAATGTCCAAGGAGGACACATTTACCACCTGGAAAATGTAAATGACAGGTTAAGTAATCACATTAATTACAAGGAAAATGTGTTCATTGCTCTGGAGAAACATGCAAAGGATCTCTGAATTCCATTAAGAAATTATGGCTATGAAAATGGAGCTGGGGGGCTGGGAATGTGGCTCAGTGGTAGAGTGCTTGCCTTGCATGCATGAGGCCCTGGGTTTGATTCCTCAGCATCACATAAGCAAAAAGGAAAAAGCCAGAAGTGGCAATGTGGCTCAAGTGGTAGAGCACTACCCTTGAGCTCAAGAGCTGAGGGACAGTGTCCTGGACAGAGTTCAGGCCCCACGACCAGACCCAAAAGAAAAAGAAAAAAAAAAGAAAGAAAAGAGCTGGACCTGATATAAGAATATATTAGGTTGAAGTACATGTCGATTATAAGCTTTGAAAAGTGTCACCAGAAATTCAAAGCAACAGAGAAAGTAGGAAAGAGTAGTTAGCAGAGAAGACGGGAAAGTGCTGTGTCATAGAAGAAGAGGCCAAGAAAAGAGAACAGGAAAATATCACGCTCAAGAAAGAGATTGTTTCTCTTCAGAAAGAGTTAAAAGACCACTTGCTTTGATAGAGAATGCCATGGAAAGGGAAAGACCATTAGGAAGAAAAGCAGAAATGCTAAACAAACAGTTGAAAAATCTGTCAAAAAATACACTGAAGTGGAAAACTAGAAAGAGAAACTACTAGAGTAAAAGCCCCAAAAGACTGCTGAGATCTTCACCAAAAATGTAATGCAGAAGCATCATGTCCCAGTGGAACAGGTGGAGGTGGGAAAAATACCTCTCAATGGCACCTTTGTGAACTTAAGGGAGGAGCTGAAGAGCAAGCAAAGGTGTTATGAGAAGGAGCAGCACTTGGCCAGTCAAGGGAACTCTCGGGTGACCCTGCCAAAACACATGTAGGTTAAGGAGAACATTGAGAAGGAGAGAGGGATCATGAAAGCAAGTTTAAGATAAAAGGAGGAGAATAAAATGGAAGAAGTCTCCAAGTTTCAGAGTACTTTACAGGAGTTAAAGAAACTAGAGAACCTAAGATACAGGGAAACATCTGAGCTGATGAGGTAGCTTGGGAGACCACTCTAAAACTAGTTGTTTCTCTAGAAATACTGGTCATCAATATTAAAGGAAGAAGCATAAACAGTGGTAATAAGTGTGCAAATGTTGATACTGAACTTGTGAAAAATGCATACAGGCTCAAGCTTTCTGTCAGTTTACATGTAGATATTTGCAGCCTGGTAAATTGCCCGAGGACACTGCCTAAAACTGTTCTGAAAACCGGTGGGGCCTCAGCCTGACAATACTTTGTAATGTGTGTAGGTAATTTCCAACAGGTAAATGCTGAAATGCTGGAACATATGAAAATAATTCATATTTGAGGAACCTCAGATGGTGAATTTTGGAAAGTGGACTCCACAGAGGTAAAGCCTGGAAAGTATGGCTATTGGTATCTGTTAGTAATAATGGACATTTTTTCAGGCTGAGCTGAGGCATGTAATAATACTTTGATTTGGCTTACCCTTAGCTGTGGGGTCCAAAAGATGGCCCAGCATTCATGGCCCAAGTTCTCAATTATTAACTAATGCCCTAGGAATAAATTGGAAGTTACAACTCATTTATAAGCCTCAGAGTTCAAGCATTAGAAAGAATGAAAATGACCTAAAAGGAAACTTTAACTAAATTAAATACAGGGACTGGCCATAGCTAGGTAAGCCTCCTCCACTTCACTCTCTTTCGAGCAAGATGTAGCCCTTATGTTAAAGGACTCAATCCCTTTGAAATACTTTAGTGTAGAACACCCCCTTGGCTTCCTAAAATTAGGAAGGCTATATTAACAGAAGTGTCTAACTTCAATCTGCAGGCTTTACAACATATTCTTTTATGTACCTTTCTTTTGGTAACCAAGGTCCACTGGCTGGCTAAGAAAAACTCCACCTGAAGGGGAGGGACCAAGAAGGTGATGGAACAGCAGGGAAACACCACAGCTCTCTCCAACCAAATAAAGAGTTTGTATTTCAATGCTCTGTTTCTCCAAGCGACCCACAAAAAAAGGCAATTACTCAGAGAGATAAAGGAAGTGCAAAAAGAAAAGGGAAAATCCTACACAGACAGTAAAGTGGGAAGACCCTTCCCTCACTCTTTGTTGGTGATGGGGCTCCACGTTGCAGAGCTTAAGTGGCAGGGTTTTGTACCAAGTTGCTTAAGTGCCCCAGGTCTGGACCCTCTGAGGACCACACACCCACAAGCTTCCCAAGTCTCCCAGGAACTCCCAAGAGCTGGGCCAACCCAGAATATACAAACAGAAATCTCAGAAGGCAGAGCTGGAACAAAGACTCCCCTCAACCTCCCTGGAATAGCGCCTCTGCCTGGCTGGTACAAGTAGCCCAGCCCAGTCAGGAGCAGTAGCAGCTGTCAACAGTGGCAAAGGATTCTGAACTCTCAGGGTGGCACCTCTGTCCTGCTGGTGTAAATAGCCTTGCCTAACCTGAAACAGCAGCAGCAGCTGGCAGTGGTGGCAAATCACCCAGAATTGGGGCACAATGCCTCTTGGCACTTGCCCAGACCAGCCAGGGGTGGCAGCAGTGGCTGAGGTGGGGACAGCTGCAGTGAACAAGTCCAGACCCGTGGTGGTTTCTGCCTCTCCATACTGGCATGCATAAGCAGCTCATGGTGGCAAAAGTGGTGAACAACCCCAGACTTGAGGCAGGGTGTGGTGCTGAGCAACCCCAGAAAAGCCTCATGACCTTTCCTACCTGGGCTGGCTTTGAACCTAAATACACAGATCTGAGCCTCCTGAGTAGCTAGAATTACAGGTATTCACACCAGTGGGGTCTTCCTCTTGCAACCCCCCTAACTTTTTCTAAAATAGATCATTTCTTAGTTCATACATGGAATTTAAGCAAATAAAAGAGGATCGACATAATACTCTGTATTCTATCTGAGCATAGTGTAATCTAACTCGTTCTCAAGAACAAGGCATAAATAGAAAGAAAACACATGGAAATTAAGCAGCACTCTGTTGAACAATACATGGATCACAGAAGAAATTAAAGAAGAAATTTAAAAGTTCCTACAATTCAGTGAAAATGAAGAAACATCACAAAGGAACCAATGGGACACAGCGAAAGCATTCCTGAGGGGCAGATTCATTGCTCTCAGTGCACACATCAAGAAAACAGAACAAGTAAACGATCTTATGATGCAACTAAAACTACTAGAGAAACAAGAAAAAATTGAACCTAAAGTTGCTAGAGAGAAAGAGAACCGAAATAATAGCTGAAATTAATGAGACAGACTATGAAAATTATAAATAAAATTAATTTTTAAAAGCTGTTTAAAAAATAGACACTAAAACTGAGGGACCACTGGCAAGAGTAACTAACAAAATAAGACAGGAGTCTCAAATCAATAATATCAGAGATACGACAGGAAAAATTACAGCAAACATCCAAGACATCAAAACAATCATAAAGAAATAATTCCAGACTCTACTCACAAAGGAAGGAAAACCTAGCAGAGATGGATGAATTTCTACAGATGTACAAATTGCTATCCCCCCCCCTCTTTCCTTTTCAGCCATTCTTCTCTACCATGTATGGTGGGGGCAGCAGTTCGGTAAATAAACTTCTTTTCATGCCTGAATAGCGTGTGGTGTTCTCTTCATGGGCTACTTAATGAAATCTACCTATTTCATATACCTTACAAATGGTGCCATGACTGGGATGAGGTTTTTGAGTTGGAAATGCTAGAATTTCCTAACCACCCCTTTTCTACAAACCAAACTGCCTTGATAAACCATGTGAGACTTTTCAGCAATTGGTGAAAAGTCAATACCATTGCTGGCCTTCACATCCATGTGCACACCAATTCTCTACTCTGGTGAATGAAACTACTCTCAACGGCTCTCTGTTGCTCAATCTCTGCTCAGATGTGGCGCCATTCCACAGAGCTCCTATGGCCTTTATCAGAAAGGATGGTCATCTCTGAAGCAGAGAATGCCTGGTTTGGGGGGCTTAGCCATTTCTCTCTATAGGGGTCTGGGGCAAGCCGGGACACTGCTTCTTCCTAGTTAGCTCTCCTTCACTCACCAAACTGACTCTCTAACACATTTAATGGTGTCCTGTGAGTCATTCCCGAGCTGTGAAACCCCGCTGACAAGCCTCCTGCGCTCCCTGGATAGCCAAATAACCTAATATTTTTTGCTGTTCTCAGATTTAGACAATTAATGTCTCTGCAATGGTACATTGTGAGAAGTCTCTTTACCTTCAGGATCTCTTTGCTCTCTACTATTCATCCAGATCCAATGTGGCCACAATTTTCCAGCACCTGGCCACACCTCTTCCTGTCCTTGGCCTAGATAAGACTTGATCATAGGTGGGTCTACCCCCTTCCTTTTCAGTCATGCTTTTCCACCATGCATGGTGGGGGCAGCCTTTTGGTAAATAAACTTCTTTTCCTGCATGAAAAAAAAAGAAATACAAATTGCTCAAACAGAACCAAGAAGAAATACATCAATTACAAATGTCAATAACCTACAATGAGATAGAAGTAATAAGAAATCTTCCAACAGGAAAAGCCCAGGACCTGATGGATTCACTACAGAATTCTATAAGACCTTTAAAGAGGAACTAATACCCATACTCCTCAAGCTCTTCAGAGAAATAGAAACAGAGCAGGTAATCCCAAACTCATTCTATGAACCCAATATCACATTCATCCCCAAACCAGGCAAAGACCCAACAAAAAATGAACTACACACCGATCCCTTTGATTAAGACAGATGCAAAGCTGCTCAATAAAATTGCAACCAACAGAATCCAGAAACATATCAAAAAATCATACATTATAACCAAGTAGGCTTCATCCCAGAGATACAGGGATGGTTTAACATATGTAAGTCAATAAATGTAATCCATCACATCAACAGTTCCAAGGTCAAGAACCACATGATTATCTCCATTGATTTGGAAAAGGATTTTGATAAAATTCATCACTCCTTCATCTTAAAAGCTCTGGAAAAAATAGGAATAGAAGGAACATTTAATAAGACAATAAAAGCCTTACATAGTAGATCAAAAGCCAATATTATGCTTGATAGGGAACAACTACAACCAATTCCCCAAAAAACAGGAACAAGGCAAGGATGCCCACTCTCTACATTCCTCTTCAATATAGTTCTGGAATTTTTAGCCAGAGCAATAAGGCAAGAAAAATACATTGAAGGGATCCACATAGGAGAGGAAGAATATAAACTCTCTCTTTTTGCAGATGGCATTATTTTATAAACTAATGATCCCTAAAGCTCCATCACCAAACACTTAGAGCTTATAAACCAAATTGGCAAAGTAACAGGATACAAAATTAACCCACAAAAATCAGTCGGCTTTCTGTAAACCAAAAAAGTACAAACAGAAATGGACATCAAGGAAACAACCTCATTCACAATAACCTCAAAAAAAAGTATTTAGGAAGTAACCTATTCAACGATGTAAAAGGTCTATTTCATGAAAACTATAAAAGCCTAAAAAAAGGAATCTTAGAGGATACCAGGAAATGGAAAGACTTCCCATGTTCCTGGATAGGCAGAATTAATATGGTGAAAATGTCCATACTGCCAAAAATAATAAACACATTCAATGCAATTCCCATTAAAATTCCAACCACTTACTTTACTGAAATAGAGAAAATAGTCCAAAATTTCATATGGAAAAACAAAAGCCCTAAGATAGCCAAAATATTTTAGGCAAAAGAAAGGATGCAGGAGGGATCATGATACAGGACTTCAAGCTCTACTATAGAACCATAATAACAAAGACAACTTGGTACTGGCACAAAAAGAGACCCAAAAATCAGTGAGACAGGTTAGAGGACCCAGAAGTATAGCTGAACATGTACAGTCAGTTGATATTTGACAAAGGAGCCAAAGACATACGGTGGAAAAACCATAACCTCTTCAACTACTGGTGCTGGGAAAACTGGCCACATGTAGAAAACTAAAAGTGGACCCTAGCCTATCACCATACACTAACATCAACTCAAAATGGATTAAAGACCTTAACATCAAGCCTGAAACTCTGAAAATACTGCAGGACCGAGTATGAGAGAGACTTGGACTTATAGGCAAAAGCAGGAACTTCCAGAACAGATTCCCAGGGTCACAACAAATTGGAGAATTACTCGATAAATGGGACTACCTTAAAATAAAAAGTTTCTACACAGATAAAAAGTAGCAACTAACTAGAAAGAAAGTCAAATAATTGGGAAAAATATTTACCAGCAATATATCAGACAAGGGTCAAATATCCATTATATATGGTAAACTCAAGAAACTAACCCTTTACAAACCTAACAAACCAATTTTGAAATGGTCAAGGGAGCTAAAGAGAGACTTCTCAGAAGAAGAGGTAAAAACAGGAAAGAAACCATCCCTGGCTGTAAAGGAAATGCAAATAAAAAACAACTCTGAGATACCACCTTACCCCAGTCAGAATAGCCCACATCCTAAATTCAGCCAATGACAGATGCTGGAAGGGATGCAAAGAAAGAGATGCATTACTTCATTGCTGGTGAGAATGTATACTAATACAACCACTTGGAAAGAAGTCTGGAGGTACCTCAGAAAGCTAAATATCGACCTGTCCTATGAACTCGCCATACCACTCCTAGGCATCTACTCAGAAAAACAGGAACCAGTATACAAAGACACACACCCCTTTATGATTATTGCAGCACTGTTCACAATAGCTAAGATATGGAAACAACCCAGATGAGCCACTACTGATAAGTGGATCCAAAAATTGTGGTACCTATATACAATGGAATACTATGCAGCGATTAGACACGATAAAATGATGGCATTTGTAAGGAAATGGATGGAACTAGAAAAAATTATTTGAGTGAGGTAAGCCAAGAACAAAGAGACAAATGGCACAGGGTCTACCTGATATGTGGATTCTAAAGCCAAAATGCAAGAAGGTATGACAAAGTAAACAGAACTAGAGAAAAAAAATGACAGCCACTCTTTTTGTTGTATCACCGTTAATAACTTCATGTTCTTGACTATGTAGATGGTAGAAATATGCACACAATGGAGGGAAGCCAGGAGGAGGAACAGAATAAGTGGGAAATGGAACAACATACAACAAAGGTGTCCATCAGCTGCACTGGACATAGAAGAAAAATAACTAAGTAACCCAAACACACTGATGGGAAGGGAGGAATGAGAGGGAAAGAGGGAATAGCTTACACTAAGCAAAAGGGAAAAAATGTAAACATCACCTGAGGTAGGAAAAATAATTTGGATTGTCAAAGCTCATAGAATTAACAAACTTTAGACCATGATAACGATACTTTGCCTTGTCAAGTTTAAAATGTGTTTGTGACTTTAACTAAGTATCAGAATTCCACAATGTTGTGAAATATATGTAATCACCTATCGCAATTTTTACAAAAAAGTGTGAGAAGGGAAGGGTTATGAGGGATGGGTGACAATGTTGTCAGACAGCTTGTATTCATGTACTGTTTTGTAGAATGGGACCTTCTTTCTACAAGTACTTAAAAATAATAACAATACAAAGTATTTAAAAAATAAAAAATCATGATGGCAACAGATAAGTTCAAATATAAAATAAGAAATTAAATCCAATTGGAAGGCAAATTTCTTTGGGGAGAGTGATGTAGTTTATTCTATAGCAAGTCTCCTTCAACAATAAATTCAAAAGCTAGACCTTAAGTAAGTGAAATAAACTAAGAAATGGAGATGAAAAAAAAAAAAAAAACTTCACCCATTCTTTCTTGCCGGGACAGCTGGTGTAAAAATTCATCATGCTCCTGAATTAGAACCAAAGTGACAAGGACCATATTTGGTGGTGCTGGAACCAATATACAGAGAAGGCTGCAAGATGAACTGTTCAGAGAAACTCAGATGATCCTTTAAGGATAAGACTTACTAAGTGTTAATTACTGCTAACTAGTGTGTTTCTATAATTTACTTGTTTTCTATTAAATTTACGTTTTAAGCCTGTTCATTGGGTGGAGAGAAGGGAATTTTTAGGATTTGGTAAGAAGGAATCAAGGATTTGATTGAACATGAAAACCAGTGGGGGGTGTATAAAGCAGCGAGGCCCTAATAATCAGCAGGGCCCACTAATCAATGTGGCCCCATGTCCTGGCCCACTGGAGTGCATGGGACATACCACCAAAGGGCCAGGGTATGTTGTTGGAAGGGGTAGGATGTCATCCTCACTTGATTAGCTGTGAAGAAGTGATTGGGGAACGGGCAGTTTGTGAAGTGATGGTTGAAAACTGTTAGGCAGGAGACCCACTGGAGTGATGGAGGTGTTCAAACTATGTATACGCTGCATGATCAGAGAAATGAAATTGGAGAAAATCAAGGGAAGGAAGTGGTGAGACAGCAGGAGGGGAAAGACTTGGGAGATGAGGAATTTGAGGGAGAGTAGGAGGGAAAGTAAGCCAATTGGCCACCAGGTCAGAGGAGTGTAGGCCTGTGGAGAAAAAGGAAGTGATGGAAGGGACAAGGAAAATGAAGGAAAGTCTATAAAGAAGGAGGGAGTAAGGGAAATGGACAAAGCCTTACCTATTGAAGTTTGGAGCTTTGGAGATGATAATTTGGGGAGTTGGTGCTTTGCAGACCAATTAACTATGTGTGGCTGCCCACTCACTGGAGGTCTGAGATTTCGTGGTTGGTGCTGGCTTGTCACTGAGTGTACAGACCAGGACAAGTTAAATGCAGGCCCATTTTGAGTGTAAATAAAGTTATTTTCAATGTGCCTTATTGGATTGTCTTGTGTTTTATTCATCATAAGTATAATAGTTCACATTAGTAATCTCAAAGGCCACAAAATTTGTAAAATGTTATGAGGTCATAATTGGTTTTTCAAATCCGAATTGGACAGTGATGGCAATATGGTGTCACAATATTAATTCATAATAATATTTTGATATAATAATTAGTTGGTGATTCCATAATGGTGATGAGGTCACAATAGGTTTATGATGTCACAATTGGGTTGATGATGTCACAATGGCATGCTGGACTTCAATTTTCATTAACTCCCAATGAGAATATGAATTCAGAATGGGATTGTGAGATCTACACAGTCATGCATTGGCCCAAATGTGATGAACTCCCAACAGGTATGTGATATCACAATGTAACACATGCTCATGATATCTGACAATGATGACACAATTTTTATGATAGAGTGCGTTTCTAATATCACACATCATACCTGAAATATGAAGTCAAAAACATTATGAGATCACAAAGGCCTATGTATCACAAGGGTATCGTGTCAAAGTTATGAGGAAAGGACAGGTTAATGATGTCACACTGGTGATCCTGCCTCCAAGGGTTTGTAATATTACAATAGTATAAATGATCTTTTTAGACCACAATGATTATATGGGTAAACAAGTGAACTTTGATGTCGCAAAGGCCATATACTTTTTCAAAAGAGCTAAGAGGTCATAACCGATTGAAATGTCACAATGTGATTGTGATGTCACAATGGCAATGCGGTGCTGCAATAGGTTTGTGATATCAGGTTGGTAATGAGGTCACCCATAGAATAGTGATGTCACTTCTAGTTTGTAATATTAAAATCACATGTCTGATTTCAATTGCTACTAGGTTACAATGAGGACAAGAGTTCAAGGAAGGAGCTAAAAGTCCTAAAACCCATGACTTTTCTAACATGAGATGTCATAATAGGTTTGTGAAAACAGAATGGCCCAGTGATATCACAATGTCAATGTGATGTCACAATATCATGTCATAATAATGTGTTAAGGGAGTTCAGAAGAAAATAGCTGAGGAGAGGTAGGATTTGAAACAAGTGCTCACATAGAAAGCAGTTTTAGTGTTCCTGTGAACAGTCTTAGGCTATAGAATCATACCCAAGTGCGCCATCACAGTACAAGGAGTATGGCCAGAGAGGGAAAATCCAGGCAAGGAAAGAGATCTGAGCACTTGCCAGTAGCCGCAGCTGCAAGGGCTGTGGTGGCAGCGGTGGCGGCCATAGACACCATACCTACAACCTAGAGTCCAGGACAAAGGAGCCAGACACAGTAGACTGGTGGATTCTACTCAACACCAGCAAGAACTGAGAAGGAGCAAATATCTTCGTCCTGCAGATTTCAGACCAGAGTGGGTCCAGGAACCAAGATTCTGGTGTGAGTAGAACCCTGACTTCCTCACTCCTCAGGGAGCACAGGTGGAAAGGCCACCCCTCCCCTCACCACCACTGGAAGTCTCCGTCTTTGATACTGACAAAGGCCCGGCTGAGCAGATAGCTCCGAGTCAGGCCTTGGAAAAAAAAACAAAAGAGTCATTTTTCAGGTCACAGGAACTAGAAGTGACCTGCCAGGCTCAGTTACACCCAGGGAAAAGTCACTCTGCCCAGGCAGAGTAAACTGTCCTCGGAGAAAAGACTTTCTTCACCGGGTAAACAGAGCCAGAGGCTGCCCCATCCTACAGAAGCCTAAACAACAATTGAAATTCAGTAAACATAATCCCTGAGAATGGCTCTAAGCTGGGCTCTGTGAATGTCTCAGGTGCTAGCCCCTCAGGGAAAAGCTACTGTTTGCTGAAAGGCTTCAACCCAACCCAGAACCTAGCCTCACCACAGCATCTCCAAACTAGAGGAAAACACCATCTCCCTCTTCTGTGATACTCAAAGATCTCCCTCCCACTGAACTAGCCTGGGAGGAGGATCACAAAATCCTGCTTTACACCGGGCATTTTCTGCCTGACCAAATTGACTTAAGAAACCAATCAAGCCATAAGAAAACCAAACATCACAAGCAGACCAGAGACTCCACCAAGACACTGGTTATAGACACAGGGGAGATACAGGCTCTTCCCATCCCCCCTCCAAAAAAAAAACCCAAAACAAAGAACTCTTTTTTGAACATATTTTTTATTTTTTCATTTTTTTAAAGTGTTTTCTGTTGATCTTTATTTTCTCATATTTTTATTTTTGGTGTGTGTGTGTGTGTGTGTGTGTGTGTGTGTGTGTGTGTGTGTGTGTGTGTGTGTGTGTGTTTGTTTAATCTCTTTGACCTTTTGGTCCTTTTTATTGGTTTCATTTTTTCTCTCTTTCTTTATTTTTTGCATGACTTAATTGCTGTTCTGCTCAACTCCAGATACATACCTGTTGTCAATTGTTTGACCTTCTCCCCCATTATGTACTTACTTAAGCCAGAAATTTATTACTCAGTTCACAACCTCTTAGGCTTAACTTCGTTAATAGCAGTATTATCTCTTTATACTTACATAATTTTCAAGTAACTAATTTTAAAAAATTTATTTTTTAGTTTTCACATTTCCTTTCTATCCCTCCCCTCCTCTCATCTTATCCTTTTCTTCTCTCAATATCATTTCTTTAAACTTACATAATTTTTACGTGTTTCATTTCTTAAATTTAAATTTTTGTTTCTCCATTTTTTTCTTTTTTAAAAAAAATTCTCTCCTATGATTCTGTCCGGAATTGGTTATATTTACTCTCATTTTACTTCTCCACATCCCTCTAGTCTTATTTTGACCCACATTTCTCCCTGAAGCTAATAATTTCTGGTTTGCCAAATCCTTCTTCGTTGTTCTTAACTCATTAATCCATGGTTGTTTGACTTAGAATAGATTGTATCTGTTGAACTAGATTGTATCTGGAACCATTTTGGTTGTGCAACTGAAGGACTCTGGTGGATGCTTACCTTAAAATAGTGTTCTAGCACAAAATTGCTGTTACTTTCATACCAAATGGGCAGAACAAGCCAGAAAAACACAAGAAAAATGGCAAGTCCAGGTATCTGAACTCCCACTAATGATAATCAGGTGACTGAATAATTAATGATAATAATAAGAAGAATAGTTATTGAGTAAAATAATAATTAATATTTCCCCAAAAGCTCTATAAACACTACTGGTAAACATGGTGAATGAAATGATTGAAAATTTGCAAAGGTCTCAGTGTGAGCGTGAAAGGGACCAAGAGGAGGCAATCCAAAGAGTTGTACAGGAATCTTGTGAGCATTAGGAAGCTACTTAAAAATTAATAAAGGAATTGCATAAGCAGGCTGAGAACAGTTATAGAGAATTACAGGAATTGCTTTAATGTGAGGAAACTAATCAAAGAGTAATACAGGAATTGCGAGAGTGTGATCATAATAGACAGAGATAAATAGAGGCATTCAAAAAATTCATAAAGAAACAGCTGAAACAATTCAGGGAGACCACAAAGGGAATGCAGAATAGAGCCTGCCAAAAGGAATGGGAGTCCAAGGAAACCATAACCAATCAGCTAAGTGATCTGAGAATAAACACTGAACACAAAATTAAGTAACTAAAGCTCATACAAGATCTAAACCAAAGCTCCAACAAGGAATTTGAAGCCATTAAAGCCGACCAACTAGAAGGAAAAGAAATTAAAAAGAAATAGAAAGTCTTGACAGTAGGTTAGACCAGGCAGAAGATCAAATCTCGGGGATTGAAGACAGCCTAGATATTATAGAGAAATAACATACAAATATCCAGTATAAATCCAAGAAATATGATCGAGCTATCCAATATTTGGAAGACACCATCAGAAGGCCTAATCTGAGGATAATGGGCATAGAGGAGCACCTAGAGACAGAAGTTAATGGTCTAGGAAATTTATTTAACAGAATCCTAGCAGAGAACTTCCCAAACATGCAAAAAGATAGGCCTATGGCCTAATCAGATACAAGAAGCTTTCAGAACCCCAAATAGACCAGAACAGCACAGGACATGTCACTGTCACATTATAATCCGCACAGGATCAACTCAGACCAAGGAAAGGATCCTTAAAGCTGTCAAGGAGAAAATACCAATCACCCATACAGGGAAACCAAGTAGAATACCATCAGATTGCTCAGCAAAGATGATTAAAGCAAGAAGAGCCTGGAGTAATGTAGGCCATGCCCTAAAGACAAACCACAACAAAGAATAGTGTACCCAGCTAAACTCTCCTTCATAACTGAAGATCAAATAAAAATTGTCCATAGCAAAAAAAATTGAAACAATATATCTCCACAAAACCATCCCTACAAAGGTATTTAAAGATATCCTACAGATAGAAAACTAACAAGACAAAGGCCAAGAAATGGCATCTAAGGGAAAAGAATTAGAACTCCACATGAAAAGCGACCAAAGACAGTCCTCTAACACATGGAGGCTGAACAACACACTGTTGAATCACTAGTGGGTCATGGAAGAGATTAGAAAGGAAATGCAAATGTTCATGATATTCAACAAAAATGAACACACAAATTACCAGCTCTTCTCAGACACAACAAAAACAGTACTCCGAGGCAAGTTTATAGCTCTGAATTCCTACATCAACAAATTAGAGAAATCTGAAACCACAATTTAATAAGACATCTGAACCTCCTTCAAAAAGATCAGCAAAATAAACCCCAATGCAGTAGACAGAAAGAAATAATTAAAATTAAATTATAATTAAGTAAATTAGAATCCAAAAACACCCTAAAAAGAATAAAAAAACAAAGAGTTGGTTCTTTGAAAAAATTAACAAAATTAGGGCTGGGAAGGTGGCTCAGAAGTAGAGTGCTTTCCTTGCATGCATGATGCCCTTAGTTCAATTCCTCAGCACCACATAAGCAAAAAGAAAAAAGCCAGAAGTGGTGTGGTGGCTCAAGTGGTAGAGCACTAGCCTTGAGCTGAAGAGCTGAGGGACAGCGCCCAGGCCCAGAGTTCAGGCCCCACAACCGGACCACCCCCCCCAAAAAATAACAAAATTGACAGACCCTTAGCAAATTTTATCAGAAAAAGAAGTGAACACACCCAAATAAACAAACTCAGGGACGAGAATGGGAACATCACCATCAGAACATTATAATGGAATACTTCTCAAAACTGTATGCTAATAAGTTTGAGACATGGCAGAAATGGACCTTTTCCTATCAAATATCGACATGTTGAAACTCAACCAAGAGTTAACAACTTAACATGCCCATATCAAGCATAGAAATAGAAACAGCAATAAGAGACTTCACATCTAAGAAAAGCCCAGGACCAGATGGATTTGCAGTGGAATTCTACAAGGCATTCAAAGCAGGGCTCACACCAAACCTCCTCCAATTATTCAATAAAATTGAACGAGTAAGTTCACTACCGAATTCATTCTATGATACCAACATAACCGTTATCCCAAACCAGGCAGGGACTCATCAAAGAAAGAGAACTATAGACCCATTCCTTTGATGAACATGGATGTTAAACACCTCAACAAAATTTTGGCCAATCAACTTCAACAATTCATCCAAAAAATCATACATACGATCAAACAGGATTTATTTCAGGGATACAAAGCTGGTTCAATATATGCAAATCAGTTAATATACT
This sequence comes from Dipodomys spectabilis, assembly GCF_019054845.1. Lineage (NCBI taxonomy): Eukaryota > Metazoa > Chordata > Mammalia > Rodentia > Heteromyidae > Dipodomys > Dipodomys spectabilis. Next base: position 109,794 of record NW_024871300.1, on the reverse strand, counting down.
TCATCACATCAACAAGAGCATTGATGAGAACCACATGGATATATCAATAGTTGCAGAAAAAGCATTTCACAAGATCCAACACCCTTTATGATGAAGACTCTGGAAAAACTATGAACCCAGAGAATATACCTCAATACAATAAAGGCTGTATATGACAAACCTACAGCCAGCATTATGATTAATGGTGAAAATCGAAAGCCATTTCCTCTTAACTCAGGAACAAGACAAGGATGTCCACTCTCCCCACTTCTCTTCAATTTAGTATTAGAATGCCTACCGACAGCAATAAGACAAGATGCAAACATAAAAGGGATCCAAATAGGGAAAGATGATGTAAAACTCTCCCTCTTTGCAGATGACATGGTCTTGTATTTAAAGAATCCCAGAGACTCCACTCCCAAATTACTCATGCTGATTCAAAATTTTGGCAAAGAAGCATAGTATAAATTAACTTTCAAAAATAAATGGCTTTTCTGCATGCCAACAATGAGAAGTGTGGCTGAAATCAGGAAAGCAACTCCATTCATAATAGCCCCACAAAGAAATAAAATACCTAGGAATTAACTTAATCAAAGAAGTGAAGGACCTTTATGATGAAAACTTTAAAAACCTGAAAAACAATGTCAAAACAGAACTTAGAAAATGGAAAAACCTCCCATGGTCCTGGATTGGAAGGATCAACATCGTGAAAATTGAAATACTTCCAAAGGCTATCTACCAATTCAATGTGATACCTATAAATATTCCAAAATCATTCTTCAAGAAAATTGAAGAGGCAATTCAAAAATTCATATGGAACAATAGAAGACCCCGAATAGCAAAAATGTTCCTTAACAGAAAGAATAGTGCTGGAGGAATATCACTACCAAATTCCAAACTCTACTACAAAGCCATAGTATTCAAAACAGCTTGGTATTGGCACAAGAACAGACCTCAGGACCAATGGAATAGAATTGAAAACCCAGAAATGAACCTACAGAACTATAACCACCTAAATTTCGATAAGGGAGCTTAAAAAAATAAAATGGAAGAAAGACAGCCTCTTCAGTAAATGGTGCTGGCAAAATTGGTTAATCACTTGTAGAAAACTAAAGCTAGATCCTTATATATCACCCTGCACCAGAATCAACCCCAAATGGATCAAAGAACTCGGAGTCAAAGCAGATACCCTGAAAACATTACAGGATGGAATAGGAGAAACCCTCCATCTCCTTGGCAAAGGCCGAAATTTTCTTAATAGAGATCCAGAAATATGAAAAATCAAAGAAAGGTTGGATAAATGGATTTCATGAAATTGCAGAGCTTCTGCCTGGCAAGGGACAAAGCTAGCAAGATCAATAAAAAGCCCACAGATTCGGAAAAGATCTTCACTAACCGTACAACAGACAAGGGTCTCATATCTAAAATATACCTGGAACTCAAAAAATTATATCCCCCAACAACAAATCCTCAAAGAAAGAATTCCCCAATAAAAAAAAAGTGGGCTAAAGACTTACAGAGAAACTTCTCTGAAGAGGAAATAAGGATAGCGAATAGACACATGAAGAAATGCTCCAACTCCCTAGCCATAAAAGAAATGCAGATCAAAACAGCATTGAGATACAACCTCACCCAAGTTAGAATGGCTATAATCAATAACTCTAATAACAACAGAAGCTGGTGGAGATATTGGTGGGACTGTATACTTGTTCAACGACTTTGGAAATCAGTATGGAGCTTCCTCAAAAGGCTCTACATAAAGCTCCCCGATGACCCAGCACTCCTACTTTTGGGCATTTAACAAAATGATTACAAAAAATACCATACTAAAGCTACCAGCACAACTATGATTTTGCCTCATTATTTACCATAGCTAAGATACGGTACCTACCCAGATGCCCCTCAGTAGATGAATGGATCAAGAATATGTAGTTTATATACACAATGGAATTCTATGCGTCCATCAGAAAGAATGACATTGCCCCATTTGTTAGGAAATGGAAAGCCTTGGAAAAAATTATATTTAGTGAAGTAATCCAGGCCCAAAGAAACATAAGTGCCATTGTTTCTCTTATTTGCAATAACTAGTATATGTCTGAGACAAACAGAAACTGTTAGAAAAGTTGATGGTAGGAGAAATGAACCCTAACATAAGGACTCCAATTTTTTTTCGTTCTTGCTATTGTTTCTGCCATATTTATGATGTGATTTATTTGTTGCTTTTTATGTCCCTCCCTCACGGTATAACCCCTGTTTTCACTGTATTTGATGTTCGTATAATTTGGGGATGGCAAGGGAAAATCCAATTGTTATACAGGTGGACTAATTACCACAATGACATGTACAAATATTATGTCGAAAAACGAACTTTACAACTTTGGTGCAGAGGGGGTGGTGGGGTGGTAGAAGGGGAGATATGAAGGGATGGGAAGGGGAAACAAAGGAGGAGGCAAAAATGCTTGATAAGAAATGTACTCATTACCTTGTTCATGTAATTGTAAACCCTCTGTATTTTCAACATAAAAAATCATAAAATAATAAATTAAAACTCATGTCACTTTTGTTTTGTCTGTCGTAGGGCTCTAACTCTGGGCCTGGGCACTGTCCCTCCTCTCTTCCGCTGAAGGATACCACTGTATCTCTTCACCTACAGTGCCATTTCTAGTTTTCAAGAGATATCTTGGAGATAAGAGTCTCACAGCTTTTTCTTCCCAGGCTGACTTTGAACCACTATCCTCAGATCTCAGACTTTTGGGTAGCTAGGATTACAGGCATGAGCCAACAAAGCCCAGATCTAAGAAAATTTTTAAAAAGTAAGCTTATTGAAACTTCTGGCTTTTTCCAATAAACAACCTTTCTTTTTCAGCATTAGTTTATATCTATGATTTATTTTTAGATGTAACTGTGAATTTTTTAATCGAATTATATATGTTTTACTATTACTCAGTATCTCACAAAAATCCATAGTTATTGACTTTCCCCAAAGTCAATTATTACATACTATATTACTTACTATTATTATTACACTCTATATTACATATAATGTGAAGTGAAAATAGTTTGGATCATTTAAGATAAATTAGTAGCTGCTATTTTAGCATTATAAATTCACATCTGTGATTTTAAACGAAAATTTAAAAGGAAAGATTTTTGAGTTAAAATGAAGTATGAATGTGTAGTGTCATACAGACAAAATTATTTTCTTTCCACTTATGACTTTGCAGTAATACTATTGGAAATAGTGAGGCAAGAGGAGGAAGAATTCAATCTTTTTTTTTTTTTTGTCAGTCGTGAGGCTTGTATCCTGGGCTAGAGCCCTGTCCCTGTGCTCTGAAGCTCAAGGCGAGTGCTCTACCGCTTGAGCCCCAGCTCCACTTCTGGTTTTCTAGTGGTTTATTGGAGACAAGAGTCTCACAGAGTTTCCTGCCCGGGCTGGCTTTGAACTGTGATCCTCAGATCTCCGTGATCCTCCTGAGTAGCTAGGGAGCTAGGGTTACAAGTGTGAGCCACTGGTGCCCAAAAAGGAGGAAGAATTCAAATCATATCAAACAATGTCTTTGTATGAAGACCTGCCTATTCCCAGTTGTCACAAAATTTCAAGTGTGTATCTTAGAATTCCATTTGGAAAAGTCCTAAATCTTTGATTCTTTTTGTAGTTTCTGTTATAGGAAACAAAATATAGACACAAAACAATTGAAATAAAATGCACACATATGTTGAAGTCACAACTGAAAAAACAACCAACAAAATAGAACTCCCCCAGGAACAAAAGTATGTTGTGCCCAGTTTTTTTTTAAGCACAAAAACCTCAAATACACGTTAACTTGGCGGAGAGCCAAAAAGATAACTGTCTCAGAAATACGGTTGTGTTAATTTGTAATTAAATTCATCTAGATGAACCTAATAAAGCAAAACCCTTGAATGGATCAAATTGTTTAAAACAAATGTGACTGTATGCGGAGTGAGATCTGCACATATTTAAAAGAATAAAATAACAAAATCATGACATACTTAAAAAATTCAGAAATGTAATGAATAACTCCAATAGTATCCATATTGAGAACTAATTCCTACTGATTTAACAAGAAAAAATATGCAAATAGTAGAATCTGAGCATTGTACATGAGTGTACATAATTTTAAACTACTCCAAATTACACTTTGTAGAAGACTGAATGTGGCTTATCTAAAGGAAAACATCAACACATAATATGAATGAAAATAAGTCTCATGAAAAGAGAGAAGTAGTTTCTGGAAAATAATAGTTTAATAAATGGTGGTCAAAATCTTTCTAGTACTGACAAAATTGCATATCTATTTATTTAGATCCAAAAAAGACCCAAGTTACTCGCGCAGATATGAAACTTTGGCAAAGTATCAGTATACATCTGTAACATTATTATGGGAGTTGACTCTGGCAAGGAATTCACTTCCTCTTCGTTCTGACAAATGAATATATGAAAGAACTTCTCCAAGTAAATATCAAGACCTAACTAAATATATAACCAGAAAAGTCATCATGTAAGCCATATTGCAACTTAGGTAAAAGAAAAATCAGTCATACTGATTCTGTATTTATTGTAAATGTTGATTTTTTACACAAATTATTTCCTTTAGCTTGCATTTTTAAAACATTGTGTAACATGATGTATACCTTAGTAACTAATTTTGGATGCCTCGTTAAATTTTGTTCTGAGTATAATGTCTCACTTCAGTTCCTAACCCATGAAATGATGTTGATTACAAAAATAAATTCTAATAACCACTGTTTATAATACACAAAATCTCATAAGCATGACACTAGTAAGCATTCATTAACATTTTGATATCATGGTCTCACGACTGATGAGGCCTATCTGCATGAGTATCATTGTACCTAGATTCCTCAGCCTGAATTTTGCTACTGTTAAAAAAATATTTATAGCCAGGCGCTGGTGGCTCACGCCTGTAATACTAGCTACTCAGGAGGCTGAGATCTGAGGATCATGGTTCAAAGCCAGCTCGGGCAAGAGAGACTGGAAGTGGCGCTGTAGCTCAAGTGGTAGAGCGCTCGCCTTGAGCTGAAGAGCTGAGGGATAGCGCCCAGGCCCAGAGTTCAAGCCCCATGACTGACAAAAAAAAAATTATATCTTTATTTGTCACCGATCAGAGATTAAATCTGAGGGTAAAGCCTAAGGAAAATGATAAAGTAAGAATTTAGTTTTTCGGGATATAAAGTAAACAAAATTCAGCATAGATTAACTCACTGGTTTCAAGTCAACTAATTTCTCGAAAACATTCTAAGCATTTCCTTACAATGTGTATTGTTCTCATGAAGGGAATGGGTAATGTGAAAAGAGGACTAACCAAGCATTGTCTTCGAATATACATAATTTGGATTACCCTCTACATTTGGATATAAGCATTTCTGATAAAAAAAAACTGTTTGAATAATTCATTTTCAGGTCAGGTATAATATATCCTAGATTCATATACCAAACTACATTCAAAAAATGGTATATATCAATTAACTAATGAACGTCCTGGCAGAAAAATGGCATCTCTATACTATGTGATGCCCAATTCTTAGGTATTTCATTATGCCTCCATTTAATGAATGTGATTGTTTAAATGATTCATGAAGTATTAATTAAAATTGATCAGTGTCCTATAATATAATTGTGTATAATTTTATCCTAGGATCATTCAAGAACGGCCCATTCAATCATGACATACATCACATTCCACAGGTATTCATATGGATAGGAATGAGTTTCTTAGGATCTTCTGCCATTTGGAGATGGCAGGACCAGGATTCGAACTATAGGCTCCACCTCCTACCACTTAAACCTGAGGACAGGGAACTCACCGGTCTGTCCATGAACATCAACAAGACCAGTGATTAGGCAGTCACCAGTGGCTCTCAGCAGTCCTCCTTGATACTTACAAGGCTGTGATAGGAGGATCATAGTCAAAGTCACCCTAGGCAGGAAAGTCCTTGATACTCCTGTCCACCTTCAGTTCCAACAAAGCCAGAAGTAGAGCCATATTGCTACAGTGGTAGATGGCTAGTTTTAAGCAAAAGCAGCTCATGGACTGTGCCCAGATCCTGAGTTCAAGGTTCGGGACTGGCAACAAGCAGATATACACAACAATATGTGCAGCTATCCGGCTAAAGCATGTCACCCTCTTGTCCCCAGCTGGATTGGACAATGTTCCCTGGGAAAGGGGCTGGGGGAGCCGCTGTCATCTTGACTCCACCCATGCTGCTTACATCACAGGATTCTGGCCACACCCCCATTCTTTAATGTTTCTTTCAGAACAATGGGATACAAGAATGGTGGCCACACCCACATTCCATGATGCCCAGCACCAGTATTCCCTTTGGTGGTTGACACTACCACCAGCAGTTGAGGAAGGAAGAGGTGGCTGAGTGATGAGCATGAGACATGAGGCGACATTGGAGTAGAGTGGAAAATTGATGTCCTAGTCAGATAGCGAGAGAATAGAGTATTTCCCAGAGCCTGGGAAATGGCCAGCCCATCTTTGCCATCCCAGTGCTCAGATGTCTGAAACAACAGGACTCCGTGAAAGAGCTACAGGCAAGAAACTACTTCCAGAACACCAGCAAAAGTATCTTCCCATCAGACCTGCAACATTCACGAAAACAAAGAACACAAAAAAGGGAGGGATCCCCAAGACAAACACCACTGGGGAGAGTGATTCAACGCTGGCCAAAGGTGATGCAGACCATGGGCCTTCCCTGCCTTTGCACACAGTCACAGCCACCAGGAGCCAGAGTGTCAAGGGTCCTGATACCATCAAGGATCTGCAGAGATGCTAGTGACACGTGGTGCCCACTGGACTGCAGCAAAAGAAGAAACAAGGCACTCAGTGCCAAAATTCCACCACTGAAGCAGGAGAATACAGACCTGCAGGATCGACCAGAGAAAGAGAGTGAGAAGATAGGCCAGTTGCATGAAGCACCACAAACAGAGCTAGAGATCCACAAGTCACCCATAGAGAGGTTGGTTTCAGCAGAAAGAGATTTACAATCTGCACCGGTCCAAGTGAAGCAGGTAGCCAATGACAGATAAATGGAGCACGAAGCTTTTACCAGCCACCTGCAGGCCACAGAGCGGTGTGTGGCAGAGCTGGATATGGTGGCTTCTGCGGTCACTGCTGCATAGAAGGAGACTGAAATGTTCTTTGAACGGCTGAATGATGTGACCTTTCAGCTTGAGGAAAAGACCAGAAGCTTCGATGACCTGCAGCAAAATGAACACAGAGTTTCAGAAGCTGGAAGTGCTCTGGACACAGAACACCACCGAAGAACAGAATCTGCAAGTTCCAACTAGTGCTGGCGGGGCATGAGTTACTGAAGAGACTACTGGACAACCTGAGCTGGATGGGGACCTCAGCAAGTCTGGTGAGAGACACGTTCACAGAGGACCTGAGCATTGAGAGGTCCGCATGGAAAGAGGAGACTCAGTGGCTGCCCGAGCAGGTGAACCAACAGACAGAGGAGAAGGAGAGAAGGGGGAGGCAGGTGCTGGAGAATGAGCTGGGGTAACTAAGAAAGAAGCTGACAGAGCCATGGCCCCCCGCAGGACCATCTCAGGTGCAGCTGCAGTTACAGGCCTAGGCCTACTGCGCACAGATGGAGTTGAAAAACCTGGAGTAACAACTTCACAACCAGGTCCAGGAAAACCAGAAGCTCTGTCTCCAGAACACAGAGCAGCAGGAGCAACTGCAGACTGGAGGATAAGGCCAAGGATCTACAAGAGATACCCTAGACCCCACAAGGTACATGTGTGTTTGTGTGATCCATAGCCAGAGGAAGAGCTGCCCTGCTGTGAGACACTCACCACAGGGGGAGCGGTGAGAAGGAGGAGCTCACCAGCATCCTGGACTCATAGCAAAAAGTGAAGAAAGAACTGCGGGAACACCTAGACCACTCAGAGGAGAAGATAGAGGAATGGAAAGAGATGGCAGAGAGAGAGAGATAGAGAGAGAGAGAGAGAGAGGGAGAGAGAGAGAGAGAGAGAGAGAGAGAGAGCCAAGCATCATGGGAGCTATATGAGCAGCAAGAGCAGTCCTTGGCCCAGCTGCAGGTGCTCAGAGCCACCTGTGAGCAGCACATTGCCTCTAATGAGAGGCTGAACTGTGAGAAAGAGGCCCTGCAGCAGCACCTGCAGAGGCAGACCCAGCTGCTGGAGCTGCTGAAGGAAGTGCAGGGCCTGAACACCTGGGGGGACCAGGTGGTGCCCCCAAAGTGGCAGGACACTCTCAAGTGCCGGGAAGTGACCAGACCATAAGAGGAGCGCCTGCAGGCCCAGATGAGCTTCCTGGCTTTCCCTGGGGAAGTGGAAAGTGTGAGCCCTGGGGAAGAAAAGGAGAGGAGGTTACTTCCCCCGCCATGACCACCCCAGAGGATGGAGACATGCCCCAGACCTAGAGGGACGTGGATCTGAGAGCCCTCTCAGAGGCTGAGATCCACAGGGGAAAACTCCTGCTGCAGGAGCAGCGGCCCTGCTGCAGGTGTCCGGCCTACCTGCAGCGCAGTGCCAGACAGAGCTGGAGCCACATGGCACCTGCACTTTGAGCCGCCACCACAGCTGGCGTGGGGATGACAAGTGGGACACGTGGGCATCTGAGAAGAAAATCTGCTTCATCCACGACCTATCTGATGAGGTGGATTTCTAGAGTCCAGTGGATGAGCTCCACCATCAATGTAGCCACCTGTTGGCACACATCCGCACCACTGAGGAGTCCCTCATGGCATGTAAAGAGCAGATGTCTGTCCTGGATAAGCAGTGTCAGGAGAATGCTGAGCGTGTGTGCTGGCTCTACCAGGAGAAGATGGAGAAGAAGAGAGGGCTGCAGGACCTGCTGTGGGTCCTCGCATGGGAAGGCGTGGACAGCAGCCTCCAGATGCCAGCACAGGCTGAGCCTCTCCCCCCCACACTGCTTCAGACGCTTCAGGCTCTTGGGTGGACGAAATGAGGGAGGAGCAGAAAGGTTTGAAGAATTGCAACTTCAAGACAGCTTGGAAACTGCCAGAGTTGGAGTTCCAACCCCGTAGATGACTCCCTCATGGAGCACATCCTGCAGCAAATGCCCCACATCCAGAGCCACTGACAGCTTGAGGGCTCAGGCAAGGAGCACTCCCTCCCTTTCTTCTGTAGACTGATGTGGATGATAACTCTCAATGTGACATACTGATGCTCAAAAGCCTCGGCAGCCACCAGAAGTAGGAGGCAGGTGGCCTCTCAGGTCTCCATCTGCCACAAGATGGGGGTAAACTGTGGGTCAGGTAGGGCAGAGGCTGCCGGGAAGCGGCCCAAATTCAAGGGACATCTAATGGCCCATTGGTGGCCAGGGAAGAGAACCATGTTATACTTATCGCAAAGAATATATTGTTTTCAAAGGGAAGAAAAGCCTCCACCAAAGATTTGTTCTTCCAGTCCTGGTGTTTGAGTTCAGGACCTGGCCACTGTCCCTGAGATCTTTTTGATCAAGGCTGGTGCTCTACCAGTTGAGCCCCACATGTCCTTCCAGCTTTTTCTGTGTGGAATGAAACCCCTGGTGTCAGGCATGCTAGGCAACCACTCTACCACTGAGCCACATTCTCAGCTAGGATTATTCCCCCCCCCCCCCCCACGGCCCAAACCCATATGGCCATTCCTCAGTTAAATAGGAAGTAGAGGCTAGGATGAATATGAAGCACAAGTCTGCTTCACACAGAAATACTCCCCTGCCCCCTCTTGGACCCACTTAGTTGAAGTTTCTCTTCTAACATTGAGGGATGAAAAAGGGAGGGGGGAGTCTTGAGAGAGGAGTACCAAGAACAGTGGCCCCTTGACTCCACAGCCTACCTCACACAAATGGTCCTCTAGATTCCAAACTTAGCTGACTCAATGTGGATTCTACACTGTCTCCTCACCTCTTCAATGCTCAGCATGAAATAAATGTCACCCTGGCCCCAGCCCACACACAGGGTAGAAGCTCCTAGTCCCAGACCAACTTCCATCTCTGACTGCCCCGAGATAGGCCAGACCCACCACTCACTACAATGTTGGTGGCAATGACCTCATGTATGGATTCCAGTAAGATGGTCTCTAGCAAAGAGCAGAAGCAACAGAGTGAGCAGGGCAGAAGTATGTGGTGGGGGTGATTGCTCTGAGATCTTCCTCCTTGGAGCCCTCCTGTCAAGCCAGAGCCATGCTAACCAAAGCATGGCCAAGTCCAGAGTGTGAGATGATATGGAAGAACACAGGACTAAAGGAGGTACTGCTTTGTCTTGGAGCACTTGAAAATTCCAATTATATTTGACCCATACCAATCTCAAAACCAACATGCAATGCCTCTCCTTGGTATTATTGGCTGTGAGCACTGTCCCTGAGCTCTTTTTCTCAAGGCTGGCACTCTACCACTTGAGCCACAGGGACACTTCTTGTTTTCTGATAATTCATCGAGGATAAGAGTCTCACACACTTTCCTACCCAGGCTGGCTTGGCACCATAATCCTCCAGATCTCAGCTTCCTGAATATCTAGGATGACAGGTATGAGCAACCTGTGCCCAGCATGTGATGGCTTTTGAAGGCATCTTGGCGAGTCTGTATAAGGAGCCCCAAAGGGCCTGGATAGACCACAACCCAATCAAGGAGCTGGGATGAGGGAAGGGTGACCTTCTAACCATATTGTTCCCCAAAATTAAAGGTGCCAGAGGGTTTTGTATGCATCAAATACCTAGGCCAACAGCCTTGAGGCTTAGTGGGGAAAACGTGGAGAATACCTAAAGATTGCAATATAGAAATCTCTGATTTTGCATGTATGTGGTGTGTGTGTGTGTGTGTGTGTGTGTGTGTGTGTGTGTGTGTGTGTGTGTGTGTGTGTGTGTGTGTGTGTGAACTCAGGGCCTATGCTCTATCCCTGAGTTTTCTTGCTCAAGCCTAGTGCTCTGCCACTTGAGCCACAGCCCCACTTGCTTTTTGATGGTTAATTTTATGTAAGAGTCTCAAGGACTTTCCTGTCCAGGTTGGCTTCAAAGCATGACAGGGCCCCAGGGCAGTAAGAGTAAACATAACTCACAGGTACAATCCCTAAGTTAGGTGACTCCTGCCTCCTCAAGGCTAGACACGGGACATGCAGCCCCGTGTCATCGTCTTCTAGAATTCAATTGGGGGAAGTGAGCAAGGCCAAGCTGACTTTTGCCCACCCTGAGTGCTGATGCCAGATCAGGTCTGTTCCACCCTAGGGCAAGAGGCTCCCAGAGGCACAAGGAAGGTAGAGGTCAGCTCCAGGCTGAGCTAAGAGCCTTTGCCCATGGATACCCCAAGTTGGCCTTCCTGATCACCGTAAGGCCTGTCAAAGAATAAACCAAAAAAAAAAATTGAAGCTGTGCCTCCAAGTGCTAGAGTTCTCGCATTGAACCAAAGAGCTCAGGGACAGGGCCCTCAAGCTTTGAATTCAAGACCCTCAGCTGATCCTCCTGAAGTTTAGCTAAATATGAACTAGTAGGATTTGTGAAGTATTTCTGAAGAATGGTGATACTGAAGAAAGCATCCTAATTCTAATGAAAGCTGAACTTGTGACATACAGCTATGTGCTGAGTCCTTCACAGGGTCCTGTTTGATGGGTCCTTCCAACATGGGGGTTTTGTGCTGAGTCCTCAAAAAGTCCTGTTTGTTGAGTCATCCCAAAGGGCCTTATGTGCTGAATCCTTGAGAAGAGTGGGCCCTGCTGGTTATTCCAAAGGGTGCTGTGCGCAGTGTCCATTACACAGCTACTGTATACTGAGTCCTTCAAAAGGTACAGTGTGCTAATTCATCCCAAAGGGTATACTTCTATGTGCTGAGCCCTTGAGAAGAGATGGATAAGGTGAAATTTTCAAGTGCTATGTGCCGAGTCCTTTGACAATGTGGTATGTGCTGAGTATTTCCACAGGGCAGTATGTGCTGAGTCCATCAAAATTGTGCTATGTGCTGAGTTTTTCAAAGGGTACTGTACACTATTTTACACAGTGTGCTACGTACTCAGGCCTTCAAAAGGGGCTGTGTGTGGTCTTAACACAGGGTGCTATGTACTGAGTCCCTGGGAAAGAATGGTACGTGTTGTTTTTCAAAGCATGCCATGCACTTAGTCCATTACATTGTGGGCTATTGACTCCCTCCTTCAAAGGGTGCTGTGTGCTGAATACTCTCCAGAAGGTACTATATGCTGAGTCCTTCAAAGGGAGTTGTGTGCTGAATCCTTTACACAGGGTGCTTTGTGCTGTTTTTTGAAGTGTTCTGTGTGCTGACTCATCTCAAAAGGTACTATATTCTGAGTCCTTGAGAGGTAGTTATCCCCAACAATCACACACACACAAACAGACACAAACAAACATACACAAACAAACATACACACAAGGGTCACCTTACACCTTCTTGGTGTGTGGATTGGAGGAGCATGGAGGAGAGTCTCCTCCAGCGATGGGGATGAGGGGAGATTTGATACCCCAGGCAGGTACTGGGGTTGGGAAGGAGTGATGAGCAGAGGTGAGGCTACAATTTCCATGGCCTGGAAGCCTTTGGTCCCAGTCAGGGCTTGGCTTGCAGCAAGGGGTGGGGGCCAGGACCGAGGCGAAGAGGGGGAGGGGGGCAAGAGGAGGAGGGAGCTGGGCCCAAGGCACACTCCCATGGCAGCAGTGGCCAGGGGCACAACTCAGGAGAGGGCGAGGAGGTGGGCATGCCCGGCGGGTGCAACACAGCCCAGGAGAGGAGTGGGGACAGATAGAGAGCAGAGAGAAGAGCGAGTACACATAAGGGCAAGTGGCTTCATCAGCTGGCGGCCTCGCTGATCATAGTGCAGGTTCTGGTGGGGAGCACAGAGCACGTGGAGCTGGCACAGCAGGCACATCGCCACGGGCAGCCACGTGGAGGCAAGGTGCCCATGGCAGCCCTGAGACTGAGGTCCCCACAAGGGGGGCACAGGAACGGCTGAAGTGGGGGTGGTGCTGGCTGAAGAAGAGGAGTAGAGGTCACAAGCAGCCCTGCCATGCGTTCGCAGATGCCCCTCCCCCCTCCCAGCAGCATTGCATTTCAAATATGGCACTTTCGAATCCTACCAGCTGCACCTCTCACAGTCACCCAGAGGAGATGGCGTGCCCCTGGCAGGCTTGTGGCCCTGAACTGGTCGCTAGGCCCTGGTCCTAGGACTCTGGGCCCATGTGCACCCGGGGCCTCCACTGAGAGCTTCTCTGATTAGTACATGTGAGTGGTGGCTCTGAGGGCCCACAGCCTGGAAACACTCCGGCCAACCAACCACTGAAACGGACCTGCACCTCCTGCCTCCCCTTTCCTGTCTCCTCCTCAAGTCCATCCTCTCCCCCCCCCCCCCGTCTGCCATGGTCCTGTCACAAATGTGCCCCAGGGGTAAGGGGTAGGGGTGTGTGTTGACCTGGGGATCCCACCCCCATCCCTAGTGGCCAGTGTCCCAGGAAACAGGAAGATGCAGGAATGGGTGAGGAGGTGTGCCACAGAGCTCCTGGCCTGGAGCATTGGGAGCTACACAGCCACACATCTGCACCCTTCCTCTCTCTGGTGGGAACCTGGTGGCTTTAATTAGAGGTGGGGAGCAGCACCTTCACACCTGTCTTCTCGAGTCTTTTTCTTTTTGCTGGGGGTGGTGGGTGTTGGATGCAGAAGATAAGCCCTCCTTGCTGTGTGAGCCCTTGTCTTCTGTGCTCAGTCACCCTTTCACCTGAAGAGGGTCCCAGAAGAGCCCACTAGGTATGTGAGGGCACTTGGAGTCAGACAGAAGGTGAATATCTGGGAAGAATATATCCACTCCGACCCGCATACACCCAGCCTGTCCGCCCTCCCCCCATCCCAGCTGTCAACAGTACTCACAGGGTGATCACATTTCCCAGCTCTCCCAGCATCTGCTGGTGCTCCCTGTCCATCTGGTCTCCTCGTCTTCCCCAAGAATCCACCAAGTCACCCAGAAGCATCTAGGCTGGAAGTAGGGAGTCCATCCATGTATGTAGCCTTTAAGACCCCATCCGTTTCCCCAACACTGAACCAAACCCAGGTAAGACACCTCCCTGGGGCACCATGACCTCCTGCTTGTTTTCAGCCCCGGCTCTGAGGAGCCATCTATCTCGGGACACCTTCACCAAGTGTCCTAGCCTAGGGTTTTGTTCAATGGGGAGTCAAGGCTGGCTGTTCCCAAGGGAAAGTGTCTGGCCCTGGAGAAAGGGAGAGGCAGGGTTGTTCTGCGTTATTAGAGTGGTGCTCCCTTTGGTTGGATCCTCTGTTCTGACCAGGCAACCCCTATGCTCCAACTTGTATCTTGTCCCAAAGAAGGAACCAACAAACTCAGGAGAGGCACTGCTCTGACTCTGTGTGTGTGTGTGTGTGTGTGTGTGTGTGAGTGCATGAGAGAGAGAGAGAACATGAGAGAGAGAGAGAAAGGGAGGGAGGGAGGGAGAGAGACAGACAGACAGACAGACAGATAGACAGACAGATCATCTTTCTCCTTATACAGCCTGACTGTGCTCAGGTGAGTGATCCGTTGGCAAATTGCAGGTGCTGCATGGACTAATCTTCTGTCAGAGTTCTGGATTTGTGTGTGTTTGTGTGGTTTGTGTGTGTGTGTGTGTGTGTGTGTGTGTGTGTGTGTGTTTGTGTGTGTGTGTTGGGAGAGCGGGGAGATGAGAGCAATAAAACATATTTAAGGCACCGTGTCTACAAAGAGCAAAAGCATTTTATTTGTGTGTGTGTGTGTGTGTGTGTGTGTGTGTGTGTGTGTGTGTTGTTCATTTTTCATCAATGCCAAGTATGAGTCTAGCGATAATTTGTGTTTTCTCCTTTACAGTTTCATGGTTCCTTTGGAGAAGGTTTCAGTACACGTTCCTTTCCACCTTTCTGTTCTCCCTTTCCTGTAGCCCACAGTAGCTGCTGGGGCTGCGTGGGTCTCCCCTAGTATGCTTCTGTGAACTCCAGACCAGAGTGGACACCTGTCCATCTGTCTTCAGCCAGAAGGCTCTTGCGGCAACTGTGACCACAGCCATACTCTTCCTGCCAGACAGTCTGCTCTAGTGTGTATAGTTGGAGCAAAGTCAAGGGTTGGGATTGTGTCCTCCAAACGTAATTAGGGAACGAGTTTGGGAGGGGCAGTAGGGCAGGGGCTGTGAGGCTAGGAGGGTATGTGGGGTAGTGAATGTTGTGACATGGTAGATGGTTCACCACGACCGAGAATGAGAGGGGAAACTTACCCAGGGCATTGACTGTGTCCATGGGCATCTGGGCAGGGGACTCCAGGCCCCCACTGGTGGCACGGATTCCCTCCTGGGGCAATGTACTGGTGGGCAGTTCTCCCTGGAGTCCTGCAGACTCCAGTCTCTGTCTGGCCTGAGCCATTACCAGCTGGGCAGTGGTAAGCAAATTCATTCCCCCTGTTGGAACCTGCTTGCTAACTGCTGTGGCAGTTAGCTAGGGCTCTCGGGATGCCACTTTCTGTAATCTACTGTAGGCTGTCTGGCAGAAAATGCAGACCACTGAATTTAGAACCCTTCAAATTTTCCAGATATTTTTTTTTCCTTGAAGCTGGCCATTTCCACTAACGCCTGGGATGATGGGTCAAATTAGACAATCGATTTCAGCCTCCAAACAATGACGTTCAAAGCAGCACAGGAAGAGTTCCCAAGCCAGATGGTCTCCTTTAAAGAACGTCATGCCTTGACTGACTTTCTTCGGCAGCTGTTGATTCTCCTCTGGCTCTCTCTAGGGTGACCACCACAGTCAAGGATGTTGTGAGGAGCAGAGATTGTGACCTCACCATCCCTAGCCTGCCAGCTGTGAGCAGAGATGATTCCCAGCACCTGAACTAGACTCTGGGAGATTCAGAAACCAGGGATACCTCGAGGATCCTTTCTCTGCAACATGAAACTTGGGGGCCCGATGTGGTAATCCTGACTGACCCCAGGGGGAGGAGAGGAGGCCCCTTGAGCCAGGCTTTCAGCTCACAGCAACCTCATTTACACCTACATGGGGAATTGAGTGCCACAGAGCTGGTCAGCTACTGGACAGAGATCTTTGAGAAGACAGGCATCCCAGAGGCTCTGGAGTCCAGCGAGTACATAGTGGTTCACATGCTCAGAGCCAAAACAGTTATGTATGGTGGCATCAGGAAGGGGGAAGAAGGAGGAGGGAGAACTGAGGGAGAGCTACATCAGGCTTCGTACCTCCTCCCCCACAGATGATTCTTATCTGAATCAGATGGGTCTTTTCTGTAGTATTTTCATAGACAGATGTTCATTTATTTATTCAACAAACCATTACAGTGTGCAACAGTCTCTGGGGGGGTCACAGACAAAAGTTCCAGGACTGGTTCCACAGCCCATGAAGAAACCTTGGATTGATTTGGATGCCAGTGCTTCAAGCCTGTCATCCTAGCTACTTAGGAGGCTGAGTTCAGAGGATTGAGGCTTTTGGCCTGGGGAGGAAATCCTGTAAGACTCTTGTCTTCAATTAACTAACAAAAACAAAACGCCAGAAGTGGATGTGTGGCTCAAGCCGTAGACTGCTAGCCTTGAATAAAAAGGCTTAGGGACAGCACCTAGGCTCCAAGTACAAGGCCCAGGGCTGACACAAAGAAAGTAAAGAGAGAGAGGAGGAAAGGACAGAAGGAGAAAAAGAGGAAAGGAAGGAAGAAGGGAGAATATGGAAGCCTTGGTTTGGAGTCCCTGGACCAAGGGAGCCAACTATTCACAATCTCTGTGGGGACAGTTTCAGAACCTAAAGCCAGTATGTAGGACCAAGCCACTGATCCCTTAGCAACTTCATGACAGCAAGGAGCTGTGTGGTCACCGATGTAGAGGGAACCAGCCTCGGGTAGAACCTAGGGCTCAGGGTGGGTCACCAGGTTTAAATTATCCCCAGCCTCATCGAGTTTATTTTCTGGTCAGATAAGAAGAAAGTTTCCAAGGGCTAGGGAGGTATTGGGGTGAGAAAGTTTCAACGGGGGGTAAGGACTTTGAAGAGGGAGGATGGTCCCAGGTCAGGTGTGTCAGGAAATTGGAACCATGACCTCGCCTGACAACATAAACTACCAGTCTTTGATCCAGCCAAAATGCTATTAAAAGTGCTGGCACCTTGGGTTCATCATTGACAACCTGGCTGCCGTTCACTGCAGGATGCCTGTGCAGTACATCCTTGGGAACAAGGACTTTCCAGGGCTCAATCTGAGGATAGCACCCCCAGTATTCATTCCTCCACCAAAGACTGAGGTAAGCATGCCACTGCCACAGGACAGCGTGGGAATGAGGGCAGGAAATGGGTCTCTTGTCTGGCTCAGTCTTTAGTCTAGATGGCAGATCTGGGATTCAGAGAGGGTAGGCTGAAGGTGGGGCAGAGCTGTGTAGAGGCTGGTGGGAAAACCAAAGCCACTGGGCTCTGAGCAGGGTGGTTTCTTTGATAATACTCACAGCATAGGAAAATTTCTGGGATAGAGCAGCCCTTTTCACCTCCCCAAGATGGACTTAGATCTCCCCAGTCTCCGTCACTTGACCAGGAAACCCTTTAGTTCCCTTTAGTGGTTGAATAACTAGACCTTACCTCACTGCCCAGTGCTGAGGCAGGACAGTGAAAGAGCCTGAGTCTTTGATAAGGTCAGAGGATTTTCAGTATGAGATTGTACTTGAATGTCCCAATTTGGTGCATGGTCAGTCCCATCTAAGACTGCCATGATGTAGGACATAGAAGCTAGAGAATAAGAGCTGGATGGGGTCTGTTCTGGGAGTCCTGAGTATTATGTGTTAGCTTTGAGCTCCCATATGCCCACCTGCTTCCCTTCCTTGGTTGGGTCTACGCTAGAAAAAGCTTGAAACTAGGGCGTGGATCTTATTTTTTATGCTCCAAGATAGCACTCTACCATTTGAATCACAGCTCCACTTCTAGCTTTTTTGGGTGTTTAATTGGAGATAAAGGGTTCTCATGGGCTTTGCTGCTAAGTGGCATCCAACTGCAGTCTTCATAACAGGAATGGAAAAGTATGTTTGGCTGAGTGCCAGTATCTCATGGCTTTTATCCTAGGTACTCAGGAGGTGAGATCTGAGGATCATGGGTGAAAGTCAGCCTGCTCAGGAAAGACCCTGGGACTCTTATCTCTAAGGGATTGCCAGAATACCAGAAGCAGTGCTGTGGCTAAAGCAATTGAGTGCTTGCCTTAAGCTGAAGAGCTCAGGGCAAGCAACAAAGTCCAGAGTTCAAGCACCTTAACCAACAACAACAAAAAAAGAGGTGATTAAGTTTTCCGCATAGCAGTGAGTATGGTAGGAAATGCCATGCTCTTCTATGAGGCATTCCAGATATGTGTGAGGCTCACTGTTTTGTCTACACTGGGTCTGATGTCAGGATTGCCACCTTCTCAGGGGTGGGATGTGATCCTAATTGAGGGAGTTCATGATTTTTTTCTCAGGGACTGCTGAATCCTTGGGCTCTCCATTTGTGTGTGTGTGTGTGTGTGTGTGTGTGTGTGTGTGTGTGTGTGTCTGTGTGTGTGTCTGTGTCTGTGTGTCTGTGTGTCTGTGTGTGTCAGTCTGTCTGTCTATCTGTGTCTGTGTCTGTGTGTGTTTGGAGGTAGAAGAACTGGGCCTTGTACTCAAGCCCTAAATGTTCTGGAGATTTCTTGCTCAAAGCTAGAGCTCTGACACTTGAGGCGCAGCTCCACCAGTGGCTATTTGGTGGTTCAGTGTACATAGGAGCTTCACAAACTTTCCTACATGGCTGGCTTTGAACAGTGATACTCAGACCTCAGCCTCCTGAGTAACTAGGATGACAGACAGGAGCCACCCGTGATGGCTTTGTGTGTGTGTGTGTGTGTGTGTGTGTGTGTGTGTGTGTGTGTGTGTTTTATTTATTTATTTTATTACAGACGGGTTACAATTACATGGGCAAGAATGAGTACATTTCTTATCAAGCATTGCAGCCTCTTCCATTGTTTACCCTTCACATCCCTTCCCAGCCTCCCCTCACCCCCCCCATCCAATCCTCTCCCCCGCACCAAAGTTGTAAAGTTCGTTTTTGACATGACAATTTGACAATCATAGTTGCATCGGGTCCACCTGTATCCTTAAACGACTTGTTTTTCCCCATCTCCTCCACAAATTATACCGACATCAAATATAGTGTGGGGGAGGGACATACAAATCTAGAAAGAAATAATCTTATAAATGAGTTAGAAACAAACGCATGAAAGAAAAAACATTTAAATAGATATCTAAGGGTTCATTTTCCTAACATCACATTATCTGAACTTTCCTGCTTGACTCATACATATACTAGATATTGCAAATAAGGGAAATCATGGGACCTATGTTTCCTTGGGCTTGGCTTACTTCATTAATATAAATTTTTCCAAGCTTTTCCATATCCTAACAAATGGGGAAATGACATTCGTTCTGATGGAGGCATAGAATTACCTTGTGTATATATGCCACACTTTCTTGATCCATTCATCTACTGAGGGGCATCTGGGTTGGTTCCATATCTTAGCTATGGTAAATAATGCTGCAATAAACATAGTTGTGCTGGTAGATTTAGTGTGGTCTTGTTTGTAAACATTTGGGTAAATGCCCAAAAGTGGGATTGCTGTGTCATAGGGGAGCTCTATGTGAAGTCTTTTCCGAAACCTCCATACTGCTTTCCAAAGTGGTTGAACAAATTGACACTCCTACCAACAATGAAGTAAGGTTCCCTTCTGTCCACATCCCCTCCAGCATCTGTTGTTGTTAGAGTTCTTGATTCTAGCCATTCTAACTGGAGTGAGGTTGTATCTCAATGTTGTTTTGATTTGCATTTCTTTTATGGCTAGGGAGGTTGAGCATTTCTTCATGTGTCTATTGGCCATCCTTCTTTTTTCTTCAGAGAAGTTTCTCTTCAAGTCTTTAGCCCACTTATTTATTGGACAGTTGTTTCTATGAGGATTTGTTGTTGGGGGATATAATTTTTTGAGTTCCAAGTATATTTTAGATATGAGACCCTTGTCCATTGAATGGCTAGTGAAGATCTTTTCCCAATCCGTGGGCTTTCTATTGATCTTGCTAGCTATGTCCTTTGCCATACAGAAGCTCTGCATCTTCTTGCAATCCCATTTGTCCAACCTTTCTTTGATTTGTTGTGTTTCCGGGTTTCTATTAAGAAAATTTCGGCCTGAGCCAAGGAGGCCTAGAGTTTCTCCTATTCCATCCTGTACTGTTTTCAGCGTGTCTGCTTTGACTCTGAGGTCTTTGATCCATTTGGAGTTTATTCTGGTGCAGGGTGATATATACGGATCTAGTTTTAGTTTTCTACAAGTAGTTAACCAATTTGCCAGCAACATTTACTGAAGAGTTGGTCTTTCTTCCATTCTATTATTTTGGCTCCCTTATCCAAGATTAGTTGGCTATAGGTCTGTTGGTTCATTTCTGGGTTTTCAATTCTATTCCATTGGTCCTGAGGTCTCTTCTGGTAACTTCTAAATGCTGTCTTTGGGGGCAGCATGGGCTTTGAGTCTGAGGTCTGGGGGCCTGGAAGTGTGAGACCCTTGAAAGGGACTCAGCAAAGTTCAATTATAAGAGCAAGAGAACTTTGTGCCCTGGAACTGTCTATTCCCATTGGCCTGGTTGGTGGCAGAGGGAGTTTGGGAGGATCTGGAGGTGGGGCACACAGGGGTTGGCTACCCAGGGGGATAGAGAACGTGGTCAGCACTTAGTACGGTTTGAGTCCTGTTAGTATGGAACGTATTGGCATGGGTCTTCTCATCTTGACGTCTGATAGGCAAGGCAGACCCTACTTTAAATCTTGACCTGTGTTCTTCAGATCTCAGCCTCCTGAGGAGGTAGGTTTATAGGCATGAGCTTCTGGCACCGGGTCTCAGATTCTTTTTGGTATATTATGGTTTGAACTCAAGGCCTTAGGCTTTCCAGTCAAGTCTTCTTCCATGGGAGCCACGCCTTTCTGTCTTGGGCATTTCTTTTTTTTTTTTTTTTTTTTGTCGGTCGTGGGGCTTGAACTCTGGGCCTGGGCGCTGTCCCTCAGCTCTTCAGCTCAAGGCGAGCGCTCTACCACTTGAGCTACAGCACCACTTCCTGTTTTCTGGTGGTTTATTGGAGATAGGAGTCTCACGGTCTCTCCTGCCCAGGCTGGCTTTGAACTGCGATCCTCAGATCTCAGCCTCCTGAGTAGCTAGGATTACAGGCGTGCACCCCCAGCGCCCGGCTCTGTCTTGGGCATTTCTGAGATAGAGATTCCATATATGCTCAGGCTTGGCTAGATCATGGTCCTCCTGTGACAGGCATGCACCACCATGCCTGGTCCTCTGTAGTTGGGATGGTAAATATGTAGCGCCATGCTCAGTCATTGGTTTAGATGACTGTCCCAAACTCATAATCCACAGCAGCCGATTCTTGACCACAGTTGAAGCTCTGGGTTCATCCTGGAACCATTGGTCCTCAGTCTCCTCACAGTACAGTTGTGAAGAATCAAGGGATCAATACAAGGGGAACTCTGGGGCAGAGCCAAGCATAGAGGTAACAGTCATTGTATAAGTTTCTTGGCAATTCTGTGAGCATATAACAAGAAAATACTTGGAAAGGACTCAGAAGGGGCTTGTTATTTATCATGCTGCAGGTCTAGGATTATGAAACAAAACATGGCTCTCTTTCATTCTTACCTTATCCCCATGAGGAAGGGGATCCTTCATTGTTCAGCTTTGCAGCATCAGAAAATGAGGCACGGAAAAGCTGGATGACCTACTCATGACCCCCAGGACAGAAAGCTTGGCCTGACTTCTCTGCCATGCTTCCTCGGACAATGGGTGCTATTCAGTCCACTTCTTGTTGTGGGAAGTCCATTTATTGTCAGTCGTGGGGTTTGAACTCTGGGCCTGGGCACTGTCACCAAGCTCCTCAGAACAAGGTTCGGACTCTACCACTTGAGGCACAACACCACTTCCGGTTTTCTGGTGATTCTTTGGAGATAAGCATCTCACAGGCATTCCTGCCTGGACTGGCTATGAACCATGATCCTAATATCTCAGTCTCCTCTGTAGTTACCTTTCTAGGTCTGTGCCACCGGCAGCCGGCTTAAGTGTAATTCTCTCTCTCTCTCTTTCTCTCTCTCTCTCAGTAACTTATTGAAAGGGTATTGGTGGAGGTGCCTCAGCATCCCCATGTGGCTGGGACCCTCTCATTCTGGAGGTAGGCTGTGGATCAGGAGCTTTCTTGCTCGGCCTGTAGAACTAGCTTCCTTAGGTAATTCCCTCTGTGCTAGGGGTAGACTGTGATGATTACTCATTATCAGTCTGTGTGGTGAGTACTTCCCCACTACCCTTTGCTAAGACAGTTGAAGGAAAATGGATGAGGAGGCATCGCATAGCCCAACTGCACAACTCTATCCCTAGCCTTTGATCCTCACTGCCACCTATCTGGCTAGACACTGATTATAAGAAACTGAATTCACTCTATGTCTACTTCACGTTGCTTCTGTGTGTCGTTTCAGAGAGTGGGAGCAGTGTGCAGAGGAAAGACCCCAGATCCAACACCTCTTGGGGGACATTTGTTGTGTGACAGCACAAAGTCATTGCTGTTGATAAGGAGGAAGCCGGCATCAGACTTAGCTGCAACAATGCTCAAAGCTAGGTAGGTTGTTGAAGTATCAAACCCACCCATGTCTGCTTCCCACTCACAACAAGGACGGTGCAATACAGGTAGCCCAGCACTGGCCCTAGGGGACTATAAGTGGATGGTGGCGGTCAGGTGCCAGTGGTTCTCACCTGTCATTCTAGCTATTCGGGAGGCTGAGTTCTGATTGTCGTCACTCAGAGCCAACCCAGGCAGGAGAGTCTGTGAGATTCTTTTTTTTTTTTTTTTTTGGTCCAGTTATGGGTCCGGAACTCTGTGCCTAGGCACTATCCCTCAACTCTTCAGCTCAAGGCTAGCACTCTGCCTCTTGAGCCACAGTGCCACTTCTGGCTTTTTTTCCTTTTTGCTTATGTGGTGCTGAGGAATCGAACCCAGGGCCTCAGGCATGCAAGGCAAGCGCTCTACCACTGAGCCACCTTCCCAGCCTCAAGTCTGAGATTCTTATCTCCCATAAAATACCTCCCTCCCCCCCTGAGAAAAGCTAGTTTTGGTGCTGGGGCTCAAGTGATAAAGCTTCAGCCTTGAGTAAAAGAAGCTCAGGGAACACACCGAGTCCCTGAATCCCAGACCTGTGACTCACAAAAAATAAAATAAATGAATAGTGGGCACTTGTCATCTTACTACCAAAATGGATGGATTAATTCTTCTCTCTGGTTCTTGTAGCCAAAGGTAAGGGGCTTCCCTTGATGTTCCTCTAAACTTCTCCTCTCTATTATCTTTCCCAATGTCAGTTGTAGGATAGAATTCAGATCATCCCACTTGATGTGACCTTGTGAACACTCCCCTACCTGCCTTCCTTGGGGTGGAGATCATGGATGTTCTTACCAATGGGAGAATGAATCATGGAAGAGTTGGGGGTAGGTATCCCTGAAACTCACACACACACACACACACACACACACACACACACACACACACACACACACACGTAGGCCAACTCTGACTAGCCTTTTCAAAAGACCTTTTATCTCCTTGGATTAACTGACCTATGAGAGGAACTTGATCCCCTATAAATGATTATTTTAACTAGTGCTTGCCAGTTGACATGAGATAAACAGAAGCTCAAAGGAAAGGTTCTGGAGGCTGTCTGGCTCAGGTTCACACTTGACATCCTGGCTCCATGGTAGGCAGAGATCTGAGGATCAAAGATCAAAGCCAGCCATAAGCTGGAAAGCCGATAAGACTCTTCTCTGCTTGGACCCACCAAAAATCCAGACATGGAACTGTGGCTTAAGTGGGAGAGTAGAAGCCTTCAGTATGAAAACTCAGAAAGACAGCTCCCAGATCCTCAGTTCAAGCCCACACATGAAATGGCCTCATTTGTTGCCCCCAGACTGCCTGGGCCTCAAGTGCCCTCTCACAGATTGTGATACCTCACTGGTTCCTGGGTAGTGTATCAGAGCCTTCAAAAATTGGGTGGTGAAAGCCAGGCCTTCGCCTTTGTGCGCTTTCAACCCACACCAGCTGGAAGGCAGAGCATGACAAGGCCAACAGCCTGCAGAGCGGAGAAGATACCCCTCTGCCATGGTGATTGGAGTGGGCTTCTTAGAGGCAGCACTTGAAAGGGGGTCTTGCTTATCAGGGAGGATATGACAGGAAGCACAAAGAGAAAAGATGCCATAGATGAAGGACAACAGAGAGGAGCGTGTTCTTTTCCAGCCAAGGCTGCTTGTTAGAAACTCGGTAAAGTTGGGCAAGACTGTCCCAAGACAGGCCCAAGGGGTCACAGAAGAAGAACAACTATCCAATATTGGGATTTTGTCTTAGCAGTAGTGGGCTCACCTAGCACACAGCAAACCCTGGGTTCGATTCCTAGGTCCCACATACACAGAAAAAGACAGAAGTGGTATCTTGGCTTTGGGTGGAAAAGGTCTCACCTCAAGCAAAAGAAGCTCAGGGACAGCGCCTGGACCCCGAGTTCGAGCCCCCGCACTGCCAATGTAAAACTGCACTCCAAGGGACCTGGGTGACAGGTGGATGGTGTGCCCTGTAGCTCTTAGTAGATCTATTCATGCTTTGTGTTTCCTTCTTTGACAAAGGGGATCCGGACACTCCTTCTGTCCTGGGCATCCTGGACCCAGTTATCAGCAACCCTCCCAAAGGCTTCCACTGGGACATGTAGCAGCTGGCCCCAGAAATTCTCAGGTATCGGTTGGGTGTGGAGGGGGGATACATGGGCAGGCCTCAGAAGTCCTAGTAGGTCTGATCTGCCCCAGACATCCAGGCCATCCAGAGGAAGCAGATGGGAGCTTAGAAATGGATAGTGCTGTGAAGGGGGCCCTTTGATGCTCATGGCCCTCCCTATATTCTGAGCCTCCCTTTGCTCTCTCTGAAGGATGTAGAGGCGTGTCTAGGTGGTAGTGTCTAGAGGCGGACTTGTTGGAAATTGTAAAGAGTGAGACACCATAGGCCATGCGTTGATGGCTCATGCCTGTCATCCTGGCTACTTGGAAGGCTGAGATCCAGAGGGTCTTGTGTCCCAGCACAGGGAGGAAAGTCCAATGAGAGTCTCATTGCCAATGTTGGTGCCATGGCTTAAGTGGAAAAGCACTGGCCTTGAGCAAAAATCATCATCAGGGACAGTACCCAAACCCTGAGTTCAAGCACCTCATCCAAAAAAAACAAGAAAGAAAGTCACCATTTGCTTGCCAGAGATGGTGAAGGAGTAGGGTTGCTGTGGTTGGGACACCAGGTTCTGGCCTCAGTGTATAGCCATTTCTAAGAACTCCCCAAGTTTGCCCGAGTGTGAATTTACAGCAGGGTGGGCATTGTCTTACCAAGAACTGCAGAGGTTGTGGCCTGTCAGGCAGGGAATGGGCGAATGGGACCAGGTGTGGGAGATTAATGTCAATTATATTCTCTCCAACCAAGGAAGAATGTTTTTGGATGCTGGTGTCAAAGTCTGAAAGTGTAGGGTTAGATGTGCTTTATGACCTGACAAGTTGGGTTTCCCTGGTTGTAAGAAGGTGGCTGAAACCGGGCACTGCCAGTGTCTCACAACTGTCATCCTTGCTACTCAGGAGGCTGAGATCTGAGGATCATGGTTCAAAGCCAGCTTGGGCAGCAATGTCTGTATGATTTTAACTCAATTGAAGCACCAGAAAACTGGAAGTGGTGCTGTGGCTCCAGTGGTAGAGCGCACACCTTCAGCTGAAGAGCTGAGGGATGGCACGCAGGCCCAAAGTTCAAACCCCATGACCGTCGATCAAAAATAATCTGGCTGAGTTTTCTTCATAGCGGAGTGTACAGTAGGAAATGCCATACTGTTTTATGAGCCATTCTAGATGTGTGAGAGGCTCTGAATTTTGTCAACGTTTAGTCTGAGAATGGTAGTGCCATCTTCTCAGAGATTGGGATGTTCAGTTGGTCAGGGACTACTGAGGCCTTAAGCTAACCATGTGTGTGTGTGTGTGTGTGTGTGTGTGTGTGTGTGTGTGTGTGTGTGTGTACTCGTGTGTGTGTATTTTTCCCTCATCAATCTCTGCCCACTTCCTGGATGCTTGTCTGCCTCTTCCTGACCTTGGATGGTGCCCTTCCTCAATTGCAACCTTGTCTTTAGCTCTCTATCATGGCCTATAATGAGTCCTAAATTACCAGAGACCTGCATATTCCAGCTTTTCCTTGGGACCCAAGTCCACGTGTCCATATCTTTGTCCTCATCCAGGCGCTTCTGGGTCAGCAGTGCCGGCTGGCATATATTCTTTCCTGCCTCTGGGGGGGCAGGGTCAGTCATGCTGGGTCCTGTCCTTTTCTCAGCTGGGCCCCTGGCTGCATGTTGCACTCCAAGCAGGTTGGCAGTGGAGTGGAGGAAAGGTGGTTGCCAGTGCCTCTGGCCAACTCTACCTTGATAGCTGACTGAAGGCTCCCCAAACAAGGATAATCTGGGGCTACATGAGAGGTGATGCCAAGGTGGCTTGGATGTACGCTTCGGTGTCTAGGAAATGTCACCATATCTTATCGTAGGCAAATCTATCTTCTGGCCCCAGCTGGGCCTCTCAGGTCCTTCTAGACAATTCTGGATGCCCAGAATACAGAGGAATATGCTTTAGATTCCAGGGCCAGGGAACTGGGGGATGAGAGATTGGTATGGCCAGTACCTCAATGTTTTAGGGCATTAGTTTTGACCTGGATGAGCTGAGCTAGGACTGGGGGCAATCCTGAGTCACAGTCACAGTAAACTCTCAAGCCTAATCAAGTGGTTTCTCCCTAAGTCCTTCTTGGGCTGAGGGGTTTGGGCCATGGCAGTAAGTTCCACGGAACCTGCCCTTCGATTTCAACACGGAGCCACAGGATCAAGGGAAGGACACTAGGGATGATCCTTTGTAGTCGGCCCATGATTGCAGACCTTCATCTGCCCCCTTTCCCCAAGCACTGGTGAGGAAAGCAGGGCTCCATGCCCTAGGATTCCTGGGATAGTGCCTGCTACAAGCAGCAGCCAGTTGGCTGTGGATTCCTGAGTCTACAAAACTTTCATGAGCCCAACTCAACACCTGCCCAAGTTCTGACTGACAAATTTGCACTCTTGTGATACTTGTGTGAGTGGGTATTATCTGGTGTGATATCTTGCAGCTCCTGCCCCTCCTGGCCCAGAACCGTGATCTGAGATAGTAATTTACTACTCAGATCCACATTGCACCCATGATAGATGCCATTCTAATGATCTTCATGCCCCCAGGCTTGATAATTCTCTGGTAGTGTGGCTTGCTCTATAGGTAATGTCCTCAAACAAGCTGCTATCAAGACTTGCAGGACACCTAGACATTAGGAGACCCTGAGGGGCCCACTGGAAAACCTCTGCCTAGGCCACAGAGTAAGGTCCAAACAGGCCAGGTATTGGTCATGGGGCTTGAACTCTGGGCCTGGGCACTGTCCCCCAGCTCTTCACCTTACCACTTGAGCCACAGAGCAACTGGTTTTCTGTAGGTTCCTTGGAGATCAGAGTGTCCCAGACTTTCCTGCCGGGGCTGGGTTTGAAACGTGATCTTCACATCTCAGCCTCCTGAGGAGCTAGGAGGACAGGCGTGAGAGACCTGTGCCTGGATGACCTGGCCTTACACCACAGTGGACTGGGAGCTCCTGAAATCTTTTCTTTAATTTTCCTGTGCTAGTATTGGGACATGAACTCAGGGTCTGGGCTCTGGTCTCTAAAGTTTTTACTTCAAGGTTACCACTTTACCACTTTAGCCACAGCTCCATTTCTGGATTTTGGTAGCTAATCGTCAAGAAGAGTCTCATTAACTTTCCTCTCCTGAGCTGGCTTGACCCACGATCTCTATCTCAGTCTCCTGAGTAGCTAGGATTTACAGGGGTTGAGCCACTGGTGGCATTGGGGTAGAAGCTTTTCTAAAGCAAGAGTTTTTCCCTGCGTTTGCCCTGACACCTCCATGCAACGGAGGCCTGAGAGTCAGGAGCTGTGAAAACAGGTTTCCAGCCACAGGAAATGGCTTTGGTACCCTGGCAAAAAAACAAGCTAATCTTCCCCCTGGCCGCCATTGTGGTACCACTTCCTCTGCCCTGTGGCTCAAGTGAAAGTTGACCCAGCCTTGAATTTCCTCCCAGATTTTCTGAAGCCATAGAACATTCATACAACTCACACCACCTGCTCTACAGGACACCTCAGGACCTTTGCCCATGCTATACCTTCTGCCTGAGGCTCTCTGTCTTGTACCCACATAATAGAACTACTGTGGAATTTTAGCACTGCCTATATCACTTCCTGAAGCAAGTCTTTCCTTCCCTTCTCCATCTTTATTTTTTTTTTTTAATATTGAGTTGATAGAGATGGAATTTGTGCAGGCTGAGTGGCAAATGCTCTATATTGGGGTGTGTGTGTGTTTGTGTGTGTGTGTATGTGTGTTTGTGTGTATTTGTGTGTGTGTGTGTGTGTGTGTGTGTGTGTGTGTGTGCGTGCTAATCCTGGGGTTTGAATTCAAGGCCTAGATGCTATCCTATCTCTGAGGTTTTGTTCTCTAGGCTAGCACTGTACTACTTGAATCACAGCTCTACTTCTGGATTTTTAGGTGTTTAATTTGAGAAAAGTGTCTTAAATTGACTTTCCTGCTTGCAATCGCTTCCTCCTGAGAAGTTTACAGGGGTGAGCCACCAGCCCCTGCCCGCTACCCTACCTCTTACCTATAACCTCGGCCCTCCTCTGAGTCCCAGAAGAATATGTCTTTCAATTTAATTATGTAGCATGCTTCAATACTGAATATAATGTTAATGAAAAATTAGTCAAGGTCCTAAATTATTGTGTATAATTTTATAATAGATGAGCAAAATATAATATTATGTGTATAATAATACTAAATGCAACAATCAATAAATGAATCAAAGAAAAATAAAATACAAAATCAATAATAAAATTCATAATATGGAATTAACATACATATATAAGTATATATCATGTAATACACATATAGAAATATTTTTTCCATTGCAGGGCCTTCATTAGGCACTGGGAACTCTATCCTGAATTTCTTTTCCTCAAGGACAATAAGCTATGCATTCACCCATCGTGCAAAAGAGTTACCTGGATGGTGAGCTCAAAAACTTGCAAGGGCAGAAATTCTGGCCCCAGTTCCAAGACAGTGACTTAAATTTTTTAATGGAAGCAGTTATGTTTATTCAGTTCCATACTGAACATTAAAAAAAGCAGTGTAGATTTTTGTACAGCTATTCAAACATCCTTCCCTTACCCGCAAAATGTTTCTCTGAGAACTATATTGGTTCTCTTTTTTTGTATGTTTTTTATTGTAAAAGTGTACTACAGAGGGGTTACAGTTCCAGGAGCAAGGTAATGAGTACATTTCCTATTGAGCATTGTTTACTCCTCCTGTGTTTTTCCCCTACCATCCCTTCCCTCCCATCTCCACAACTATCTCCCCCTGCCAAGGTCAGTGACTTAGTTTTTCATTTTTGGTTGGCATGGGGTTTGAACTCAAATAATGGCAACTCTTCGCTCACATTGCTACAGATTTACCAAGACCCTCAGTTCAAATCCAGGCTAGAAAAGAAAACTGACAGAAATTCCAAACCAGGGAGCTTTATTTTTTTAATTTAGTTAAATAATTAATAAATTATTTATCATAATAAAAAAATAAATATTGTTTTTTTTGGCCAAGCATAGGGCTTGAACACAGGTCGTGGAAATTCTATTTCAGCTTGGATCTCCTTTGGCTGGGGTGCAGTCTCTGGACCCATAGCTGATCCTGGGATCGGGGGCTCAGAGTGCTTTCAGGAAGAAAAAAATTTGGAAAGCACAAAAAGTGGTGAATTACACACAGCTGGGGTTTTATGATTTTTTTCTTTGGACAGTGACAATCCTGGGTCTGAATGACAAAGCTGCAAAGTGGACCTGACCTGCCATTGCTGGTGGCTGGTGGGCTATCCGTGAAGCCATAGGCCAACCTGTCAACATAGGCCCTGGGTTCAAATCGCAGTCCTGACATCAATCGCAGAAGATCACAAGAGACTCATTCTTATGTACAGGAATACTGATTGAAAAAGTAGTTTATACATCGGTCTATGCTAAAATTGGATACAGTAATCCTAGAATGCTGATTGAGCTTAATTAATAGTTTATTAAGCATGAAAAGAATAATATTCCTACGATGGCGGTATAATGAATACCTAAGAGTTGATATATATAGGTAAAGAGTTCCAAAGCTGTCTATCTATGATAGAATGACACCTACTATGTTCATATATATATATATATATATATATATATATATATATATATATATATATATATATATATATTTGTATATCTCCATCTGCCTATACATGTATCGCTGTTTTGCCCAAACCTGGGGTTGATCTCAGAGCCTGGGAACCACCTGACATCTTCATTGGCTAGAGGCTGCCATGCTCAAACTCACCCAATCATGAATTGGGCCTGCTCGGCTCTAAGTTCAGATCCTGGCACTGCCAGGCATGATGGATAACACATCTAACATTTAGATGTTATGGGATAGGATGTAAAAAATGTAATAAATTCTATAGGTGTCATAAGAGTCAATAAAATAAATTCTAAATAAATGAATGACACAAGAAATAAAATAAATAACCACACCAAACACAATATGGACTGAACATCTGTACAGAAGTATAAATCCTATCTTTAAAATATATATAAGGAGGACTGGGAAGGTGGCTCAGGGGTAGAGCTCTTGCCTTGCATGCATGAGAACTTTGGCTCGATTTCTCAACACCACATAAGCAGAAAAAAAAGCTGGCAGTGGCGCTGTGTCTCAAGAGTTAGAGCACTAGACTTGAGGTGAAGAGCTGAGAGGCAGTGCCTGGGTCCAGAGTTCAGGCCCACGAGTGGACCCACAAAAAAAAAAGTATATAAGGAATATCTTTTCCAGGCCTGAGGCTTGAATTCACCCCCCCCCCCCCCACCATGCGGAGGGAATGGTGGCAGATCCTGAGATACTCGTTTCTGGACCTGGGAAGAGTCATGGAATGTGATCAATCTCATCCTTGAATCAGTAGTTCGTGCATGATGCAAGTAGGAAATGATAGGCAAGACTCATGGGGTATCGAATATTTGTAAAGAAATTGATGAAGCATGATAATAATCATCACAGTCATGAAATGGAGGCATCAGGAAAGATCCAAGAATCGGTAGTTCACACAGATTGGATTCCATCTCAGATTACCATCTCTCCTAATCTATATAAATGTGTACTTATTTGCCTACTACCTTCAGATTATGAATGGATGACTGTTGTGTTCCTCGCTTTCCATTCAGGGGAGGGGGCTCAATGGCAGATCCCAAAGCCTGGTGTGCTCATGTGGACCCATTCGCCACTTAGTCCTGCTAGGTCTCGAGTTCAGATTCCCTGCTCTGACAAAAGATTCATCTTTATGTCAGAAGTCAATCATTGCACCTGTTTTCTTTCCTTTGCAAGTCCTGGATCTCAGCTATGATGGAGAATGCTTGGGCCACCCTGTGGCCATGGGAATATGTTGTTAACCATGTCAGCCCAGTTATACCTGTCATCATATACTCAAGAAAATACACAATACACCCATGAATAGCATACAAATAGAATAACTACACTAAATGCACGATGCAGTCCACACACGGATGTGAATATACATCCCATGTTTAAATGATCATTGAGGACTATATTGGCCTCCCTGGGGCTCGTTCTCAGTTCCTGGGAACAGCCCACCTCCTTAGTGGCTCACAGTCTGGTGTGATCATGTGGACCCATTGGGCAGTTGGGCCTCCTAGGCCCAAAGTTCGAATACCAGCACTGCCAAAAATTCACCCTGATGTGCGAAGCCAGTTGTTGCACCAGTTTTCCTGTTCTGTGCAAGTTCTGGGCCTTGGCTAGGAAAGAGAATGTATATGCAACTCTATACTCATGGAAACAGGTTGTCATCCAGTTCACCACAGCTATATCTGTCATCCTATACTCAAGGAAATACACAATACATCAATGAATAAGACACAAAGCAAAGAGATTGACTACACCAAAAGCAAGATGCCTTCCTCCCATGTTTGGAAATATGTATCCACTGTTTAATTATGAATTTATGACTATATTGGCCTTCACCAGGGCTCCATCTCAGATCCTAGGAATGGCCTAGTTCCTTAGTGGCTCACAGCCTGGTGTGCTCACCATGACCCATTCACCAATTGGGCCTGCTAGGATTTGAGTTCAAATTCCTGCACTACCAAAAGATTCATTATGATGTGAGAAGCCTATGTTGGCACATGTTTTCCTGTCCTGAGAATGTCCTGGGTCTCTTTGAGGATGGAGAATGCTATATAGGCAACTCTTAGCCATGGGAATAGGTTGTCATCCATGTCAGCACAGTTATATCTCTCACCCCATATGCAATAAAATACACAATACATCCATGAATAAGACACAAAATAGAACAAATAACTACACTGAATGCAAGATGCATACCATATCTGTAGGTAAATAGAAATCCTATGTTTAAAAACAGTGGGCTTGTTATTTTATCCAGTGTTTGGGCTTCAAATCATGTCCTGAACCAGGCCTGACATTCTAGTCTTCAAAGATGGTGAGCTTCCCCTTCCCCAACAGTGCAACAGAGTTACCCAGTCCTGAGCTCAAATCCCAGCACTGACAAAAGATTCATCCTGATGTCAGAAGGCAGTCGTTGTGCCTTTTATCCTCTCCTATGAAAGTCCTGGGTCTCAAATACGCTGGAGAATGCATAGACAACCCTGTAACCAAGAGAACAGGTTGTCATCCATGTCAGCACAGTTATACCTGTCACCATACTTATTAACATACACAATACCTCCATGAA
This sequence comes from Dipodomys spectabilis, assembly GCF_019054845.1. Classification (NCBI taxonomy): domain Eukaryota; kingdom Metazoa; phylum Chordata; class Mammalia; order Rodentia; family Heteromyidae; genus Dipodomys; species Dipodomys spectabilis. The sequence goes on along the minus strand of NW_024871300.1, from coordinate 76,868 downwards.
TTAGTTACAAAATAAGGAGAATATTTGCACTGAACACAAGATGCTGTCCATACATGTGTGTCAATATAGATCCTATGTTTAAATTATGAATTTATGACTATAGTGGTCCATCCTGGGGATTAATGTCAGATTCTGGGAATGGCCACACTACTTAGTTGCTCACAGGTTCATATGATCACCTTGACTGATTGGCCAATTGGTTTTGCTCTGCCTTGAGTTCAGATCCCAGCACTACCAACAAGTGGATCGTGGAGTAAGTAAGAAGGAGTGTGTGAAACATTTTTTCCTTTTCTCTGTGAATTCTGGGGGTCAGGCATGATGGAGAACATTTCTACAAATCTAGATGTTTTGTTATAGGTTGTCATCAATGTAATAAACAGAATGGGTTTCATCATAGTAAAATCAATGATAAATAACTGAATAAAACAAAGGATACAAGGAACGACCATACCAAACCTGTATGGACTGAAAATCTATAGGTAAGTATAAATCCTATCTTTACAATATATGAAAATAGTATGTTTTCGAGGACTGGGTCTTGAATTCAGGACTAGTGAAGAGCCCTGACTTTTTTATCTTCATGTAAGGTAACCTTCCCCTTTATCCACATTGCTTCAGATTTACCCAGATACTGAGTTGAAATCCAAAGCCTGTAAGAATAAACTGTGCGAATTGCAACCCCGGAGCTAATTTTTTTCTCAGCATGGGGCTTGAACTCAGGTTGTGGCAACTCTGCCTCAGCTTCTATCACCCTAGGATGGAGTGCAGCCACGGGACACACAGGTGCTTCTGGGATCCTAGACCGCCACGTGTTGCAAGGAAAACAATGCACAGAAAAAATGTGGCCTTTTATGTTTTCTTCCTTTGCACAGTGACCCTTCTGAAGGTCACTGTTGCAATGGGTACTTCACCTTGCTTTGCTGAAGGCTGGCAGATTATCAGGGAAGCCATAGGCCCATGGGGCAACATAGGCCCTCATTTAGAATCCCCATCCTGACACCAATCAATGGCAGGAGGTACTAAGAAACTGGTTCCCATCCAAAGGAATAACACTGGAATTTTGTCAATGTCACAGTTGAATGAGTTGATCATGAATGATGATACTATAAAATTAAAAAGCATCATTTCAGAAAGCTGGTTGATTTTATTTAATATTTATGAATCATTAAAAGAATATTATTACTTACAGGAACACAATAATTTCAGGACATTGAGTGCTTTCATTAATATTTTAAGGATCAAAACAATAACATTAATTACATGGACGCATAATGAATACTCAGGAATTGGTAGGAATATAGTCTATATAACTGAATAATGTATACACATCTCTGGCACTCTATAAAGATATATATATTTTTAGCATACTGCCATCTGCATGTCAATCTGTTCTTATTTGGTGAACCCCTGAGGCTGGTTCTCAGGTCCTGGGAACAACCTGTCTGCTCAATTTGCCCCAGGATGGCATTTTACACTCACCCATTAATGAATTTGGCCTTGTAGGCCATGAGTTCAGATGCCAGCGCTCCCAAACAATGAATCGTGGAGTTAGAAGCTGATAGTGGCACATGATTTCCTTTACTGTGAATCTTCTGGGTGTCAGGTATGAAGTGGAATACAAATGTAGACCTATAGCCTATGTAGTCAATGTTCTATGTGCTGTATAATAGTCAATAAAATAAATGGTCAATACATGAATAAAACAAAAAATAATATAACTACACTGAATGCAATATGGAGTCAACATATGTATATAAATATAAAACACATATGTAAATTGTACATGAATAGGGTGTTTTCTAGTACTGGAGATCGATTTCAGGCCTAAGGAACAGACTTGAATTTCTTCACTTCAAGGAGGCAAGCTTCCCCTTCCTACACAGTGCAACAGAGTTACCCAGACTATGAGTTCCATTCCAATCCCAGTCCTGGTAGAAAAAACGTCACCTTTATAGTATGTGAGACCTAATTCTTAGGTATTTCATTATGCCTCCATTTGATGAATGTGATTGTTTAAAAGCTTAATAAAATATAACTGAAATCAATCAGTGTCGTGTAATATAATTGTGTATAATTTTATCCTAGAATCATTCAAGAATTGTTCATTCAATCATGACTTAAATCACATTCCATTGGTAATCATATGGATAGGAACAAGTTTCTTAGGATCTCCTACCATTTGGAGGTGGCAAGACCAGGATTCGAATTGTGGACTCCAGCTGCCACCACCTCAACCTGAGGATAGGGAACTCACCAGTCTGTCCAAGAACATCAACATGACCAGTGATTAGGCAGGCACCAGTGGCTCTCAGCAGTCCCCCTTGATACTTACAAGGCTGTGATAGGAGGATCATGGTCAACGTCACCTTAAGCAGGAAAATCCTTGAGACCCCTGTCCAACTTCAGTGCCAACAAAGCCAGAAGCCTTGTGTAGAGGACCAGCCTTGAGCAAAAGCAGGTCATGGACTGTGCCCAGATACTGAGTTCAAGGTCTGGGACTGGCAACAAACAGAAATACACAACAATCTGTGTAGCCATACAGCTAAAGCAGGTCACCCTCTTGTCCCCAACTGAACTGGACAGCATTCCCTGGGAAAAGGGCTGGGAGAACCGCTGTCATCTTGACTATGCCCATGCTGCTTGCTTCACAGGATTCTGGCCACACTCCCATTCTTTCATGCTTCTTTCTGACCAATGGGATACAAGAATGGTGGCCATGCTCACATTCCATGCTTCCAGGTAGCACTGGGATTCCCTCTGTTAGTTTACACCACTACCAGCAGTTGAGGAAGGTAGTGGTGGTTGAGTGGTGAGGAAGAGACTCAAGGTGACTTTGGAGTATAGTAGGAAATTGATGTTTGCACCCCCACCTGGCCCCTTCCCTCCCTTCACGTGGTGCCAGGTTTCAAACCTCAGGCAATGGCGTGCTGCCAGCAGGCCTAAATCCCCGACCTGGTCCCTGCCCCTAGTCTTCTGCTCTGGGCCCAAGTGACCGCAATGATGCCACCATCCCTGCTGCCCCAATTGGAGCAGCTGCCAACAGCTTCTCCCAGCAGCACAGGTGAGTGGCCGCCCCTACACCAACCTACCCTGGGTCAAGCACTCCTCTGGGGGCACCATGAACCCCCCTGATTTTTTCCTCTCCAAGCCTCTGATGAGTCACGTTTCTGTCTTGAGCATTTCTGAGATAGAAACAAAACATATGCTCAGGCTGGGCTGAATCACGGTCCTCCTGTGAAAGATATGCTCCACCAGGCCTGGTCCTCTCCAGTTGGGATGGTAAACATGTGGCACCATGCTCAGTCGTTGGTTTAGATGGATTATCACAAACTCAGTCCACAGCAGCGGATTCTTGACCACACGTGAACCTCTTGGTAGGGCCTCAATCATTGGACCTCAGTCTCCTCACAGGACAGTTGTGAGGAAACAAGGGATTTATACAGAGAGATCTCTGGAGAATGGCTAGGCATAGAGGGAGCGGCATTCAGATAAGGTTTTGGCAATTCTGTGAGCATATGACTGGAAGATACCAGGAAGGGCTCAGGTGGGGCCTGAAGCTCGGCCTGACTTCTCTACCATGCTACCTAGGACAATGGGTGCTATTCAGTCCACTTCTTGTGGTGGCAAGTCCACTTCTTTTCAGTCGTGGGTCTTGAACTCTAGGATTGGGCACTGTTCCCGAGCTCCTCAGCTCAAGGCTAGCACTCTATCACTTGTATCCACAGTGCCCCTTCCAGTTTTCTGGTGGTTCTTTGGAGTTAAGATTCTCACAGACGTTCCTGCCTGGGCTGTCTATGAACCATGATCCTCATATTTCAGCCTCCTGTGTAGTTAGGTTAGTTTTATGCCACTGGCACCCGATTTAAGTTTAATTCTGATTCTCTCTCTCTCTCTCTCTCTCTGTCTTTCTCTCTCTCTCTCTCTCACTCACACACACACACACACACACACACACTTGATCTCAGGAACTGGTAGAATGGGTGCTGGAGGAGGTGGCCCAACGTCCCCAGGTGGCTGGAACCCAAGATGACCCACTCATTCTGGAGGTGGGCTGTGGGTCAGGAGCTGTCTCATTCAGCGTGTTGATACATCTCCATGAGATAAGCCCTCTGTGTCCTTGCAAGGCTGTGAGGGTTATTCATTGTAGATCTAGCCTTACTGGATTTATTATATTTTATTCTTTTCTACATTATTTTCTAGCACCTGGCCAATATTATGGTACATATTTACTGAATGAAAATATAATGCCAAATTAAGAAAGTCATTTAGGGATCTGAGAATGTGGCCTCATGATATGGTGATTGCCTAGCATGCATGAAACCCTGAGTTCATTTCCTCAGTACCACATAAATAGAAAAGCACTGGAAGTGGTACTGTGCCTCAAGTGGTACAGTGATAGCCTTGAGCAAAAAAGCAAAAAAAAAAGCAAAGAAAAAGAAAAAAACGCAATCCAAAACAAAACCAAAAAACATTTAGCTAGTAAATACAAAATAAAGAGCCCATACTTGGAATATATAATTGCTCCTGCCATACTGACACCTGACAATGGTCCCTAACTCATGTACTTTACTTATATTAGGATATTGTGTTGAAAAAAATAGTTTTGTTCATTAGGTCACAGCAATTAATGGCTTGAATGTGCTTAGATGTCAGGTGAAGTTTAGTTCTGGAAATTCAAAGGTTCCAGGTTTTTGAATGGTCACTGCTAATAGTCTAAGTGAGATTTGGAAATCTTTTTGGTTAGTCATGGAACCAAAACGGCAGAGGCAAATTAACAGTTGTGACAGAAGTGAAGGAATAACTCCAGAGTTAATGAATAAATGATATTAACTAAGGTAAAGCAGAAACTGTTTTAGAGAACCATTTTTGGTTATTGAAAAAATAGTTATCAACTAGTCTTATTCCTCATTACCTTTATCATTCTAAATCTCTTAGGCTACTTCTTAATCTCTGTGTAATAAATGTATCTCCTTCTGTGCTGTTTTATCTTACCTTATCTTCTTTGCTTTCTAAAAATCTCAGTCTTTCTATATTTCTCTATGAACATTTCCATATAGTAAATACAACTGCACAGATGGCAGAGAATGCTAATCTAAGGGTCCCTTATCTCATGAGTCATTAATGAAACAACATGGAAAAGGAAGACATATTTATTGTTACCGCAAATTTTCTGAAAAGCTGCAATTTCCATTATTTGTCTACATAGTGTCATTCAGTGCACATAAACGCAAATGTTAGCTGGGTGCTGGTGGTTCACGCCTGTAATCCTAGGTATTCAGGAGACCAGAGGATTGTGATTCAAAGCCAGCCTGGTCAGCAATGACCATGAGACGCTTATCTTCAATTAACCACCATAAACCCGGAAGTGGTGCTGTAGCTTAAGCTGTAGAGTGCTCAACTTGAGCTGAAGAGCTGAGGGAGTGACCCCAGGATCAGAGTTCAAGCCCCACAACCAACAAAAAGTGCAAATATTACCTTAAGTTTCCCCAAAAGGAAGACAAGATCAATAATCTTCTCAAGTAGAAAAAATAATTTCATATAGAGAAAGAAGAGAGACATGAATCTCAAGGTGAAGAAAAGAAAGACCATTTGAAATTCAAAAATGATTTCTATTTTTACAAATTTTGCACCGTGAATAAATTCAACTCAGCCTAACATAGTTAAGTCACAATGCAACTACTTTTCTAAATATGTAAAGAATGTAACAACACATTGTCTCTCATCAAATGTTTCTATTAAATAAATCTGAGCTTTCATAAATTTAAAAAAAAGAAAAAAGAATTTCAAAATGATTCAGTGCACCTACTTTTGCTTAGTTATTTGTTATGGCTTATTTGCTACACATATTCTCTTCCTTTAAAAATTGTCAAATATTAGCTTTATAATAAACTTCATCTAATATTTCTTGTTTCAAAAGAGAAGTCTATACAATTGATGTCACTTAGTTTTCTTACTATATTAATTCAAAGCCAAACCAGGGAGGAGGGTCTGTAAAATTCTTATCTCAAATTAATAACCAAAAAATCAGAAGTGGAGTTTTGGCTCAAGCAGTAGAATACTACTTTGGGGGCAGGTGGGCAGGAAAGACAACTGTTCAGGGACAGGATCGAGCCTCAGGGTTCAAGCCCCAGAACCAGCACAAATTAAATAAACAAACAAACAAAAATCCCAGATATGTCTTTGGACCTTCCTTAAAGGAGTACGGGTCAGAGAAGAGGCTCCTTTTGCTGATCATATTCACTGGATCCTGCTTTTTTGGAATCCTTACTGCTCTGGAGAACTCAAGACCAGACCAAAGGAATTGATAACTGACGCCTGCATCAACAGAATCATCTCAGGGGTGAAATATCCATCCATAAGACCCTTTAAAACCTCCATGTCTTTGTTCCTTTGCAGGAGAACACTTTTAAAACAACGTTATTTCCTTTTGTTCTATGCTGGCCTTCAAATGGTACATTATTTCTTTTTGTAACACTCTGAACTAGAAGTTTACAGAAAAATTTTAAATGAGTAAAGAACACACTCGAAAAACCCAGGGACAGAGTTTCCTTCAAGTCTTGGGATACTTTTCTTGTACAGTAAAAAGGAAAGCACAAGGTTACTTGAACTTTGTTATTCCTCTATGTTCCATTCCTCTACTGGGGTCAGTTTCCACATCCAGTAACAGTTACTTCCAGTAACAATCGATGGCGCTGCTTGAGGTATAATGAAGGTTTTCTGGCTTCACTGAAATAATACCAGAACACCTATGGACCTGAGGTAACACGTGTTTCAGAGACAATTTAGTAAAGAGAAAATATGAAAATTATATTGCTTATAAATACATTATACATGAGTACGTTGAGTTCAAATTTTGTAAGTTCTCTGTAAATTAAGGCAAATTTTAAATGGGAAGAAGGTTTTCAGAACATTCTTTTTGTGAGTGTAGGTGCTGTTCATTATTTCCCAAGTGAACATGAGCTAACAGTAAGGGAAACAATAGTAATAATAGGAGAAAGAGAAGTTCTGTGTTTAAGTATAAAGGTTCAATACAATATTGAAGACTACAAATAAGACAACATTGAAACAATAAAACCAAGTCCAGTATGTAGAATTTTGGGAGTGATATGCAGAAAGCAAGACTCCTGCCTGGAACATGAAGTATGAGGCCACTCCCATTCTAAATCATGCTTGCTAATCATGCAACTTTGTAGAAAGTAGAATGGAAGAATAATTCTCTTTCTAATGCATGTCAGATATAAGAGCATGTATTTAACTGGAAAAAATGTCCATCTTGTGAGATCAGCGATTATGCTAGCAATGAACTGGTGGCTATAATCACATTTCTTTTTTTCTTTACACACACACACACACACACACACACATATTTGTTGGCGGTGGTCTTGGCACTTGATCTCTGTGCCTACGAGCTGTCTCTCTGCTATTCAACTCTAGGTTAATGCTCTACCACTTGATCCACAGTGCTATTTCCAGTTTTCTTTTAGTTAATTAGAGGAAAGAGTCTTTGGGACTTTCCTACCTGGGCTGGCTTTGAACCTCAATACTCATATCTCACCATGATCCAGCTGACGATCACATTCCTAACAGTGTACACTCAGGATATGTAATGTGTGTTTTCATATATCTTTATAAGAATTCTTGAGTTAGGGGCTGGTAAGGGGGCTCAGTAGTAGAGTGCTTGCCTTGCATGCATGAGACCCTGGGTTCGATTCCTCAGCAGCAGTTAAGCAAAAATGAAAAAGGCCGAAATTGGCGCTGTGTGGTAGGGTGCTAGCCTTGAGCTGAAGAGCAGAGGGACAGAGCCGAGGTCCAGAGTTCAGGCCCCAGGACCGGACTTCCCACTAAAACAAAAGAAAAAGATTTGTTGAGTTAAAAATCTGGATTACAGCTTATACATTACCCTCAAAAAATGTTTGCAGTTTAAAAGTTGATACTCCTGGAGAAATAAAACCTAAGAATGTAAAGGAGTCTGGGAAGTTCAGTTTGCATCCAGCCTGGGCAGAACACTTTTTGCAACAGTATATAAAATTTAGCAGTCAAAAGCTGGATTGGAAGAATTTCTCAGGTGATGGAATACCAGTCATGAGCAAGACTGCTGAATAAGAGCTTGAAGCTTTTGCATACATACATACAAACATACACATACACACAGAGCCACTTATATGTGCACACACAAATACATAAATGAAACAACTCTCAGAATGTGTAGAAAACTTAGAAAACACTAAATATATTTCCTGAATAAGACTAGAATCAAGTGAGAATTTTTAATATTAGAAAGTCCTCAAATGAACTTCCTTCAAATAAGTTTGAGAATATTACATTGGTATGGAACAGAGATAGTAAGAGAGTTATTAATCATTATTAAAGGGATCAGATCCATGGAGGAATGAATCAGAGATCCTGAAGGTGCATCTGAAAATGTCCATATCCTGTGCCAAATTTAGAACATCTTTGAAAATAGTACATGAACAGGCTGAGCAGTCACTCTGGTGTATAATATCATGGGAGAAATTCAGAATTTGTAGTCTGTATCTAGATTAAATAAACCAAGAAACAATGGCAGGGCAATGTGATACAAGCCTAGAATTCTAGCACTAAGATTAAAACAGGAGATTAGAGAATGGAATTACATAGTGAAACCTTCCCTGGACCAGGTAGTATAATTTTGTCTTAATAAAAACAAAACAAAGCAGAAAGGAATGCATAGTTGGACGTTTGGGCTAATTTTGTCACTATGTTTTGAGAAGTCAAATTTCCTGTTGAAATTCAACTCATACTTAATCCTCACTTGTGTTTTAAATTCTCTCTTCATTACAGATCATTCCTAGATGCAAAATGACTCATGATTTCCATCCAAAATTTGAAAAAGTAAGTAATCATCATTCTGTTGTATCCCAAAGAAATGATGAAGGATTACGAAAGCTTAAGCCTGGAAAAATAGCAAAGTTCGTCTAATGTAGGATTTTGAAGACCTTGCTAAATTAGAATTTAGATTTAAAATAAATATTTTGGTTTTGTTTTTAATTTTATATTGTATAGGATTCTACAAAATTCTTTTTAAGTAGAGGGTTTAATTGACAAACTCACAAATGATTTTGCATCCTATTTGCCTAGAATATTGTTTCAAGAGAGCTATAATTAGAAATTAGTTAATAGATAATTCCAACAGTTCATGTATAAAATGATAATGTGAATGCTATAGACAGAGTTGCCAACAAATTTATGATATTAATTTATAAATTTAGAATAAGAACAGTGTTTGGAGTCTTTGATATAACATGGTATGAAGAGAATAATCGTGTGACATCTTCTTTCTTCTACCTGTGTGTAACACAGAAAGGAATTTCCTTAATTATTTGCTACTGTATACACTGAGAAAAATGTTAGGTTTGTTTTTATGTTCGTTTTTGTTTTATTGGTTTGTCCTATGTCTTGAACTCTAGGCCTGGGTACTGTCTCTGAGCCTGTTTATGCTCAAGGCTCGTGCCCTACCGCTTCAACCTCAGTGCCACTTGCATCTGGCTTTTGCTGAGAAGTTTATTGGAGATAACAATGTAGGGAATCTTTTCTGCCTGGGTGGGCTTTGAACTGTAATCTTCCGATCTTAGCATCTAGAATTTATATGTTAGTTTAAAAAGTATAAATATAAGTAATATTTACAAGTGTTCTGATCTCAAGAATACCAGTGGGGGGAAAATGATGCAACCAAGTTTATTGTGGTGTTCTTTCCAAAACATGTATGGCATTCCATTTGCAGAGTTATATTTTTTCACAATAGAGATAAGCTATTCATGATGTGATTTAAGGGAAGATTGAGGTGCATCCTAAAAGTTGGAAACTGTTGGGCTAGGATGACTCTATATCATAAATATTGGTATTGATGGTCATAAAAATAATAGCTTACTGTGATAAACAATTGCTTAATCTTGAAGAATTAATTATTACAGATGCTTCATAATCTTATCCTCTATAAGAATGTGGCTATTTTTCTGTTGACTTCTCAATCTGTAAAACCCCATTGGAAACTGTATCTACTGCAGAATTACATAACATGTAAGCCGGTACTGTTTTGATTCTCTCAGGTACAGAATCTCCCGAATTTTTAAATGAGTAGTTACTAGTCATTGGAATGTTGAAGAACACATATATTCTGTCTTCTTAACAACTTATTTACTTTTAAATGTTATAGGTTTCCATAGAATTAAACTGTTTTCATTTTTAGTATGAGAAAATACTATGTTTATTCTTTTTCAAAATATTGGTAAGTATATTGTGAAAATATTGTCTAGTCAGATAGCATTCAAGTTGATGGTCCTCTGATTAAAAAGGGGTAAATAATTCAAATTAGACGCCAAACAGTATTGATTTTTAAGAAGTTACTACATAGAGAATAATAATTACTATACCAATACAGTGAAATTTTATTTCAGGCAGCTTATTTTTTAAATTTAATTTTATTGTCAAAGTGATGTACAGTGCTGTTACAGTAATTTAAAGGTAGTGAATACATAACTTTTCAAACTTGTTACCCCCCCACTCATTTGCTCCACAATTTTCCTTCACCCCAATACTCCTCACAAGTTGTGATGTACATTTCCAACATATTGTCTTGTGAGTATTGCTATTGCATTGGTTTGCCTTCGTCCTTTGTCTCACCATTTTGTTGTTCCTCTTCCCTTTCCTAATTAAGGTAAATATATACACAATACACAGGCACTAAAATCAAATACATCAGGAAATAAAGCATAGGGGAAAAACCCAAAAGAAAATAGAAATCACATAGTACATTAAAAACAACAACCTCAAATAATACTCTCTGTTAGCATATCTTGGAGTTCATTTTGCTCAGAATCAGCTTATAAGGTTATATATATGCATAACAAAGCCACTGGAAAATAATAATTTCATGGACACTATATCATGAAAACAACATGTTAACTTTTTTTGATGGTAAAGGTTGAGTTAGGATTGGTGAATTCGCGGTTCTAATAAATGAATTTCAAAAATTTTTTAAAATTATGACAGGTAAATTTTAATTTGTTCAAACTTTTTAACAACTTAGCCTATTATGAAAATTTAAAATTGCTTGGGAAAATAGGCTTTCATGCAAAGTAATCCATGAAGTCTTACCTGAAAGGGAGCAATGTGGGTGAAGATGGCTCATTTTCACACTAAACAAACAAACCTCAGACACCTTGCTATAAATCCTGTAGGTTCCCTTGAGAATTGTCCTTACCCAGGAAATCTACTCTTACTGTGTGAAACAAGGTTGCAGTGGAATTTAAATTAAAAGTTCTTTAAAAAAAAGACATCAAAATTTGTGAATTGACTTTAATTACCAAACAGTGATTCTCTGAAAAAGATAATTTGGGTCTAAATATTTAGGGAGAAAGTGCCCTCAACAATGAAAGAAGATATTGGGTTTACACTTTTTTGTTTGTAATACTTTCTACAAGGTCTTTGCACGGGAAGCACTGAAACACAGAAAAAAATCTGATTAGATACTTGAAACCAATGATTTCACATTTCTTAGTAGCTCACACAATATAATATCCTTATAAACATGAGATAGTGAAGATTTCTCTTATTACATAAGCCAAAAAGTTTTGAGATCGGAAAAGAATTGAGCAAATTGAAAAGGCAAGAAAACGCGTTCTTAGAAGTCCAAGCTAAGCATATTGGCTTTAGCAGTGGAGGAAGGCCAAAGTTTTTGATATACATTGCCATAATATTTTTGCTACCTAAAGTGATTTTACAAAGCCTATTTATCTCACTACAATTTAGAACGGATTGAATGAAGACGTGAAAATAAATTCCACATCCAAATAAAAGAGTTTTAAAAGAGAAACCATGAAGATGTAGCAGTGGAGAAGGCCTTATAGTCCTTCACCTTCACTAGACTTGAAGCCAAGGATCTGTGATTAGTTGGAAATCAGGCAAGAGCTAAGAGGAGGACAGAGAAATAGGACATAGGAGCATTGTCCTTTTGTAACAGACACTGCCATCCAAGGTATGGATGATTTAACTATGCTCTTTTCCATACATCTTGCGGAGCAAATGCAAGACAAAGAGAAAGATAATCTATTGAAATAGTTTTGGAAAGAATAACTTCACTGATCCTGATATGGTATCTAAGGAGAGTCTTAAGAGAGAAGATAAAAGTGGAATATTCTTCTGTTTCCTCTAAGCATCTTGTTAGCAAAATATATCTTTGAGGTTAGAAGTGATTGTGACAAAAAGTGGTGGAGTACTTATTTTTGAGGTCACTTTAGACACAAGAAGAATTTCAAGGTAAAAGAAAAAAGAAAAAAGATAGCTATATATTTGTGATCACAGCTTCCTGGACTCGTATTTTGGAGACAAAGTTTTACATTAGAGATTGTCCTCATTAACATTGATGCTGGGTTTCCATGCCTAACAACTGAAAGGGGGAAGTTTAATGGGATCAGTTGGACAAGTAACCAGCATGGTAGAAAAAAATGGCAAATAATAGTAGTCAAAACAGCTTGGTACTGGCACAAGAACAGACCTCAGGACCAATGGAATAGAATTGAAAACTCAGAAATGAACCTACAGTACTATAGCCATGTAATCTTCGATAAGGGAGCTAAAAAAATAGAATGGAAGAAAGACAGCCTCTTCAGTAAATGGTGCTGGCAAAATTGGTTAACTACATGTAGAAAACTAAAGCTAGATCCTTGTATATCACCCTGCACCAGAATCAACTCCAAATGGATCAAAGACCTCGGAGTCAAAGGAGACATTCTGAAAACATTATAGGATGGAATAGGAGAAACCTTAGGTCTCCTTGGCGCAGACCAAAATTTTCTTAATAGAGACTCAGAAACACAACAAATCAAAGAAAGGTTGGACAAATGGGACTGCATGAAGTTGCAAAGCTTTTGCATGGCAAAGGACATAGCTAGCAAGATAAATAGAAAGCCCACGGATTGGGAGAAGATCTTCACTAGCCATTCAACGGACAAGGGTCTCATATCTAAAATATACTTGGAACTCAAAAAATTAAATCCCCCAACAACAAATCCTCAAAGAAACAACTGCCCAATAAATAAGTGGGCTAATGACTTAAAGAGAAACTTCTCTGAAGAAGAAAGAAGGATGGCCAATAGACACATGAAGAAATGCTCAACCTCCCTAGCCATAAAAGAAATGCAAATCAAAACAACATTGAGCTATCACCTCACACCAGTTAGAATGTCAAAAATTAAGAACTCTAAAAACAACAGATGCTGGAAGGGATGTGGACAGAAGGGAAACTCACTTCATTGTTGGTGGGAGTGTAAACTTTTTCAACAACTTTGGAAAGCAGTATGGAGGTTCCTCAAAAGACTACACATAGAGCTCCCCTATGACCCAGCAATCCCACTTTTAGGCATTTACCCAAATGTTTACAAACAAGATCACACTAAAGCTACCAGCACAACTATGTTTATTGCAGCATTATCTACCATAGCTAAGATATGGAACCAACCCAGATGCCCCTCAGTAGATGAATGGATCAAGAAAATGTGGTATAGATACACAATGGAATTCTATGCCTCCATCAGAAAGAATGACCTTGCCCCAATTGTTAGGAAATGGAAAGGCTTGGAAAAAATTATATTAATTGAAGTAAGACAAGCCCAAAGAAACATAGGTCCCATGGTTTCCCTTATTTGCAATATCTAGCGTATGTATGAGTCAAGCACAAAAGGTCAGATAATGTGATGTTAGGAAAATAAACCCTTAGATATGTTTAAATGTTTTTTTTTCTTTCATTCATTTTTTTAACTCATTTATAAGATTATCTCTTTGTTGCTTTGTATGTCCCTCCCCCACAGTATAACCTCTGCTTTCACTATATTTGATGTCGGTATAATTTCTGGAGGAGAAGGGGAAAAATAAGTTGTTTAAGGATACAGGTGGACCCGTTGCAACAATGAGAAGTACAAGTTGTCATGTCGAAAACGAACTCTACAGCTCCTGTGGGGGGCAAGGATGGGGTGGAGGGACGGGGGGAGGCTGGGAAGGGACGTGAAGGGTAAACAAAGGAGGAGGCTGCAATGCTTGATAAGAAATGTACTCATTATCTTTCCCATGTAATTGTAACCCCTCTGTACAGTATGTTCGCAATAACAAATTTTAAAAAAGAAAAAAATGGTAAATAATATTTAGTAAATTACTTTGAGCAAAGAAGGAAAAATATAATTCAAAATCACTTGACTTAAAATTATGAATAAAAGTAGTCAAGAGAAATGAGAGAAAACATAAAGGACTGTTTTCTTTCCAGTGGAGTAATGGGTTCTTGATCTTGTTTCTTCCATTCTATCTTCACAAGCTATCAAGGGTTGCTGAGGACTGGAGTATCCAGTTCAGACCAAGAGAATTCCCAGAAGAAAATATTTGCAGCAGATGTAGGTGATTTATAACCTTAGACAATCTATTTAAATCTATTAAAAGTTCTCCTCTAACCCAAACTGCCCACTTAAAACAAATTTGTATGCTTTTCCCAAGATTGTCCTTCATTAACTATTTAAAATTTTGAGAGGTTATAATCATACTCTATAGAGATCGCTGTTTCTTTGTGCTTTTTGTGTGTTTTTGTTTTTTAGTTGTGTTTTTTCACTGAATTTAAAAAGGTTGTGCAAGTGTGTTACAATTAAATATGTCCATTTAATTGTCCAATGTTCCGGGATCAGAGTCACTCCTTCTATCATTCTCAACCAACCCCTCGACAAGATTAATTTCCGATTTACCACGTCCTTTCTCACATGTGTACATTGAGTATCCTAGCTGTGCTTGCTCCTTGTTCCATTTTCATTCATTTTATGTCTTTACTATTATTTCTCTCTGGTTTCAACTTCCTGATAGTCATTCTGTTAAACTGTCTGCTACTACTTTGAAAGGTTTATATACATTCCATGTAGTTTATATCCTGCATATACTTGAACTGATGTCAGCTTATATTTCCATAATTCATTCATCTGAATTAACATTTTGCAAGATTGCAGACATGAAGCACCTAGACATGATTTTATTCACCTCCATTTGGTAGATTAATCTGTAGTCAACAAGAAAGTTTAAAAAAGGCTTAGAACGGATTCCTAACTACCAGTTTTATAAATGTCTTTGTACAATGGTTTGTGATTATTTTATTTTACATGGGATAATATTTTCTACTACCTATAAGTTTTGGAAAAGAAGAAAACTAAAATTTACTACTGTAGAGGAATATGATAGAGAAAGAAGACAGATTTTATGTTTGTCAAATATCTGATGAGTACCCATATTCAAGAATTAAAGTCATATTTCTTAGTATGTTAGAACGATAGGAAAAAAATAAAACACCATATGATAAGGCAACTATTCATGACTTTTTAAAATGTACTTACTATGTGATGAAATTTACTTTATTAGCTAATGTTTTGGTTTGAAATATGGGAGGCTGATCTATTTAACAAATTTTCGAAGGCACCTACTGAAAAACACAAATGGTGGGGGGAACTATTTCTACACTTTAATGAATTGTTGAACCTGTTTGGCATCAGTGCTGGGTAAATAAATCAAGTCTATTGTAACTTGCTCCCTACACTTGAAAATATAGTAACGTCATTAAATATCATCTACGTGTAAAGTGTTATTTTTTCAAATGTGATTTTAAAAAGTTTATTTGAAAAGGAATATACTTTCAGGAGATTAAATGTAGGTTATCATTTCTTTGAGAATGACAACATTTTTATACTACAGAACCAAGTTTTATTGAAGAACCAGTGTTTTGAAGTACTAAGGATCTTCTCAATTAATGTTTTTTCTGAATTATATTTGACCTCTATGTCAAGGATTCCTAGCATTGGTAGACCAATTATGGATCTATCATTCTAGGAACTATGTTTTGGCCTGCTGATGCTGGACTGAATCATTCATTAATCATTAGGAGAGGGGTATTACAAATAACAAATCTTGTGACATTTTTGGTCATGTTCACTCATATGGGATGGTCATCTGAAAATTGAAAGTTTGCATTACTGTACTTTAACATTTTGCATCTCATTCTGTATTTTAAATTGCCTGGAATTTCACAATTGCTTACTGCTAATTCCTGCATTACAAGGAATTGGGGCCCTGAAATATAAGAAATGAGAAATTGAGATGGGTCTTCAATTACTTTCTGTTGGCATGTTGCATGGGCCTAGGTGAGAACTCTTGCCCTAGTTTTCTGATGATGCAGATAAATGGGACCTGGGATCCTAGGACCCGTGGATCCTGTAGAAGAATTATAACTTTTAGACATCATATCAGCACAATTTGTGTATAATCAGTAGGAATGCTACAGAAATATGGGGAAAATAGTTTGGGACCAGCATGTTTCCAAAATGAGAGTTGACTTTAGAGAAACATGATGAGTTGTATGTAAATAGGTGCTTAGCTGATTTTGTTAATTTGTAAACTAATACAGGGAAATAGATTACAGCAAGGTAAAGAAAAAAGAACTTCGCATTGAAATACTCATTTCTGTGTATGTGTGTGTGTGTGAGAGAGAGAATGTGTGTGTACACATCCACGCATATAAACGCACTCGCATGTGCAAATGCTCATTCATTCATTCATCATTCCTGAGGCTTGATAGTGCCTGGGCACTCTCCCTAAGCTTCTGTGACCAAGGATAGTGGTTTACCACTTGAGCCATTGTTTCACTTCTGTTTTTTTGGAGATAATCGCATGTATTTTCATGATTGGACTGGCTTGGAATAGTGATCTTCAGATCTCAGACTCCTGAATAGCTAGCTAAGCTTCTTCAGCCTCTAAGTAGCTAGTTAAAATTGGGCCTGTCCACTATGCTTCACTGCTCTTTTATTCTTGTCCTGAAGTGTTCACATGGCTAAGTCATATATATGTCTAGTTGCTTTAAAAAATACTCTTACTGCTTGGCACCAGGGGCTCCCATCTGAACTCTTAACTATTGGGGAGGCTTGAGAACAGAACCCAGGCCAAAAGTTTAGTGGACTTCCTTCTCAATCTATAGCTAGGTGCATTTGATTATTTCTACCATCCTGCACTATCTACAGGTTAAGATTGGAATTACTGCAGAACCCGGGCCAGCCAAGGTAGGAATTTAGACAAGTTGGTGTGCAACTGTTATGCCATTGATAATCAGAAGGCTAAAAAGACAGATCAGGTGCATGTTCTTGTGGAAAGGGAACCCCTATCCTAAAATTAACGACTGATATGACACCAGTCTAACAAAAACAATACACCAAGTTGAACACAATTTCCCACAACAAAAATAAGTATATACATTAACATCCAAAACTTAGTACAATCTGCTCTTTGTTCTAATATCACCTTCATCTGATTATTATATGTGACAGAATAGTTTCTTCATTAAACATATTATGTATTTAAAAAGACCTAGAAAATTGTGCAAACGAATGGCAAATTGCCTCATTTCTTACCTATTTGACTACCACTATAAATTCATCTTATGATTATTATTAATAGTAATATATTCTGATTTATTACTTTACTTTGTACCAGTTTTTAAACTTTTGGGTTCTCTGCTGAAGTTGAATTATTTAAATAGTATCATCATATTATATTACTTGGGTACATAGGGCAATTTTCTAAAAAGTTTTTAACCAATGGCTTCTAGTAATTCTGTTTTTTTTGTATTTTCTTTGGGGGGCGTCCAGTCGTGGAACCTGAACTCCGGGCCTGGGCGCTGTTCCTCAAGGGTAGTTCAAGGCTAGCACTCGACCACTTGAGCCACAGCGCCACTTCCGGATTTTTTTTTTCTGTTTATGTGATGCTGAGGAAGTGAACCCAGCGCCTCAAGCATGCAAAACAAGAGCTCTGCCACTGAGCCACCTTCCTAACTCTCTACGAATTCTTTATTGGTATATTATTTAGTTTATTTTTAATTTCAATTTAATTTTATTGTAAAGGTAATGTACAGAAGGGATAGTTACATAAGTAAGGAAATGAGTACATTTATTATGGAAGGAACATTGTTATCTCTTCCATTGATTTTTTGCACACTCAAAAAAAACTACTGATATTTTTCCTGTTGCTATTGACCAATGTGTAATTTTCTTACTTTGTTCATGCATTTCTTATTATAAAATTGATATACAGAGGGTTTACAGTTATTTAAGTCAACTAAAGAGTACACTTCATTTTATTTTCCAAATTTCAAATTTTGAACTTATTTTGTCTTGTTTCTTTAGGGTAATTCTTTTTTCAGAGTTGTAGGATTAGTTAATTTAGTTTTGCATAATTTTAACACATGTAAATTATTCAGACATATATTTTTGCTTTCAAAATAGTTAACATGTGAATATTTAAAAATTATTTTCTTAAATTTTATATGATTGGTGAATTTAAATAAATTTATTTTATTATAGTTCTAAACATATTTGTCAAGGTAACAAATACTGTATTTTCAAGAAGCACATACTTTATTAAAAAAGGCTTCATTACATGTTCAGTTTTTGGAAATATTTGTACTTGAATTTAAAAAAAAAAACTGTTTGAGCTGGGCATAGTGTTTGTAGTTTCCATTTTCTAACTATGGTGGGAAGTGTAAATAGGGTTTGTGATTCGGGAGAGACTGAAAAAATATGAGACCTTATCATAAAATTACCAGAGTGAAATGATTAGAGATATAGCCATCCCTAGCAAGATATAGAGCACATGGTTATCATATTCTAAATCTTGAGTTAAAACACCAGTAAGATCAATCTTTTGTCAAAATAAAGGACACATAATTCAAAATGTTCATTATTTAAAACTTGTTTGCAAAGTTCTCATGTCTTTTATTTTTTAATTTTCAATTTAATTAATCTATATGAATCCAACTATCTTGTGACTATTTTATTTCTACTAAACGTTTGAATAGTATGAGCAATATTATGATTTCATATATTAAAATACTTTTACTATTTGTGATAATTTCCTCTGTTTAATATGATAATAACAAATGTGTGTATGTGGTGTGTCTGTGTGTATATTTATGTGGGTTTTGTATGTGTGTGTATTTGTGTGTACTTTGTAATGCTTGGGTGATCACACAATTGCTCACATATGTTAGGCCAAAGATTTACCACTGAGCTATACTATCTAATTATAATAAAAATTGTATTTTAAATTATGACTTTTAAGTTTTCATTTCTAGTATGTTTTTTCAAAATTATATATGATAAAATGTGATCCATCTTCTATCCACGTTAGCAATTGTTATTGTTATTCTTTCTCTTATTTCTTTGGAAATTAATTATATTCCTATTACTTCTTTAAATTGTAACAGCTCTATACAATGCTTTTTTTTTTTAATTTTATTTTTCCCATGTTATCTGACTTTCAGTCCAATCTATCAGGTAGATTACTAAGAAACTAGATTCAGGACAATTTATTTTTCTCCTTCTCTTCTCTGAAGTCTTTCTGTTTTTTTGAAACAATACCAAAGACCTACAGCTCCTATGTATAAAAATATATCCAACAGAGGGCACATATTTGTTAATGTTAATGCTACAATGATTCTGAACCTTAAGTATTTTTATATCATCTACTATATAATTTTTTTTTCCTGAATAGGATATTTCTTTAAATAACATATGTAAATTAATAGTCAATAGGAGGAGCATATGAAATAAGCTCCTCTTTAGTGTCTAAGAAATGATAAAAAGAAAACTCACTAGTATGACCATGATATAAAAAGTGGACGCAAAATATAGTAATACACTTGTGGAGAAATTCATATACTTCTTGTAGTGATCGATTTGTATAATACTGCAATCATTTTAGCAAACAATTTTCAAGTCTTCAAAAGGTGAAAGAGAATTGTATAGGATCCCGGCATTACACTTCCATTACTGTATTAATCAGAAGTTAAAAACTTTTTTGGACACAGAATGTAGTTAATTGACAGTGAACTTGAATATTATGTGTGAGTCCCGGGAAACGATCCCCAAAAACAAATTTTGAAAAGACACACTATACAGGATGTATGCTGGGCAAATTCCTGTAACTGAATTTTATATCTATTTTAATGTCTCTTCTTAAATTTACAGCATTTCTCTTTGAAGAAATGCAAGTTTGTGAAAATTTGGCTTTGAAAACCTATGAAGGTATAATTCACTTCCAAAGCACTAAAATATATACAATAAAAGGAGATAATATATTGTAAGTGAATTGCATGTCAGAAAAAAAAAAAAACTATTGTTAAAACTTCTTCACCCAAAATGCAGAATAGCTAAAAAGATATTTTTGGTGTTGGCTAAAACTCTTTGTAAACTACTGCATTTAAAACAAAGATGTGATTTCTGTTTATTTTGAGGGTATTTTGTCCGTTTGAGTTTATACAGAGATAACTCAAGGCAAAACTACATGTGAAAACTGGAATACCTAGGAATTATGCATCATTTCTAAGTAATATTTTTATTATTTTTATTTTTTTATTGTGAAAATACTGTACAGAGGGGTTACAATTACATGGGCAAGAAAATGAGTACATTTCATATCAAGCATTGTAGCCTACTCCTTTGTTTCTCCTTCCCATCCCTTCCCATCCTCCTCTGCCGTCCCACCCAATCCTCCCCGCTAACCCCCCTAACCAAAGTTGTAAAGTTCATTTTTTGACGTAACGACTTGTACATCTCATTGTTGCAATGAGTCCACCTGTATCCCTATTTTTTCCCATGGTTTCCCCTATTTGCAATATCAAGTATATGTCTGAGTCAAGCAGAAAAGGTCAGATAATGGGATTGTCGGGAAATGAAGCCTAAGATATGTATTCAAATGTTTTTATTTTCTTTCATGTGATTGTTTCTAACACTTTTATAAGATTATTTCTTTGTTTCTTTGTATTTCCCTCCCCCTCAGTATAACCCCTGCTTTCACTGTATTTGATGTCGGTATAATTTTTGGAGGGGAAGGGGAAAAACTTCTGATAATTGAGAAACTTTTCTGGAAGAAACTTTTAGCAAATGACAGAAGACACAAATCTATGCATCTGCATTTTATGAAAGTTATATGTTACTTGCTCAATCCAATTGCTTATCTTTACTTTGCTAGGAAAAACGTATTCTCAAGATAAGAGCTAAAAGCAGTGAAAAGAACAAAATACACAATCATCTTGATTCATTTGTGAAAGTAACAAATGAAATAAAACAATTCCACTTAAGGGACTCCAATATTAGTGTATGTGAAGATGTTCCTGAATGCCAATATCCATTAAATTTTTGGAATTTTAAAGTCTACTAATATATGAAAACTAGAACAAGAAAACAAATATAGACTTAGAGTGAACCAGCCTAGAAATCATTTTCTTAATTGTTTTGAAATTACAAAAGAATTGATACTCCTTTGCTTTGGAAATCATTTAAAAATATTTATCACTTATGATAATTCAAATACAAACCAAGAGTAATTTTATATAATCATTATAAATATCATTTTATTTCTATTGTAAAATAGAATAAAAAAAACCAGTCCCAATATATGACCTACCTGTCATTATTCTTAACTTCTAATCATTACCTAAATTTCTTAAACAATCTAAATATTCATGTCTTTAACATAGACATAAATGTTCTATACTTTTTTACTTAATATTTTCCAGGGGTATGTATTCATGTTTCTAAGAAATGTTCACAGCAGTTAAAAGATGCTTTTGTCAAATTAATGTGATACAATTTGTTGTTGTGGGTGTTTTTTGCAAGGCCTGGGCATTGTCCCAAGCCTTTTTATGCTCAAAGACAGCACTCTACAACTTGAGGAAAAGAACTAATTCCTGTTTTTATTGGTTAATTGGAGATAAGAATCTAAGAAGTACTTTTCTGTCTGGGCTAGTTTCAAAAACAATTCTAAGATCTCAGCACCCAGAATAGTTCGTATTATAAGGGTGAGTTACCAGCACTTGGTTTCACGAAGTTTTGTTTTTTTAATTTTAAATATGTTTTAAGATGTTTGTTTCACTATGAAGTATATCATTCTGCAAATAAATTTAGATATATGTATATATTTCTGAGGACAAATAATGTCTAAAAATGTACTATTCTACTCATAATATTTATATATATACATATATTATATATATATATATATATATATGACAGACTCCCTCTAAAACTTTTATGTTACTATTTTTGACCTTTTTCATTTCAAAGATATACAGTCTATTTTGCTAAAAGTTTCCTAGAATAAAATAACTATATTTCAATAGAAAGTAGAGTTTATTACTTTCAAGGGAATTTTAGATATACACATGATATTGTAGGAATATTTACAGTATATTACTTTAAAAGGTTCTGCCCAAACTCTTTAATATTTGTTTGTTGTTAAGGAGAGAGAGGAAGTTAATTCATACTCATTAGGAATTTGCAATGCTTCAAAAAATCTATTCTATATTTTGTTATAAGCACATAGTCAAGCTACCTTATATGGTTTAGTTTTTTTGTTTATTTGTTCTAAATTTCAATATGGATGCATGCACAGCGGTAACATTAAAATTATTAATCAAAAGACAAATAATAGTAAAATCATAGACAGATATCCGACATTCAATAATTAGCACTTATGATGCTAATAATATTTTGGGTGGAGAGGATGATGACCACAGTGTAGCCTGATAATGAAGATGTTGTGATTGAAAAGGAAAAATAAAAACTTTAGATAACTTTGAAGCTAAATTTCCAACATTGAATACATAGTTATAAACATCGTTGGATTACATACAATAATAATAACAAGAGGAAGGCTGGGAAGGTGGCTCAGTGGCAGAGTGCTGGTCTTGCCTACATGAGGCTCTGGGTTTCATTCCTCAGCACCAAATAAGCAGAAAAAGCGGGAAGTGGCACCGTGGCTCAAGTGGTAGAGTGCATTGAGCTGAAGAGCTGAGGGATAGTGCCAGGCCAAGAGTCCAGTCCCCATGACGAACCAAAAAGAAAAAGAAAAAAAAACCAGAATAAAAACAGGAGTGTTTCAATATCAAGAAATACAATCACATAAACAGGTAGTCTTTCTAATGTATACTCACTGTAATTGGTGTTATTATTTTCTTATAAATAAAATCATTTATTTCCATATTTTGATGGACTAAGATGTAGGTTTCAACTTAGTGTGATTAGTTCAAATAACATTCTCATATAGATACTATTCAATAACTAATGTTTTACAATGATATATTAAGAGTATGTTCTTCATTACAGCTGTAAATACATGACACAATTTACATAATAACACTTACATATATCCAGTTACCATAAAATGACACAAGCTGTAGAGCCAGGAGTTAAAATTTATTTTTATTTCTGCATGAAACTATTTCTGACTTTATACCAACAAACTGAATTTGACACTTTCCTTATTTGTAAGCTAAGGTAGAAAATGTAAGGACTGTTTGCTTTCTTTTTCCTTGCTCTAGAAATCAACAAATATATTCTTCAATATTTCTGGTAGATTACATCTATTTACAGATGAGCAATGCAAGACCAAAAGTCAATGT
Organism: Dipodomys spectabilis; assembly: GCF_019054845.1. NCBI lineage: Eukaryota > Metazoa > Chordata > Mammalia > Rodentia > Heteromyidae > Dipodomys > Dipodomys spectabilis. The sequence goes on along the minus strand of NW_024871300.1, from coordinate 53,365 downwards.
TGTGAGTAAATAATGGTACTAGAATTTTTGTCTGAGTTCTTCACCCTGTGTGCTTACAAGGAGAGTCATTGGTTGATGGAGAGGACCAATATGAAAAGACCATGGGGAAAAATGCATATTTTGTAAACAGTTGTTTTAGGACTGAATGACTGGTGATGAGTATTTGCAATAGGTTGGTTTCAGGGGCACAAAAAGGAGTACATAGATATTACATTAGTGACAGAAACTGAGAAAATCTTGATCATTCATCTTATCTAATGGATGGAGGTAGGGTAAAAGGAAATCTAAAATGTTTCCACATCTCGGTCTCCTAACTGTGTTAGTTACATTCTTGGTGATAAGGACTTCAGGTGGAAAAGATGGATTTAGAAGGAAAAAACTCTCTGCTAGGTCTAAGGTTTATGTTAAACAGATGTAAAGATAGTTCTGTTTGAACATCATCAAAATATCCACGAACATGAATATAAAAAATAATAATAAAATCAGGGAAATTATTAAAGGGAAGAGGAAAAGGAAAGTTCTGACGAAAGTATGAATAATGTCAGTACGAGTGTGGATAAGATTGGAGGAAAGAGATAAGTAAGGTAACAAAAAATTAATAAACACAGATTTACAGAAGAAAAGGAACGAAAGAATTTTCAGGAAGATATTGAAGGAAATCTATTTGGATTTGAAAAGTAAGAGAACATAGACAAGTTCAATAAGAATAGTGTTTTGGTGAAAGTCATATTGATAAAATGTTGAGATATGAATGTGAAGACAAAAAATTCTGGATCCATTAATTCAACAGATCCTATTGATTTTAAATGTTGGGAACAAATGCTTTAACACTGACCTTAAAATATTATACAGATATAACTCTCATGAACTTTTCTTAGAGGTATTCTGTGAACAATTTTGAAAACTTTATTTAGCCAGGAGATTATAGATTGAACTACAGCACAGACAAGCCTAATTTGTCCTACAGTTCCAATTAGTGACCCATCTATCCATATCAGTTTGGGATTTTATTGAAATATATTTATCAGCCTACTCATTATAAATGTAGGACAAGTAACACCAAGTATTAGATTAAACATACAGTTTTACTGATGTGACTGAAGACTCCTTGAATTGATTCTTCTTTAGAACAGAAAATGCCTCAATAGACTTTAACAAATCATAACCGCCAAATACTCTATTGAAATCTAATTCTTCTTAGGTATATCTCCATGCTGAAATAACCCTGTCAATCAACCTGACACAAATTGTTATATGTAGAAAAATGTTCTTATAAACTTCAAGCTTTTATTGAATGGAAAAATTCAGACATTACACTCACCACTAGGATTAAATGCCTAAAAAGATAAGACATTCTGCTTTAATGCCTTTCTTTCATTTTCACATACACATTGTCAAGTTGGGAAGTTTTCAGATGTAACAATAATACAATCGTGACTTGTATTAACACAACATCTAGAATCTAATGTTAATTTGGATACTTACTAATTAGCTCCAAATTTTGTGTATATTTATATTTCTCCTGCGTAAACTAATGAGCTCCAAGAAAATGTCCCTAAGGAGCCTTTCAATTCTAATATCACTGTTCTCTCAAAATGCTTTAAATTCTACATGCTCTAATGTGGGCATAGGGTTATATTGTGGAACTTTTCTCCTCAGAGAGTGAGTATTACCTTATTGCTTAACATGGACAAAGTACTTTCATACATAGACTGGGCGTGTGCAAACAAGAAGTGGTAGTTGAACAATGTTCTTAGCAGTTTGTACAGATGAAATGGAAATAGAACAACTATGAACTCAAAAGGAATGTGCAAAGAAGACAAAGACACAAAGGAGAATGTGCCAAGAAAAGCTGAAGTATAATTTCAAATAATGTGCTCAGGTGTGAGGGTGTGTTCAAAGTACAGTTTCAGAAAATGTAGTTGGATATCTTGGGAGAAAACTGTTTTAAACTATTTTGGGATAATTGTACAAGTATAAGCCCCTAACTCTGACTCTAATCAGCCACAACATCATCAACTTAGGGACTATTTTCCAAGTGCAAAGTAAGAAAAAGAGGGCTGATCACAGTTAGTGTTCAAGTTGAAGCAATGGCAATCACATAAATTTTCTTTTAAGTTTTCATTTATTTTGGGGCATTTAAGTAGGGAAAAGGCAAGTAAATACTTTGCATGTACCTAAATTAAGTGGGACGTATTATATTGTCTCTCTTTAATTTGGAAGTTATAGATTATGTCTTTTCCTACTCTAACTTGGGACAATGATCTGCTGTCAGTTATTTTCTTCTCTTACCTTTCTTTTCCCCTTCCACTTACATAATTATTATTTAAAGAGATATAATTGAGCTTGCATTTCTAAATTCTTCAAAATTATCTGAACTACTTCATACTTTTGGCAGCCTCCTATATCTTTCTCAAGGGAAATATTTTGTCGCTATCATTTTAATCCTATATGATATCTTCCTGCCTAATTTAGTGCAAGATATACATTAGACTCATCCAGATATCTCAACACTTGTAGCAACATAAAATACTATCTTACTTGGAAATCATATTAGTATGTCTGGTGAGTTGGCATCTCTCATTTTTGAATGGCCTTAAGAGATACTTACATACAATCATGATTTAAAACAAAATACCACTCAGTAGATGAACGAATTAACAAAATGTGGTTTATATATGTACAGAGGAATTCTATGCTTCCAATTCATAAGGAAATGGAAAGACTTGGAAAAATCCTACTAAGAAAAATAAGCAAGAAAAAAGAAACAGATTCCATGGTTTCCCCCATTTGTAATAACTAGGAAATATCTAGGATAGTCCTAGCAGATAAGCAAAATTGCTCAATAGCTATCTATAATTGACCGCATAAAATGATGTTGAGCAAAATAAACTCCTAGCTATGGAAAGAGAGGTTTTTTTGTGGTTGTTGTTTTTAATGTACTATGTGATTTCTTTTTTCTTTTGTGTTTTCCTCTATGGTTTGTCCACTGTTGTATTTAATTTCAGTATCCTGTGTATTGTATATACATTTATCTTCATTTAGCAAGGGAAGCAGAACAATAAAATGACAAGACAAAGGACAAAAGGCAAACCAATGCAATAGCAATATTCACAAGACAATATGTTAGAAATTTACATTACAACTTGTGAGGAATATTGGGGTGAAGGAAATGTGTGAGAAAAATGAAGGAGGGGGTAAAAATTATGACGTTATGTATCCACTACCTAACAATTACTGCAACCCCTTCTATATATCAGCTTGACAATAAAATTAAGTTAAAATGAGCTGCATATAATATAATTTCACTGTACTGGTACAGTAAATATTATTCTATGTGTATTACCTTTTAAAAAAATGAACATTTTGCGTGCTAATTTGAATGACCTCTTTATCAGAGGGACATCAACTGGAATGTTACAAACTATACACCATTTTCAGAATGTAGTTGCCATTATTTTGAAAAAAATATTATTTTAGTATTGTCTTATACTAAAACAGAAAACAGTTCAATTCTATGGAAACTCCTAACTTTGAAAACTGACTAATTGTTAAGAGGACAGAATATATCTGTTCCTCAACATTCTATGACTACTAACTACTCATATTCAAATTCTGAACATGCCATACCAGAGACATTCAAAACAGTACCTGTTTGCATTTTAATTAATTCAGCAATTGATGCAGTTTCCAATGAGGTGCTACATATTTAAAAGTCAACAGAAAAAAAAGACACGTTCTGGTTGAGGTTAAAACTATGAAATCTATAATAATTAATTCCTTAAGAGTAAACATTATTTTATCAGAGTAAGCTATTATTTCTATGACAATCAATCCCAAGGTTTTATGCCGTAAAGTCATCCTAGCCCAACAATTTCCAACTGGTAAAGTGCACGTTAAAATTCCCTAAATTCACATCATGACAACTTTATGACTATTGTCAAAAAATATTACACTTCTGCTAATGTGATGCCATTCTTATTGTGGAAAGAATACTACACTAAACTTTGCTACATCATTTTCCCCGCAGTGGTGTTCTTGAGATCAGAGCACTTACAAATATTATTTATTTTTATTATATATATTTTATTATATATTTTATCTATCATAGATAATCAGGAGATCTGTATATCTTCATATTAAGATTTGAAGAATATGGTTGAAAGCCCACCCAGACAGGAAGGTTCCTTATATTCTTATCTCCAATAAACTCATAATGAAAAGCCAGACCCAAGTGGCACTGAGGTTCAAGTGGTAGTGTAGTAGCCTTGAGCAAAAACAGGATCAGGGACAGTGCCCAAGCCCTGAGGTTAAGCCTAGGACAAACCAAACAACAAAAACAAAATAAAAACAAACCTCAAATGTACCATTTTTCTCATTGTATACAGAGGTACATAATTAAGGAAATTTCTTCCTGTGTTATGTATAGGTAGAAAAAAAAAAGATGTCACACAATTACTCTCTTCATACCACGTTACACCAAAGTCTCAAAAGATGGCTCCTTTTCTATATTTATAAATTAATATCATCAATTTGTTGACAATTTGTCTAGATTATTCACATTATCATCTTACACATGAACTGGTGGAATTATCTATTAACTAAGTTTTTATTATACCTCACTTGAAAGAATATTCTAGTCAATTAGAATACCAGATTCATTAGGGAATTTGTAAATTAAATCTTTTACTTGAAAAGAATTTTGTAGTATCCTATAGAATATTAAATTATAAACAAAAAATATCTATTTTAAATCTAAATTCTAATTTAGCCAGGTCTACAAAGTCCTACATTAAATGAACTTTCTCATTTCATCAGGCTTAAACTTTTGTAATCCTTCATCATTTCTTGGGACTCTAACAGAATGATACTTAATTTTTCAAATTTTTGGTTGGGAACCATGAGCTCTTTTGCATCTAGAAATGTTCTATAATTAAGACAATATTTAAAACACAACTGAGGATTATATATGAGTTGCATTTCTATAGGAAACTTGACTTCTCAAAACATAATAATAAAATTAGCCCAAATTTCCACCTGTGTATTACTTTCTGGTTTATTTTATATTCCTTTCTTATTTGGTTTTATTGAGACAATATTTAATTGTTCTAGTTGGTCAAAGTTTCTGATCAGCTCATGTAACTTTGGAGTGGAGTCCATGAGGTCCATTAAATAAAACCTCATGTCATTTTCATTTTTTTCTTCTTTTTTCTATTTTTAAATTTATTATTTTTTATTGTGAAAAAATTGTACAGAGCGATTAAAATTACCTGGGCAAGAAAATATGTACATTTCTTCTGAAGCATTGTAGCTTCCTAATTTGTTTCCCCTTCCCATCCCTTCCCATCCTCCCCCCTTGCCCCCACAACCAAAGGTGTAAAGTTCGTTTTCAATATAACGACTTGTACATCTCATTGTTGCAAGGGGTCCACCTGTATCTATCCCTATTTAAACTATTTGTTTTTTCCTTTCCCCTCCACAAATTATACCAGCATCAAATACAGTGAAAGCATGGGTTATACCGTGGGGGAAGAAATACAAACAACAAAGAAATAAATTTATAAATGTGTTAGAAATAATCCCACAAAAGAAAAAAAAACATTTGAATACATATGTTAGGGTTCATTTTCCTAACATCACATTATCTGACCAATTCTGCTTGACTCAGACTTATACTAGTTACTGTAAATAAGGGAGACCATGGGACCTATGTTTCTTTGGACCTGGCATACTTCACTTAATATAATTCTTTGTAAGTCTTTCTATTTCCTAACAAATGGGGCAATGTCATTCTTTCTGAGGGAGGCATAGAATTCCATTGTGTATATATACCCCATTTTCTTGATCCATTCATTTACTGAGGGTCATCTGGGTTGGATCCATATCTTACCTATGGTAAATAATGATGCAATAAACATAGTCGTGCTGGAAGCTTTAGTGTGGTCTTGTTTGTGAACTTTTGGGTCAATGCCCAAAAATGGGATTGCTGGGTCATAGGGGAGGTCTATGTGGAGTCTTTTGAGGAACCTCCATATTGCTTTCCAAAGTGGTTGAACAAGTTTACACTGCCACCAACAGTGCAGTAAGGTTCTCTTCTGTCCGCATCTCCTTAAGCATCTGTTTTTATTAGAGATCTTGATTATAGCCATTATAACTGGGGTGAGGTGTTATTTCAATGCTGTTTGGATTTGCATTTCTTTCATGGCTAGAGAGTTTGAGCATTTATTTATGTGTTTATTGGCCATCCTTCTGTCTTCTTAAGAGAAATTTCTCTTTAAGTCTTTAGTACACTTATTTATTGGACAGTTGATTCCTTGAAGATTTGTGGTTGGGGGATTTAATTTTTTAATTTCTAAGTATATTTTAGATATGAGACCCTTGTCCATTGTATGGCTAGTGAAGATCTCCCAATCCGTGGGCTTTCTATTGAGCTTGTTAGCTATGTCCTTTGCCAGGCAGAAGCTCTGCAATTGCATGCAATCCCATTTTTCCAACCTTTTTTTAAATTTTTTTGTGCTTCTGGGTCTCTATTAAGAAAATTCTGGCCTGCCCCAAGGAGACCTAGGGTTTCTCCTATTCCATCCTGTAATATTTTCAGAGTGTCTGCTTTGACTCCGAGGTCTTTAATCCATTTGGAATTGATTCTGGTGCAGGGTGATAATGATCTAGCTTTAGTTTTCTACAAGTAGTTAACGAATATTGCTAGCATCATTTACTGAAGAGGCTGTCTTTCTTCCATTCTATTTTTTTAACTCCCTTATCGAAAATTAGATGGCTATGGGACTGTAGGTTCATTTCTGGGTTTTCAATTCTATTCTATTGGTCATCTTGTATGTTTTACTTCATCTTTCCCTATTTGGATTCCCTTTAAGTTTGCATCTTGTCTTATTGCCCCAGCTAGCATTCTAATACTAAGTTGGAGAGGAGTGGAGAGAGCAGACATCCTTATCTCTTTCCTGAATAATAAGAAATGGCTTTATCTTTTCACTATTAAGTATAATGCTGGCTGTAGGTTCATCAACTCTTAGCAGAAAGAACAAAACTGGAGCAATATCACTTCCAAACTTCAAACTATACTAAAAAGCCATAGTAACAAAACCAGCTTGGTATTGGCACAAGATCATGCCTGAGGACCAATGATATAGTAATGAGGACTCAGAAATAAACCCAATGACCTATAGCCACCTAATCTTTGACAAGGGAGCTAAAAGAATAGAAAGGAAGGAAGACAGACTTTTCAGTATATGGTGCTGGTAAAATTGGTTAAACACCTATAGAAAACTAAGGCTAGATCCATATATATATATATATATATATATATATATATATATATATATATAACACCCTGCATGAGGATCAAGTCGAAATGAATCAAAGACCTCAACATAAAAGCAGACACCGTGAAAACATTACATGAAGGATAAGAGAAACTCTAGGGCTCTTTAGCACAGGCCAAAATATTCTTAATAGTGAATCAGAAACAAAACAAATCAAAGAGAGGTTGGACAAATGGGATTGTATGAAACAGCAGAGCTTCTGCAAGGTAAAGTTCATAGATTGCAAGATCAATAAAAAGCCCACTTACTCGGAGAAGTTTTTCATGAGTCATAAAACAGAAAAAGTCTTATATCTAATATATACTTAGGACTCAAAATCATAAATCCCCCTCCAACAAATCCTCAAAGAAACAACTGCCCAATAACTAAGTCAGCTGAAGACTTAAAGAGAGACTTCTTTGAAGAGGAAATAAAAAATGTCCTTTAGACACATGAAGAAATGCTCAATTTTTCTAGTCATAAAAGAAATGCAAATCAAAACATTGAGATTACACCTCACTCCAGTTAGAAAGGCTATAAACAAGAAATGTAATAATGACATGTGCTGGTGGGGATGTGGCTAAAAGGAACCTTACTGCATTACTTGTAGGAGTGTAAACTTGTTTAACCACTTTGGAAAGCAGTATGGAAATTTTTCAAAAGATTCCATGTAGAGCTCCCCAGTGACACAGCAACCCCACTTTTGCGCACTTACCCAAATGATCACAAACCTACCAGCACAACCATGTTTATTACAGTATTATTCACCATAGCTATGATATGGAACCAACCCCGATGCACCTCAATAGATGAATAGTTCAAGAAAATGTGGTACAGATACACACACATACACACAAACACACACACACACACACACACACACACACACACACACACACACACACAACACACACTGGAATTCTATGCTTCCATCAGAAAGAATGACATTTCCCCATTTGTAGGAAATTGAAAGACATTGTAAAAATTATATTAAGTGAAGTAAGCCAGACCCAAAGAAACATAGGTCCCATCGTTTACCTTGTTTTACCTTTGTTTGCAAGGATTAGCACATGTCTAGGACAAGCAGAGAAGATCAAAGGCTTGGTACATATGACCATACAAGATGATGTTAAGCGAAATGTACACAAGTGGTTTTTCCTTTCTTTCTTTTGTTTTTAATATGCTTATAATTCTCTATGTGATTCTTTTGTACGTTATTCTCCCACGGTAAACCCCTGTTTTCACTGTATTTGATTCCAGTGTTCTGTATCATACATATATATATATATATATATATATATATATATATATATATATATATATATATTGATTTGGGGAGTAGAAGGGATATAGCAGAATGCTTAAATGGGGATGCAGGTTGACCATTGTGACAATGAGATGTACAGGTTATTGTGTTGAAAATGAATTTACAATATCAGGCAGGGGTCGAGGAGGGAAGAGTTGGAGAGGTGGGGAGGGAAAGGACGGTAGGGGTAAAACAAAGTAGGAGGTAACAATGCTGTATAGGAAATGTATTCATTACCTAGTCCTGTAACTCTTAGCCCTCTGTACAGTATTTTTACAATAAAAATATATTTAAAAAATCTCTGCCTGCTGTAGATTTCCAGTGCTGGTCTCAAAATTGCATTATCTGCCTATTCTGGCTGTAGTTAGGTCCACCTGCCCAATGGATCAATAATCTTCAAGGCATCTTGGTCCTGCAGTGGGACTTGAATTATCCAGTGGTGGTTGGAACCAGCCCAAGGACAGGACAAAACCACTTTCAGGACATGGCTTCGTCATTACCCATGCGACTAGGATTGCAAGCAGAATTTATCTGAATTTGACTCCAGAAAACCGTCAGTGAACCAAATGGCAAGTCCACCAAACACCTCATTCCCCCCCCCCATTTCCTCCTTTCTCCCTCCCTGCGAAAGTATAAAATAATTTTGCAGGTCTTGATACACACACAAAATGCCCACCATCTCCCCTGGTAAACAGTTTCAAGTCACTAAGTCATGTCAACGGATAATGCTGCATTCAATATTCTGGACAACATCTTCAGGTTGTTTGATGCTTTAATTTTTTTTTGTTGTTGTTGAAGTTGTTAGGGGGGCCTGAACTCTGGGTCTGGGTGCTGTCCTTGAACTGTTCAGCTCAAGGCTAGCGTATTACCACTTTAGCCACAGTGTCACTTCCAGTTTTTTTCTGCTTATGTGGTGCTGAGGAATTGAACCCAGGACCTCATGCATGCAAGACAAACACTCTAACACTGTGTCTTCTTCCAGCCCTAATGATTTAATTCTTTAAAATTTCTTTTTGTCAGTCAAGGGCCTTGAATTCAGGGCTTCAGACTTAATATATCCCAGAGTTCTACAGCTCAAGGGGTGCCCTTTCCCAATTGAGCCACAGTTGCACTTCCTGTTTGTAGATAAGTGATTCACAGACTTTCATGCCAGGATTTGCTTTGAGCAGGTGAATTTTTAAATTATATTTCTTCTAGGTATTTATTGGTACATTACAGTTTTTCTGGAATTTAAAGTTTTCTGTAAACCTTTGTCTTCAAGTAATCCAGCAGCATTAAATATTACATTTTGAAGCTATCCTTTAGCATATCCATTTTGAAATTATTATCTTAAGATAAAATTCCAATTCTTTGTAGAAACAACCCATTAAAGTCCAAATGGGAAATATGCTAATTTCAGCAGCCTTGACTCTCCTTCCTCTTTTTTTCTCTCCAGTATCTTTTCTTATTTTGGAACAAGTGTCTTAGACTGTCCAACCATTCAAAAGGAAGCTTATTCCATTAATTTAATAGGAAAGGAATCCAGCCTGCCTGCATCTCAAGGCAACTTTGAGTATAATGTTAATCTAATAATTCATGTCAGTGGATTTTCAGTCATTTCGATAATTTTTTGTGTCACCACTCATTAAAGAGGGTCCAAAAAGCAAGAATCAAAAATCATGTTCTGCTTTCTAAGAATGTTTGAAAAGCTAGTAATTCAACTAGACACATTTTATTCTTCCAAGATTCCATGGTGAAGAATTTCTCTTTTATCATAGCCCTTAACACTGACCCCTTCCCTTCAAACTTGTAGCTTTGTTCAGTTTTCTTGTTCCAGCTTTCATTTTGGTATTAGCCTCAGTAATATCCTTGTAGTGTTTGCAATGAAATTCCATTTATTGTTAGAGAGCTCAATTCATATTGCCAAAGACAGACTCATGAGCATATCATAAAGCATAAACTATTGAGTGTCATTATCATGATCATATGCAACAATTCCATAAATTAATATAAGTACCACATAAATGTGCATCTTCATGTACTTTTTAAAATGCAAAGTAGCTGCATATCTATGTCATAAATCATTCAGATCACTGGTAGAAGAGATTAAGCTAAAACTTTTATTTATATCATCCCCAATATTTTTGTCAAATTTTCTTTTCTCTTTAACTTTCACCTTAGGGCCTGATTTTCCTAGTAATAAGTTAAAATTTGATATCCTTGAATTTTAGTCCCCTCTGAGTATCCTCTGTTCTTTCCACCACCAGTTAGTCCCTCATGATAAATACCTGAGGAATAACGTCCTATTATGCCTGCAAGAGGAGTACCCAAGTCGATTGTCTGTGTCTACTAGTGCCTTGCTTTGTTTGGGAATGTGGTAGCAGAGACAGGAGTGTCAGGGATCAGGTGGCTGGAACCATGGTGTTAAGAATTATGGGTAGCAAAATGAGTAGCAGAGAAAGGCAGTACCAGGGAAAGGATAATTGTGACTGTAATTGCTGAGTTGCGGTGACAGGAAATTGGGTAGCAGCAACAGCTTTGCAGGGGTTGGGGTAGATAATACAGGCATCCAGAACAATTTAGCAGTGACAAGGAAACATAGACAAAGTAAAAGATAAAAGTTGTGAGGCATTGTGGGAATTATTTGTCTAACCATTCTAAAAACATGGAGGAGGGTTATTTGAAACTAAAACTACAAAAGAAAATTTAAGGTCTTGGTGCTAACAAATCTGTCCAGGTGTTATTACATCACACAGAAAATTCAAAATGGTTTTTCGTCAGGAATACAGAGATCAAAGGTATTATAATTCTTATTTCAAAATGCAAATTAAAGGGGAAAATTAGTCAGGAGATAAAATTCATATTGAAAGTTAATATTTAAGTGGAAAAGAAGATCTTAGATGGCAGACTAAAGACAAAACAGTATCAGAGAATTATATGTTCAATAATAATGGAGAGGGCTGGGAAGTTGGCTCAATGGTAGAGCACTTGCCTTGCATGCATGAGGACCTGGGTTCGATTCCTCAGCACCACATAAGCAAAAAGAATAAAAGCCGGAAGTGGCGCTGTGGCTCAAGTGGTAGAGTGCTAGCCTTGAGCTGAAGAGCTGAGGGACAGCGCCCAGGCCCAGAGTTCAGGCCCCACAACCGGACCCCCCAAAAAATTATAATAATAATTAAGAAATTTTATTGAAAAATTGAGCTGGAATGTGCACATCAGCAAAGGAAGCAATCAGAGCCTACCACCAACAAAGAAACACCATAATATATATCTCAGAAAAAGGAACCAAGTTCCTTATCCTTGATTTCAATGATACACATTACCCCCCTTAGACACACACACACACACACACACACACACACACACACACACACACACACACACACACACGAATGTATGCAACAGCTCAATCTACTCACATCCATTCAACATGAATCAAAGATCTTCCTGTAATATTTGAAACTTTAAAAGTTAGAAGTTTTACTCTGAAAACATTACAGGATGGAATAGGAGAATCCGTAGTTCTCCTTGGCCCAGGCCAAAATTTTCTTAATAGAGACCCAGAAATACAAATATAATCAAAGACAAATGGGACAAATGGGATTGCATAAAATTGCAGAGCTTCTGCATGGCAAATTACATAGCTAGCAAGATCACTAGAAAGCCCATGGATTGGGAGAAGATCTGCACTAGCCATAAAATGGACAAGGGTCTCATATCTAAAACATACCTGGAAATCAAAAAATGAATTCCCTCAACAACATATCTTCAAAGGTACAAATGCCCATTAAATAAGTGGGCTAAAGACTTAAAGAGAAACTTCTCAGAAGAGGAAAGAAGGATGACCAGTAAACACATGAAGAAATGCTCAACCTATCTAGCCATAAAAGAATTGCAAATAAAAACAACATTGAGGTACCACCTCACACCAGTTAGAATGGCTATAATCAAGAACTCTAATAACCACAGATGCTTGAGGGAATGTGGACAGAAGGCAACCTTACTACATTTTTGGTGGGAGTATAAACTTGTTCAACCACTGTGGAAAGCGGTATGGAGGTTCCTCAAAGGCTCCACATAGAGCTCCCCTATGACCCAGTAATCCCAATTTTGGGCATTTATCCACATGATCACAAACAAGACCATACTAAAGCACACCTATGTTTATTGCAGAAATATTTACCGTAGCTATGGTATGGAACCAACCCAGATGCCCTTCAGTAGATGAATGGATCAACAAAATGTGGTATATATACACAATGGAATTCTAGGCCTCCATCAGAAAGAATGACATTGCCCCATTTGTGAGGAAATCGAAAGAATTGGAAAAAATTATATTAAGTGAAGTAAGCCAGACACAAAGAAACGTAGTTCCCATGGTTTCCCTTATTTGCAATAACTAGTATATGTATGAGTCAAGCGGAAAAGGTCAGATAATGTGATGTCAGGAAAATGAACCCTTAGATATGTATTTTAATGTTTTTTTCTTTCATGCATGTGTTTCTAATGCATTTATAAGATTATCTCTTTGTTGCTTTGTATGTCCCTCCCCCACAGTATAACCCCTGCTTTCACTATATTTGATGTCAGTATAACTTGTGGAGGAGATGGGGGAAAACCAGTTGTTTAAGGATACAGGTGGACCTGTTGCAACAATGAGAATTACAAGTTGTCATGTCCAAAATGAGCTTTACAAAGTCGGTGCGGGGGGGGGGGAGGGAAAGGGAGGGAAGGAGAAGGATTGGGATTAGGGGGGAGGGGGGAGGCTGGGAAGGGATGTGAAGGGTAAACCAAAGGAGGAGGCTGCAATGCTTGGTAAGAAATGTACGCATTATCCTGCCCGTGTAATTGTAACCCCTCTGTGCAGTATGTTCACAAATAAAATAAAATTAAATTAAAAAAAAAGAAAATAAAGAATAACATAAATTAATATAACATGATTTTAATAGTAATGCTAAACATAAATACAATGTCGATTATTTTCCCGAGCAATTTAATAAAAACCTCAAGGAAAAGATATCAACTTTTTTGAGTGCTGATATTATGGTTTAAACTTAGGATCTTACCTTGTCACTTAGGCTTTTTCCCTTGAAGGTGGTGCTCTGTATTTGAACGACAGCTCCCCTTCCAACTTTATTTGGGGGATTATATAGAGATAAGAATCTCATGGAATAAAAATCATTTGTGCCCTACCTTGGGGTTAATTTCACATAACATCCTCTTATTTGGTTATATGGTACCATGTACTAGTTACTCCAAGTAAGATTAACCATGGGACTTATGGTTATATGAGCCTGGCTTATTTCACTTAATACAATTGTTTCTGCATCTTTCCTAGCAAATGGGGCGATGTCATTCTCTCTGATGGAGGCATAGAATTCCATTGTGTGTGTGTGTGTGTGTGTGTGTGTGTGTGTGTATCACATTTTCTTGATCCATTCAACTACTGAGGGGCATCTGGGTTTTTCTTATATCTTAGCTATGGTAAATAATGCTGCAATAAACATAATTGTAACCATAGCTTAGTATGGTCTTGTGTGTGATCATTAGGGTAAATGCCCAAAAATGGTGACTGCTGGATAATAGGGGAGCACTAAGTGAGGTCTTAGAAAACATTATATCAAGTGAAGTAAGCCAAAAGCAAAGAAAAATTGGTCCTATGGTTTCCCTTATTTGCAATAACTATTATATGTCTGGGACAAGCATAAAAGTTCAAAAGCTATGTACATAGGACAAGAAACGATGCTGTTAAGCGAAATGAACCCCAAGATAGGGTTTATAATCTACCATGTGTTTTTTTTTTTCTTTTTATGTTCCTCCCTCATTGTTTAACACTTGTTTTCACTGTATTTAGGGTCGGTGTCCTGCATCTTGTATACACCCTTCTCTAGCCTGGGGAGGGGAAGGGAAAAAACAAAATAGATAAATAGTGATATAGGCTGACCCATTGTATCAATGAGATGCACAAGACACTATGTTGAAAATGGATATTTGCAATATAGGCGGGGGAAAGGGGGAAGGGAATAGAGGGGAATGTAGTTGTGGAGGTTGGAGGGGAGGGGAAGGGAAAAACAAAGGAGGAGGTAACAATGTTTGATAGAAAATGTACTCAAAAACTTGCTCATGTAACTATAACCCCTCTACACAGCATTTTTACAATGAAAAACTCTTTTAAAATCAGAATGTGTGCCCGGCATTGGTGGCTCACGCCTGTAATCCTAGCTACTCAGGATGCTGAGATCTGAGGATCAGGGTTCAAAACAGCCAGAGAAACAAAATCCATGAGACTCTTATGTCCAATAAAACCACTAGAAAACCGATATTGGTACTGTGGCTCAAGCGGTAGAGCACTCCCCTTGAGCTGAAGAGTGCAGGGACAGCGCCTAAGCCCATAGTTCAAGCCCCACGACCGACAAAAAAAAAACAAAAACAGAAGGTGTCATGTACACCAAGTATAGTAGCCCCATCTGTAATCCCAGCTGATTGGGAAGCAGAAATGACAAGGATCTTGGTCTGAGGCCAGGCCAAAGAAATAATTGCCAAGACAGCCATCTCAACAAATGAGTTGCCCATAGTGTTTCACATCTGTAATCCTAGCTAATTATGTTTTGAGGCATAGGTAGCAAAGTCTCAGTCAATCTAAGATCCGACCAAGGCAAAAGTTCAAGACCTCAAGTAAATAAAATGGACTAGAACTATGGCAAAAGTAGTTGATATTCTTGGTGCTATACAGACAAAGTCCTGTCTAGCAAGCAGAGAACCCCTGAATAGAACCCTAGTAATATGCCTTTCTTCCACCAAAAAGACTAAATAGCTTTGTCGTATTTGAACATCTAATTTCAAGGCCACTGACATATGAGAGATGGTGATATTATCTTAAAAATTAGGTATTCAAAAGAGACAAAATTCTTTAGGTTTTGAAAAAATAGAAAAAGTAGGAAAATGCATGTGATTTTTGTTAGCTCCATAATTCTTGAAAACATAAAATGTACTCAAGTGTTTAATACATATCCATATGTGTGCATATATCCATGTATGTATATATATATATATATATATATAAATGTGTGTGTGTGTATGTATATAATCATATAGAGAGAGAGATACATATATATATGGTTCATCCCTTTTCTGTGTAGCAAATGGTACAAATAAATCTGTACAATCACTACTCAAAGGCAAGAATAGACAAAGAGAATGAGCAGAGAACTCATACCCAGGAATCCATGGTTAGCCCATAACCTTTAAAATCTTTTACATCAGTGTGCATGTATCAGTTACTGCAGTACAGGGACAATACGATGGCAATGAGATACCAGGCAGATGAAATGAGAAATGAGAGATACAAATGGTACAATGTTCTTTCTGATGGGTATGTAGAATTTCCAGTGTGTGTGTGTGTGTGTGTGTGTGTGTGTGTGTGTGTGTGTGTATTACATTTACTTGATACATTTCTCTCTTGAGGAGTATCTGGGCTGATTCAGTAAGCATGGTTGTGCTGATACCGTTACTATATCCTGGTTTATAATCTTTCGGGTAAATGCCCAGGAGTAGAGTTGCTGGAAGTGGGTAGTCAAAAGAGGAGTGAAGTGGGAAAAGGTAGAAGATTGAATAGAAGAAAAGAGGGAAAATGCAGAGAGGAATCCAGTAAATATCCTACAAAATTAAGAAGAGTGAAGGAAGAGGTATATAGGGGAGGGATGGATGAGAATTTTGCAAGGGTTGGCATTGATCAAGGTATATTGTATGCATAAACTGCTTTATTTAATGATAACTGCTTGCTGCTTAAAATAATAATTAAAAAATCATGTCCCTAAAATGTTATGCAATTAGAAGCAAAGCATGAGAATCTGCTCAGATAATGTCTAGGGTCAATAAATCGTTTTTGGTTAGGGTAAGTTTTAGAACAACACTAATGATACATATCATCTGAAGAAAATTAAATGATTTCCAGCTATTTAAAATAATCATTTTTGAAGATATGGCGCAAGTGGCAGAGTGCTACTTAGTGAGCGAAGCTGTCAGATAATGAATTCAAGTCTCAATCTTGAACAAAAGTAAAAACAATCAGTATAATTCAGGCAATTTCCTGGGCACTAGTAGCTCATGCATTAATCCTACCTTAAATCAGAAGGCAGAGATCTGGGGATTTCAGTTCAATGTCAGCTTAGATAGGAATGTCTGTGAGACTCTCATCTCCAATTCACTGTCACGGAAAGCTAGAAGTGCACTCATGGCTCCAGTGGTAGAATGCTAGCCTACAGCTAAAAGCTCAGGGGCAAAACGCAAGCCTTGAGTTCAAGCCTTAGAATAGTGCATATACATACACAAAGAAAGTAAGTCACTCAATTTCTCAACCTTCCATTTCCCTAATTCTAACTCTAATCTTGGACAGAACCCTAAGAGTAATCTTGATGATAATAGTAACCCAATCCTAAAATTAATGGAAAATACTCGAGTTTACACACATTCCAACAGATACTAATTGTCTTTGAAATAATTTGCAGTTTGCTTCCAAATCCTACAGATTCCCTGACGTGGACTCTGAAATCATTCCCTATTATGAATCATTAACCTTAAATCTTCATATCATGAAAACGATCACAGTTTCCACTGATCTTAACGGTTACTGAACCCCTATATCTCCAAAAAGAAGTTGCAGGTTTTTTTTAAAATCTAGTTTAGTACCTAACTTTAACTATATATAAACCTTACTAGTAACCTAACTCTAAATTTAACCCTATTCAAAGTGAATAGAAAACTTAGGAAAACTCTGTAGTTTTTGTTAAATTTCAAACTTATTTTACTTGAAAATGTTAGTAGAGAACTTTTACCGTAAAGCTTACCCTTCCCTAAGCCTAAGTCTAACCTGAACTAGAACAGTAACCCTAACCCTAGAACTAATAGCCTTTGGATTCTAAAAGCCATACAAATACATTAGTTTTTATTCATCCTAACTTTGATTCAACTCATCTTTCTAAAAATAGTTTGTAGTTTTACACAGTATATTGCCATTTTTGTAACCCGAACCCTAACTGGAATATTCAGGCTAACCCTCACACTAATCATACCCTAATCTTAATATTATTAGCAGTTTCTTATTTCACATTCATCCTAATTCTAACTAGACTTGTTATTCGAAGATTTACTTTCAGTTTGACCCTAAACTTTCCATTTCCCTAAGGCTAACTCTAACTCCAGCTGGAACTGAAACCTAACTTTCACTTTAATGATAGTCCAATTCTAATTTTTAAGAAAAAGACTCTAGTTTTTAATCATTCTAATGGATACTCCAGTTTGCAATCTGAAATGCGCTTCAATTTGTCCTAATTCCCACAAATTTTCTGACTCTACCTCAGAAGTTATCTTGTTTCCTACCATGAAGTATTTTAATATTTGTCCTCAAATTCTCTTATCAGGAAAAATACTGTAGTTTCCAATGATCCTACCTTTTCCTGAACCCCTGTACCCTGAACAATTTCAGATTTACTTACCATCTAATCCATTACTTAACACTAACTCTCAAGCTAAACCTGGCTGGAAAACTCTCATTAATCATTACAAGAATGATCACTGAGAAATAAATATAATGATAATACCCTAGTTACAATTCAATCTCACATTTTTGCTCCTAGTAGTTAGTGAAAACTGAAATGTTTTTTGGTAAGTCATGGGGCTTGAACTCTGGGCTTGGGCGCTATCCCTCTGCTCTTCAGCTCAAGGTGAGCCTTCTACTGCTTGAGCCACAGCTCCACTTCCAGGTTTGGGGGTGTTTAATTGGAGATAAAGGGTTCTCATGCACTTTGCTGCCAAGGGTGGCATCCAACTACAGTCCTCATATCTTAGTCTCCTGAGAGGATAAAATGACAGGTATTGAAAAGTATGTTTTGCTGGGTGCCAGTAGCTCATGGCTGTCATCCTAGGTACTCAGGAGGTGAGATCTGAGGATCATGGTTCAAAGCCAGACTGGGCAGGAAAGACCCTAAGACTCTTATCTCCAACAAACCACCAGAAAACTGGAAGGGGTGCTGTGGCTCGAGTAGTAGAGTACTTGCCTTGAGCTGAAGAGCTCAGGGACAGCACTCAGGCCCAGCATTCAAGCCCACAATCGAAAAAAAGAAAGAAAGTAAAACATTTTCGCTGCAAAAATATGGAGTTGTGTGTGGGAGGGTGCTGTGATTGAGAGACCAGGTGCTGGCCTCACTTTATAGACATTTCAAAGAACTCCCCAAGTTTGCGCCAGTTTGAAGCCACAGTAGAATGGATGGTGTCTTACCAAGAACTCAAGTGGTCGAGGCATATGGCAGGCAAGGAGTGGGCAAATGGGTGCAGGGGTGGGATTGTTGTGTCTGTATTTTCCCTAATGAAAGATGGATTTGGATGCTTGGTGTTAAAGTATGAAGTAAAAGGTTACAAGAAATTTGTGGCCTAAGAAACATAGGCCCCATGGTTTCCCTTATTTGCAATATCTAGTATATGTATGAGCCAAGCGGAAAAGGTCAGATAATGTGATGTTAGGAAAATGAACCCTTAGATATGTATTTTAAAGTTTTTTTTCTTTCATGCATGTGTTTCTAACGCATTTATAAGATTATTTCTTTGTTTCTTTGTATGTCCCTCCCCCACAGTATAACCCCTGCTTTCACTATATTTGATGTCAGTATAACTTGTGGAGGAGATGGGAAAAAAAAGTCGTTTAAGGATCCAGGTGGACCTGTTGCAACAATGAGAAGTACAAGTTGTCATGTCCATAACGAACTTTACAATGTCAGTGCGGGGGGAGGTGGGGAGAAGGATTGGGACTGGGGGGGGATGGGGGAGGCTGGTAAGGGATGTGAAGGGTAAACAATTAGGAGGCTGCAATTCTTGGTAAGAAATGTACGCATTATCCTGCCCATGTAATTGTAACTCCTCTCTACAGTATGTTCACAAATAAAATAAAATAAAATAAAATAAAATAAAATAAAAAGAAATTTGTGGCCTAATGAATTGAGTTTCCTCTGGGTATATGAGATGGATGAAGTCTGGCACCTTCGGTGGCTCACAACTGTCATCCTAGTGACTCATAAAGCTGAGATATAAAGACCACGGTTCAAAGCCAGCATGGGTAGGAAAGTTTGTGGGTCTTGATATCCAATGAGCCACCAGAAAACAGGAAAGGGCACTGTGGCTCAAATTGTACTGTGCTCATCTTCAGCTGAAGAGCTGAAGGACAGCGCCCTGACCCAGAGTTCTAACCCCATGACCAATAATAAACGAAGAGGTTGGCTGAGTTTTTCACATTGCAGTGTGTACGGTAGGAAATTCCATGCTGGGTTATGAGACATTCTAGATATGAGAGGCTCAATATTGTGTCTACAGTTAGTCTGAGTATGATAGTGCCATCTTCTCACGGGTTTGATGTGATCCTAATAGAGTGAGTTCAGGGTTTGTTCTCAGGGACTGCTAAGGGCTTGGAATATCCGTGTGTGTGTGTGTGTGTGTGTGTGTGTAATTTTCCCTCATCTTTTTCTGTCCCCTTCCTGGTTGCTGGTCTGCCTATTTCTGACCTCAGATGTTGCCCCTCCTTCACACAGACCTTGCCTTTAGCCCCCTATCAGGGTCTACAATGAGTCCTAAATTGCCACAGGCCTGTTTTCCAACTTTTCTCTGGGGCACAAGTCTGGCTGTCCCAATATTTGGCCTCCTCCAGGGGATTCTGGGTCAGCGATACTAGCTGGCATAGGGTCTCCTCTGCCTGAGAGGGAGGGCCTCAGTCATGTGATGTCTTATCCTTTTCCTCAGCTGGGCCTCTGACTGCACATCCCTCTCAGCAGGCTGGCAGTGGAGTGGGGAATGGGGGATTGCTGGTGGCTCTGGCCACCTCGAGCTTGACAGCTCACTGAAAGCTGCCCAAGCAAGGAGGATATAGGGCTACATGGGAGGTGAGGCCAAGGTGGCTTGGAAGTATAGATCAGTGTCTAGGAAATGTAAATGTACTTTATCGCAGGACAGCCTATCTTACGGCCCCAGCTGGGCCTCTCAGGTCCTTCTAGACTATTCCAGATGCTCAGAATACAGAGGCACAGACTTTAGATTCCAGGGCCAGGGAAATGGGGGATGAGAGACTGGTATGGCCAAAACCTAATTGTTTTGTGGTATTAGTGTTGACCTGGCTATGCACCCCCTTGTGTACTTTCACTTCTTAACCCAGTGTTGGCCACACACCAGCCACTTGTGGTAGTACTGTGGAAGTGGCAGGAGTGGAAGTGAGGTCTAGGATCACAAAATCAGGATTTATGGCCTTTGGGGGGGCAAAGGATATCTTTTAAAAAGATCTTAGAGCTGGAACTGAGGGCCTAGGGAATGTCCCTGAACTTCCTTTTGTCAAAGCTAACATCCTACCACTTGAACCAGAGCTCACCTTTCAACTTTTTTTAGTAGTCTAGTGGAGATAAGAGTCTCGTCGACTTTCTTGCCTGTTCTGGCTTCAAGCTGCCATCCTAAGATCTCAGCTTCTTGAGTAGCTAGGATTGCTGGTATAAGCCACTGGCATCTGTTAAGGATATTTGTGTGTGTGTGTGTGTGTGTGTGTGTGTGTGTGTGTGTGTGTGTGTGTGTGTTTACCGGGACATGAATTCAGAGCCTAGGTGCTACCCTTTACCATGTTTTCACAAGGTTGGTGCTGTACCACTTGAACTACAGTAGCTCTGCTTCCTAGCTTTTTGGTGATTCATTGGACATAAGAGTGTGCCCAGGCTAGCTTTTAATTTTGACTGATCCTCAGGTCTCAGGCTTGAGTAGCTAGGATGACAGGCATTAGCCACCGGCGCCCAGTTGATAATGGCCTTTCTTCACAGCGGACTGGGATTTCCTGAAAACTTTCCTTATTTGTTCTGTGCCAGTACCGGGGCTTGAACTCAGGGTCTGTGTGGAGTATATGGGCAGCAAAGATGGCGCTGGGAGGGGGTTGAGTGGGCAGAGCCTAACTTACTGTAGAGCACATGGGCAGCCAAGATGGCGCTGGGAGAGAGTAGAGTGGGCAGAGCCCAATTGATCTTCCGATCAGTGCCTAACCAGCCTGTGAAGGCTCATGTGCATGATAGGGTGTGACCTTGACAGTGATTGATTCCTCTTTCTCCTTTGCCATGCCACCCACCCATTTTGGCTTTAAAAAGGGCTGCTCTCTGTTAATAAAGGAGTTTTCTACCTGCTGGATTTGGCTCACCTCTGTGTCTGATTGTCTCCTGGGCTGGGGAATGGGCGAGCGCCGAACTTATCTTTCCTTGGACCTCGTCTGTCTTTCGTGGGGCAGACGAAGACCCAACAGGTCTGGGCTCTGGTCTCTTAATTTTTCCCTCAAGGCTGGTACTCTACCACTTGAGCCACAGCTCCATTTCTGGATTTTGGTAGTTTATTGGCCAAAAGAATGTCACTAACTTTCCTCCACCGAGCTGGCTTTGACCAACGATCTTTGATCTCAGCCTTCTGAATAGCTAGGATTTACAGTGGTTGAGCCACTGGAGGGATTGGGTAGAAGCTTTTCTTAAGCAAAAGTTCTTCCCTGCATTTGCCCTGACTCCTCCGTGGTAAGGGGGCCTGAGGGTCAGGAGCTGTGAAAAATAGGCTTCCAGCCACAAAATTGGCTGGGGTCTTTGGTAAAAAGCCAAGCTAATTTTCCCCTGAGCCCCATTCTGGGACCCCACACTCTACCCTACCTGTGACTCAAGTACAAACCTTGACCTAGCCTTCAGTGTTCTGCTAGCCTTGTCTGAGGCCACAGAACCTTCATTCCACACACACCACCTGCTCTACACCACCCCTCAGGACCTTTGTGCAAGCTCTGTACCTTCTGCTCAAGGCCCTCTGTTCCACATCTTAGAACTCCTGTAGAATTTTGGCACTGGTCATATCACCTCGTGGAGCAAGTCTTTCCTTCCCTTCTCTCACTTTTTTTTAATACTGAGTTGCTAGAGATAGAACTTGTGTAGGCTGACTGTCAAATGCTCTATCTTGGTGTGTGAATGTGTGTGTGTGTTGTGTGTGTGTGTGTGTGTGTGTGTGTGTGCCAGTCCTGGGGTTTGAATTCATGGCATGGATGTTATCCCTGAGTTGTTATGCTCAAGGCTAGCATTCTACTACTTGTACCACAGCTCTGTTTTTTTTTTTTTTTGGTGTTTAATTGGATAAGAGTCTTATATAGACTTTCCTGCCAGCACATGCTTACAGTTATCATCTTCAGATCTCAACTTCCTGAGTGCTATTATTACAGGGGTGAGCCACCAGCACCTGCCCTCTGCCTCTTACCTGTAAACTCGGCCCTCCTCTGAGTCCCAGAAGAGAATGTCTCAATAAGCTCACATTTTTTTTTTGCCAGTGTTGTGGCTTGAACTCAGGGTCTAGGCATGTCCCTGAGCTGCTTTTTCTCGAGGCTACATTCTATCTCTTAAGCCACAGTGACACTTTTGGATTTTTCTGTTTATGTGGTACTGAGGAATCCAACCCAGGGCTTCATGCTTGCTTGGTAAGCACTCTACCACTTAGCTACATTCACAGCCCAAGGCTTATTTCTAACAGGAACTATGAGGGTGAGATTTATTGGCATACTCTTTTCAGCACAGAAATCGTTGGCCATTTCATATCTTTGCCAGGATTTGGGAGCAGAGTGAGACTCGGCAAGGAGGAATGATGAATGAGTGATAGCCACCAGACCTCAGAGATCTAGGCTCAAGTCCTACAGAGGGATATGTAATATGGAGACAGAACCTTCCACAACTCCTACAGCCTAGGAAGATGTCCCAATTGGACATCTCAGCCAGAACTTAATGAACCCGTTGCATACACCAGCCAAGGCAAGCCTTCTGGGCTTCAGTTATTAAATGGCAGAGAAGGATGCTTTGTTCAAGCTACTGCTCAGACTTAGTACTCTCTGAGGGCTTGTCCCAGATTTCCCAGGTTGGGCGTCTGGTCATGGGCAACCTGCTGAATGCATATCATCCGTACATCACCCATATATAGACAGAGACATGGGGTTACTGCCTTCTTATTTTCTTTGGCAGGTCTCTGGTTGAAATATGAGACTAGGCCCTATCCCTGATCACCTCTTCCTTTCTCAAGAGTAGCACTCTGCCCTTGACCCACAGCCCCAACCCATGGGGATATTTTCCTGTGATTTCTTAGAAATAAGAGTGTTGCAGACTTTCCTGCCCTGTCTGAATTCAAATTGGCATTCTCTCCATCTCAGCCTCCTGAGGAGCAAGGATTACATACAGGAGCCATTGACACCTGGCTTTCTTTTCTTCTTGTTGTTCTTTTTTTTAATTGTGACAATCTGAAATCTTCAATGTCATTCCAATTGTTTGCATTAGAGTAAACTTCTGAGGCCTGGAGTTCGAATCCCAGGACTGCCACACACAAATGGAGGGAGATCCTGACAAACTCATTCCTATTTACATGAATGCTAATAGAATGTTATAAAAGTAATTAAATTTGCAGTTAATTCATGATTCCTTTTTAGAAAGCCACACAAAAATCATTGGATTTATATCTTCCCTTCTAGCACTATGTTATGATTCCCCTAATGGAAGGATATTGATTAATTTTTAATTAATGCTTTTATAAGTATTCAACCACGATACTTCATTAAATGGAGACATAACTTAATAACTAATTATTGGTAACTATATATATAAAATTTAATAATATCCTCACATTCTCTCTCTCTAAATATATATATATATATATATATATATATATATATATATATATATATATACATCAATCTACACACACACACACACATGTATAAAGGGCACTACTGTGGCTTGATAACAAGTAATAGGTCGTCAGAACTTCCTGGCAGCTCAGTTTGCCAGAGGTTGGTGTGCTAAGACTTTGACCCCATTTATGGATTAGACATTTTATACTGTGAATTGAAATCCCAGCATTGCCAAAAATTTATTCATGTAGTAAGCAGCCACTTTTCACACATTTTTTCCTGAAAAGAAAGTCCTGGGTCTCAGTATGATGTATAATTTATATGCAAATCATCCTGTATGATAGGATGTAATAAATGAAATGTTATATGCGTAATAATACTAAATGAATAAGGGTAATAAACGTCATACTCACTAAACACATGTGTGTAATTTTTACAGTGCTGGGGCTTCAATTCAGGCCCTGGGAATTGGTCTGAATTTCTTGTCTTCAAGGACAGTGAGCTTCCCCTTCACCCACAAATAGGATGTTTTCTAGTGGTGGGGATCGATTTTAGGCCTAAGGAACAGACTTGAATTTCTTGACTTCAAAAAAGCAAGCTTCCCCTTCCTACACAGTGCAACAGAGTTACCCAGACCATGAGTTGCAATCCCAGTCCTGGCAGAAAGAAATGGCATCTCTATGCTATATGACAACCAATTCTTAGGTATTTCATTATTTCTCCCTTTAATGAATGTAATTTTTTAAACGCTTCATAAAGTATTGATTAAAATTAATCAGTATCGTAGAATATAATTGTATATAATTTTATCCTAGAATCATTCAAGAACTGCCCATTCAATCATGACATACATCACATTCTATTGGTATTTATATGGATAAAAATGAGTTAGGATCTCCTGCCATTTGGAGGGGGCGGGACCAGGATTCAAATTGTGGGCTCCAGCATCCACCACTTGAACCCGAAGATAGGGAACTCACCAGTCTGTCCAAGAAAATCAGCAAGACCAATGATTAAGCAGGCACCAGTGGCTCTCAGAAGTACTCCATGATACTGACAAAGCTGTGAAAGGAGATTCATATTCAAAGTCACCCTAGTCTGGAAAGTACCTGAGACCCCTGTCCAACTTCAGTGTCAACAAAGCCAGAAGTAGAGCCATGTGGCTCCAGTGGTAGAGGGGTAGCTTTGAGGAAAAGCAGCTCATGGACTGTGCCTAGATCCTGAGTTCAATGTCCAGGACTGACTGGCAACAAACAGACATACACAACAATCTGTGCAACCATCTGACTGTCTGTTGGTTGGCACCACTAGTAGCATTTGAGTGGTAAGCAAGAATCTCAAGGCGAATTTGGAGTACAATCAGAAATTGATGACCTAGTCAGTGAGTGGGAGATTACAGGATTTCCCAGAGCCTAGGAATGTGGCCAGCCCATCTTTCCCATCCCAGCGTTCAGATGTCTGAAACAACAAGACTCTGAGACAGAGCTGCGGGCAACAAACTACTGCCAGAACACCAGAAGAATCCTCCTGTCAGACCTTCAACATTCAAGAAAACAAAGAATACAAAAAAGAGAAGGATCCCAAAGACAAACACTACTGGGAGGGTGATTCAATGCAGGGTCTGGCCAAAGGTGATGCCTACTACAGGCCTCCCCTGCCTTTGGACACAGTCACAGCCATCACTGTCCAGAGTGTCAAGGGTCCCGATACCACCAAGAATCTGCAGAGGTGCTACCAACATGTGGTGCCTTCCCTGTACTGCAGCAAAAGAAGAAAACAGGTGCTCTGTGCCAAGATCCAACCACTGAAGCAGGAAAAGACAGACCTGCAGGACTGACAAGAGAAAGAAAAGGAGAAGGTAGCCCAAGTGCACAAAGCACCAAAAACAGAACTAGACATCCACAAGCTACCCATACAGAGGTTGGTTTCAGCAGAAAGTGATTTACAATCGACACAAGCCCACATGAAGCTCATGGCATATGACAGAGAAATGGAGCACGAAGCTCTAACCAGCTGCCTACAGGCCGCAGAGCAGCATATGGGGGAGCCGGAGATGGAGGCTTCTGTGGTTACTACTTACAGAAGGAGACTGAAATGTTTGAACAGCTGAATGATGTAACACTTCAGCTCAAGGAAAAACCCAGTAGCTTCTTTGACCTGGAGCAAGTGAACACAGAGATTTAGGAGAAGCTGGAAGCACTCTGGACATAGAGGAGCAACAAGAAGAACAGAATCTGCAAATTCCAGCAAGTGCTGGACGGGTGTGAGGTACTAAAGAGACTTCAGGACAACCTGAGCTGAATGGTGACCGCAGCAAATCTGGAGACAGACACCTTCTCGCAGAACCTGAGCATTGAGAGGTCCGCGCAGAAGGAGGAGGCCTGTTGGCTGACCGAGCAGGTAAACCAACTGACAGAGGAGAAGGAATGAGGATCGAGGTAGATGTTGCACCTAGAGAATAACTGGGGGGACAGAGAAGGAAGCTGGCAGAGCCATGGCCCCCCAAGGGTCCATCTCAGGAGGAGTACGAACTGCAGCCCACACCTACCGCATGCAGATGGGGTTGAAATACCTGGAGGAACAACTTCATATCTAAGTCCAGGAAAACCAGAGACTCCATCTCCAGATTGGGGAGCAGCAGGAGCAACTGGGAAGACTAGAGAAGAAAACCAAGGATCGGCAAGAGATCCCCGAGACCCCACGATGTGCATGTGTGTGCAACCCACAGCTGGAGAAACAGCTGGTCTTGCTGCGGGACGCTCTCCACAGGGTGAGCAGTGAGAAGGAGGCTCTCTCTAGCATCGTTGGACTCAGAGCAACAGGTGAAGAAACATCTGCCAGAACAGCTGGACTGCTCAGAGGAGAAGATAGAGGAATGGAAAGAGGTGGCTGAGAGAGAGCCAAGCAATTCGGGAAATGCAGGAGCAGCAGGAGCAGTCTCTGGCCTAGATGCAGGAGCTCAGAGCCACCTGTGAGCATCACATCACTTCAAATGAGCAGCTGTGCTCCAAGTAGTAGGTCCTGCAGTAGCACCTGCAGAAGCCCACCCAGCTGTTGGAGCAGCTGAAACATTTGCAGGGTCCGACCAACTGGGGCACTAGGTTGTGCCCCCAAAGTGACAGGACAGTTTCAAGTGCCTGGAAGTGACCAGTCTATAGAGGAAGCACCTGAAGGCCCAGCTGAGGTTCCTGGCTTTCCCTGTGGAAGGGGAAGCTGTGAACCCTGGAGAAGCAAAATCTGAGGAAGCGACTCTCCTCAATGTGCCCATGGCAGAGGATGGAGATGTCCCCCAAACTGAGAGGGATGTGGCTCTGTTAGCACTCTCAGAGGCTGAGATCCACAGGGGGAATCTCCTGCCGGACTGCTTCAGGCACTCCCCCTTTCTGGACAGCTCAGTGCCAGATAGAGCCAGAGCCACAGGTCCTCCGCCCCGTGAGCTGCCACCACAACATGTGAGAGAATGGGAAGTGGGACATGTGGGCATCCGAGAAGAAAATCTGCTTCATCCACAACCTGCCTGATGAGGTGGCCTTCCAGAGTCCTGCAGAGGAGCTCCACCATTGATGCAACCAGCTGTCGGCACATATCCGCACTGCCCAGGAATCCCTCCTGGCATGTAAAGGACAGATGTTCATTCTGGATCAGCTGTGTCAGGAGAAAGCCCCGTGCATGTGCCAGCTGTCCCAGGAGAAGATGAAGAGTAGATAGCTGCAAGAGCTGCTCTGACTCCTACACAGGGCTCCAAATGCTGACACAGGCTGGGCTCCCCACCAGTGCAGCTGCTTCAGAGGCCTCAGGCTCATGGGTGGTCAAGATGAGGTAGGCGCAGAAAGGTTTTGAAGAATTGCAACTTCAGGATAGTGTGGAAACTGCAAGAGGAGAGGTCAGGGTTCCATGCCCCGTACAGGACTAGCCCACAGAGCATATCCTGCGGCAGATCCCCAAATCCAAAACTACCACAGCTGGTGCACTCAGGCTTGCAGTGCTCCATCCCTTTTTCCTGTAGACTGATGGGGATGATGACTCCCTATGTGACATGCTGAGTCCCAAAATCCTCAGCAGCCACCAGAACTAGGTGGCCAGGTGGGCTTCTCTAGGCCTCCATCTGCCTGGTGATGGAAGGGTAAACTGTGGGCCGAGTAGAGCAGAGGCTGCTGGGAGGAGGCCCAAATTCCAGGGACATCTAATGGCCCATTGGTGGCCAGGGAAGAGGCCCATGTTGTGTTTATCACAAAGCATAAATCGTTTCCAAAGGGAAAATAATGCCTCAACAAAGATTTGTTCTTCCAGTTATCGGGCTTGAACTCAGGGCCTGGCCACTGTCCTTGAGCTCCATTTGATCAAGACTGGTGGTCTACAAGTTGAGCCCCACCTCCCCTTCCAGGGTTTCGTTGTGGAATTGAACCCAGGGCTTCAGGCTTGCTAGGTGACTATCTCTGAGCTACATTCTCATCTAGGATGATCCCCCACCCCTAAACCCATATGGCCAATCCTCAGATAAATAGGAATTAGGGGTTAGGATGAATATGAAGCACAAGTCTGGCTCACGCGGAAATACTTCCCTGCCCCACCATTGACACCCTTACTTAAAGTTTCTCTTTTAGTATTAAGGGATGAGAGAGGGGGAGGGACATCTGAGAGAAGAGTACCAAGAACAGTGGTCCCCTGAGTCCCACAGTCTCCCCAACACAAGTGGTCCTACAGATTCCCGTCTTACCTGACGCAATGTTTTGTCTACACTGTCCCCTACCCCTGCAAAGCTCAGAATGAAATAAATGTCAGCACTGGCCTCAGCCTACACCCAGGGTAGAAGCTCCTAGTCCCAAACTGACTTCCACCTCTGACTTCCCCGAGTTAGGCTGGACCCACCACTCACCATTGTGTCGGTGTCAATGATCTCATGGATGGATTTCAGGAAGAAGGTCTATGGCAAATAGCAGAAGCAGCAGTGTGAGCATGGAGGAAGGAGCCAGGGCAATTGGTCTGGGATCTTCCTCCTTGGAGCTTTCCCGTCAAGCCAGAGCCATCTTGACCCAAAGCACGGCCAAGGCCACGGGCTGGACAAGATAGAGGAGCATGGGATTAAAGGAGGTACTGCTTTATCTTGGTGCACTTGAAATTTCCAATATTTGGCCCATGCCAATCCCAAAGCCAACATGCAATGCCTCTCCTTGTTGTTGTTTTCCATGAGCGCTGTCCCTGAGCTCTTTTTCTCAAGGCTTGCACTCTACCACTTTAGCACAGGGACACTTCTTGTTTTCTGATGGTTCTTCGAGGATAAGAGTCTCACACTTTCCTACCCGAGCTGGCTTGGAAGCCAGATCTCACCTTCCTGAGTAGCTAACTTGACAGGCTTGAGCCACCAGTGACCAGCGTGTGATGCCTCTTTAAAGGATCTTGGCAAGTCTGTAAAAGGAACCCCAAAGGGTCTGGATAGACCATGACCCAATCAAGGAGCTGGGATAGGGGAAGGCTGATGTTATAGCCATTCTGTTCCCCAAAATTATAGATGTCAGGTGGTGTTGGATGCATCCAACTCCTAGGACAACAGCCACCAGACTTAGTGGGGAAAAAGGTAGAGAATACCCAAAGGTTACAGTGTAGAAATCTCTGATTTTGCATGCATATGGGTTGTGTGTGTGTGTGTTTCTGTGTGTGTGTGTTTATCAAGGCTTGAAGAGCCTAGGGGTAACCTTTAGCTTGTTTGCACATGTTTGGTGCTCTAACATTTGAATTATAGTATTTCTTCTTCCCAGCTTTTTGGTGATTCTTTGGAGATAAGAGTATGCCCAGGCTAGCTTTGAATCTTGATTGATCCTCCAGTGTCAGCCTTGAGTAGCTAGGATTATAAGCATGAGCCACTGCCATGCAGCTGCACGGATGTCTTTTCATACTATCTGTTCTAACAGCTGTCTACTTGCCCTGGCCTAGATCTCTGACCTGTACATCAGCTCCCAGCAGCCCCTGACTCTGTGGAGAACATAAAGCTCAAACCTGTCAGGGCATCCTTTTTCTTTGTCCTCAGGGAAGAGTATGTTTCCTCTGAATCCCAGAGGGTTAGGGGAAGGGAAAGAGGGATAGCTGTAGATGGGTGCTTGGCTAGGAAATAGGTATTCTGTTTTATCCAAGAAGGAAAGCGAGGCCAGATTCTAATGGCTCATGCTCTCATATTCCTAGCTCCCTCAGCAGGCTGAGATCGGTGGGTTAACATTCAGATGCAGCCCAACAAGAAATGTCTGTGAGACTCTCCTCTCCCAAGAACCACCTGCAAGCTGGAAGAAAAGCTGTGGTCAAGTGTTAGAGTGCTATCTTTGAATGAAAAAACTGAGGGACAGAGCACAGGCCCTGAAGTCAAGCCCTACTACTAAGTTTCACTCATGCACACATTCGCATGCACATGTGTGTGCATGCACACACACACACACACATACACACACACACACACACACACACACACACACACACACACACACACACACTGAGGAAGGTAGTAATGATAAGCTGAGCTAGAACTAGGGGCAGTCCTGAGGCATAATCCAAGTAAACTCTCAAGCTACGTCAGTAGTTTCTCCTTAAGTCCTTCTTGGGCTGAGGAGTCTGGCCTATGGCAGGAAGTTCCGTGGAACCTGCCCCTCCATCCAAGCACGGGGCCATAGAACCAAGGGAAGGACACTATGGATGCTCCTTTGTAGTTATCCCATGATAGCAGACCTTCATCTGCCAATGAGCAATGGTGAGTTAAGCAGGGCTCTGAACCTTGGGACTCCTGGGATATAGTGACTGCTACAAGCAGCAGCCAGCCTGCTTTGGATTCCTCAGCCTACAAGTCTCTCATGAGCCCAAAACCTGCCCAAGGTGTGCCTGACAAATTCACATTCTTGTGATTCCCTTGTGAGCCGGCGTTATCTGGTCTACCCCTTCTGACGCAGAACCGTGGTCTGAGACATCGATTTAGTGCTCAGATCCATACTGCACTCATGACAGATGCCCTTCTGATGACCCGGCTGATGACCTCCATGCCACAAGGCTTGATCCTTGTCTTTTACTGTGTGCCGCTCTGTAGGCAAAGGCTTTCAGGGAGGCTGCTTTCAAGACTTGTAGGACACATAGATATTGGAAGACCATCAGGAGCCCAGTGGAAAGTAGTCTGCCTAGAGCCACAGCATGAGGTCAAACTAGGCCAGGTATTGGTCATGGGGCTCTAAGTCTAGGCCTGGTCACCATCTCTCAGCTCTTCAGCTTAGCACTTCAGACACATCACCGCCTCTGGCTTTCTGGTGGATAACTGGAGATCAGAATCTCCCGGACATTCCTGCCCAGGCTGGATTTGCACGGCAATCCTCACATGTCAGCCTGAGGAGCTAGGAGGGCCAACATAAGCTACCCTTGCCTGGCTGATGAGGCCTATCACCACAGTGGACTAGGAGCTCCTGAAAGCTTTTCTTTATTTTTTAGGTGCCAATTCTGGGGCCTGAACTCAGGTTCTGACCTGTAGTCTCTTAACGTTTTTTCTCAATGTGGACATTCTACCACTTGAGCCACAGCTCCATTTCTGGCTTTTGTTAGTTCATGGTCAAGAAAGTCTCACTAACTTTCCTCCTCTGAGTTGGCTTTGACCCATGATCTCTGCTCTCAGGCTCCTGAGTACCTAGGGTTTACAGGGGGTGAGCCACTGGTGGGATTGAGCTAGAAACTTTTCTTAAGCAAGAGTTCTTCCCTGCATTTGCCCTGACTCCTCCATGCAAAGACTGCCTGAGGGTCAGGAGCTGTGAAAAATAGGCTTCCAGCCACAGAAATTGTCTGGGGTCTTTGGTGAAGAGTCAAGCTAATCTTTCTCTGGGCCTCAATCTGGGACCCCTCCCTCTGCCCTACCTGTGACTCAAGTACAAAACTTGACCCAACCTTCAGTGTTCGGCCAGACTTGTCTGAAGCCACAGAACCTTCATTCCATCCACACCACATGCTCTACCCCACAAATCAATACCTTTGCCCATGCTGTACCTTGTGCCTGAGGCTCTCTGTCCTGTTCCACATCTTAGAACTCCTGTGGAATTTTGGCACTGATTATATCACCTCCTAGAGCAAGATTTTCCTCCCTTCTCCCTCTTTTTTTTTTAAATATTGAGTTTCTGAGGTGGAAATTGTGCAGGCTGACTGTCAAATTCTCTATCTTGGTGTGTATGTGTATGTGTGTGTGTGTGTGTGTGTGTGTGTGTGTGTGTGTGTGTGTGCGTGTATGTGCGTGTGCCAGTCCTAGGGTTTGAATTCAGGGCCTGGATGCTATCCCTGATCTTTTGTGCTCACGACTAGCACTCTACTACTTCAACCACAGCTGTACTTCTGGCTTTTGGGGAGTTTAATTGGAGAAAAGAGTATCATATAGACTTTCCGGCTTGTATTTGGGATCCTCAAATCTCAGCCTCATGAGTACCTAAGGTTAATGGGGTGAGGCAACAGCACCTGCCCTCTACCTGTTACCCATAACCTCGGCCCTCTTCTAAGTCCCAGTAGAAAATGTCTTACCATGCTTACCTTTGTTTTGTTTTTGTTTTTGTTTTTGTTTTTGGCCAGTCTTGGAGCTTTACCTCAGGGTCTGGGCATGTTCCTTAGCTTCTTTTGCTCAAGGTTAGCACTTTTATTGCTTAAGCCACAGTGTCACTTTTGGCTTTTTCTATTTCCGTGTTAGGGAGGAATCAAACTCAGGGTTTCATGTGTGCTAAGTAAGCACTCTACCAGTAAGCCACATTTGAAGCTGAAGGCTTACTTCTAACAGGAGTTATGACGGTGGGATTTATTGGATTACCCCATTTGGCACAGAAATTGCTGCTTATTTTCTATCTTCCCAGGATTTGGGACGAGCCTGAGACTCGGCAATGAGGAATGATGAATGAGTGATGGCCAGCAGGCCCCAGAGACCTAGGCTCACATCCTACAGAGGGATATAGGATATGGAGCCACAACCTTCGACAATTCCTACAGCCTACGAATTGTGGTTTCCCTTGATAAGTGCCAGGACATAATTCACCTGTTGTACACACCAGTTGTACACACCAGCCCAGGCAAATGCTTCCTGGCTTCAGTTCTTAAACTGCACTGAAGGATGTTTGTTCAAGCTGCCTGCTCAGACTTAGTACTCTCTGAGGGCTTGTTCCAGTTTGTCAAGGTTGGGGGATTGGGCATGGCAACCTGCTGAATGCCCATCATCCAGGCCATGTCCCTGAGCCCTTTGGCTCAAGGGTAGTGCTATGCAACTTGAGCCACAGGGCCACTCAGGGATTTTTTTGTTGTTATTTTCTTTTCATTTCATGTGATCTCTTAAGAACTATGAATATCGCAGTCTTTCCTACCCAGCTGAATTCAAATTGTCATCTCAGCCCCCTGAGGGGCTAGGATTACAGGCAAGAGGCACTGACACCTGGCTTCTTTTTCTTCTTGTTGTTCTTTTTTATTGTGACAATCTGAATTCTTCATGGTGTCATACCAATGGTTTGCATTCGAAGTAAACTTCCCAGGCTGGAATTCGAATGCTAGGATGGCCACCTACAAATAATGGGAGATCCTGAGTAACTCATTCCTATTCATGTGAATGCTAATGGAATGTTATAAAAGTAATAATTAAATTTGCACTTAATTCATGACTTTATTTTTGAATGCCACACAAAAATTATTGAATTTATATCTTCCATTCTAGCACCATGGTATGATTACAGATATAGAATGATTTTTATTAATATTTTATAAGTATTAGATGATGATACTTCATTAAATGGATGCATAATTTAATAACACATTATTTGTAAAAATATATAATTCAATAGTATCCTCACATTCCCTCTGTCAGTATACTATATATATATATATATGTATATATATATATATACACACATATATATATATATACACACATATATATATATGCACACACACATATAGATAGATAGATAGATAGATAGATAGATAGATAGATATCTATATAGATACATAGATAGATAGATAGATAGATGGCACTACTGTGGCTTGATCACAAGTACTCAGATCTTCCAGGCTAAGACTGTGACCCCATTGGTGGACTGGGCATTGTAGGCTGTGAGTTGAAATCCCCGCATGGCCAATAATGTATTCATGGAGTAAGAAGCCAATTTTCACACATTTTTTTCCTTCTCTGTGAAAGTCCTGGGTCTCAGTATACGTGATATGATGTAATAAAATAAATGTTTTATGTGTAATTATACTAAATAATTAAGGGTAATAAAAGTCATATGGAATAAACCCATGTATGTAAATAGATCTCATATATTAGTATTATTTTTTCCAGTACTCTGACTTGAATTCAGGCCCTTGGAACTTTTCTGAAGTTCTTGTCTTCAAGGACGGTGATCTTCCCCTTCACTCACAGTGCCACAGAGTTACCCAGACCCTGATTTTAAATGCCAGGCCTGCCAGTAAAATGGTGCAAATTCCAAGCCAGGGCCTTATCATCATCATCATCATCATCATCATCATTATTATTATTATTGTTATCATTATAATTATTGTTATTTTTTTTTAGTCCAAGCACCAGGCTTGAACTCAAATCTTGGCATTTCTTCCAAAGTTGATCCTGGAATCCTAGGTCCTGAGTTCAGATCTCAGGGCTGGCAAAAAAAATAAAAAGGAAAAGGATAAACTGAGAAGTTCAATCAGATGGTTTTACTTTTTTTTCCTTTGTATAGTACCATCCTGGTCTAAATAACAATGCCTAGACAACGTACATGACCTTACATTGGTGATGTTTGGCGGGCTATTAGGGAAGCCAAGCCGAAATCAGCAACTTAGGCCTGAAGGTTGAATCCGGGGACTCCCACTAATGAATGTCTGGCAGGAAATTCTAAGAAATACTTTCCAGGGCTGGGAAGGTGGCTCAGTAGTAGAGCACTTGCCTTGAAATGCTAGAGGCCCTGGGTTCGATTCCTCAGCACCACATTAGCAAAAAGAAAAAAGCTGCAAGTGGCACTGTGGCTCAAGTGGTAGAGCGCTAGCCTTGAGCTGAAGAGCTGAGAGACAGCGATAAGGCCCAGAGTTCAGGCCCCACAACCAGACCCCCCAAAAAAAAACAAATTAAAAAAATTAAAATTAAAATTAAAGAAGAAACGCTTTCCAATAGAAATCTGTAAAAATAGAATGTTGTAAAAGTAACAATTACATTAGTAGTTAGTGTACGATTATATTATAAAATTATACACAACAATTATACTACATTGACTAATTTTCAATTAATACATTATTATGCATTCAATCATGATACTTATAAAGGAAGGAATAATTTAATTGTCAATATTTATATTCAATTTCATAATTTACAGACATCTCTCTTTAAATATATCTACATCTATCTATCTATCTATCTGTCTGTCTATCTACCAATCTACACATTTATCTGTTTATACACTTGTCACTACTGAGGCTCAGTGGTAGAGTGCTCGCCTAGTAAGTACGAAGCCCTTGGTTCGATTCCTCACTACCATTTGCATAGAAAAATCCACAAGTTGTGCTGCAGCTCAAACATTCTAGCACTAGCTTTGAGCATAAAGGCTTAGGGACTGTTTCTAGATCTTTACTCAAGACCCAGGACTGGCACCAAACCAAAAAAACAGGAAAAGATAGAATGATCTGACTGCAACTATATAAGGATAGGGCTGCAAATACCTCATCAGAGAGAAAGCTGGGGGTCTAGTGCTGACATTTACCATCTAACCTGAATTAGCCAGAGGTAAACCGCTGGAACCCAGTGCCAGGGACTAGATGCTGCTGGCTTGCTCACCCTGTCATCCAAGATACTCAGGAGCTGATATCTGACACTGGTGGGTTTAAAACCCAGCACTAACAGGAAGTGTGCAAAACTCTGAGCTGTGGTTTAAAGTGGTAGAGTTCTAGTCTGATCAAAAGACCTTAGTACAGTACCCCCAACATTTCAGTGCAATCCCCGTGGCTGACTCCCCCCAAAAAAAACCTCACCACTCTAAAATCTAAATTTGGATTGTATGTGGCGTGTTTCTGAAAGAATGGTGATACTGATGAAAGCACCCTAATTCTAATGACATTATGTGGGTTACAGTTATGTGATGAGTCTTTCATGAGTTGTGTGCTGAGTCCTTCATGGGGTGCATTTTTTCATCTGGTTCTTGTAAGAGGTCCACAAGTAAGATGATTGTGCAGATGAGAAACTTGTGGCTCAGATATGTCCTCATGTCAGGGCCAAAATTATGTATGTACCTAACTCTAGTGAGTTGTCTCCTGCACACAATTGTTTTGGTTTTTGTTTCTTGATCATGAACCTTGAACTCAGGGCCTAGCTACTGACACTTACCAGTGGGGATCATGGGTAGCGCTCTACCACATGGAGCCAAGGACCCCCTTGCAACAGACTGTTACAGTCTAGGCGTGTAGTAGCTGAGGTCTGTCATCCTGCCTACTCAGGAAGCTGAGATCTGACGATCTGGGTTCAAAACTATCCCAGACACAAAAGGTCCCATGAGACTATGATCTCCTATTCACCACTTAGAAACTTGAAGTGGAAGCTAGTGGCTGCTGTCTTGTGCCTGTCATCCTAGGTACTCAGGACACTGAGAGCTGAGGATCACGGTCCAAGGTCCAAAGCCAGCCTGGGCAGGAAATTGCTTGAGACGCTTCTCTCCAGTGACCCACCAAGAATCTCAAGGGGTGCTGTTGCTCAAGTGGTAGAGTGATTGGCTTCAGCTAAAGAGCTCAAGGACAACACTTAGGACTAGACTTAAATACCTCCAACTTCCAACAAAAGAAAGAAAGAAATCTAAAGTAGAGTGCT
Source organism: Dipodomys spectabilis (assembly GCF_019054845.1). Taxonomy (NCBI): domain Eukaryota; kingdom Metazoa; phylum Chordata; class Mammalia; order Rodentia; family Heteromyidae; genus Dipodomys; species Dipodomys spectabilis. Next base: position 16,244 of record NW_024871300.1, on the reverse strand, counting down.
GGGAATGTGTCTTAGGAGTACAGTGCTTTGCATGTATGAATCCCTGGGTTGGATTCCTTAGTACTACATCACTAGGAAAAAGCCTGGAATGGCTGTGTGCCTCAAGTGGTAGAGTGCTATCCTTGTACAGGAGAAACTCAGGTACAGTATTCAGGTCCTGAGTTGAAGCTCCAGGACAAGTATATGAACACACATACGTGCACAAACACATACACACACAGATACCAGAAGTGAAGCTGTGACACCAAATGATAAAGAACTGAACTTCTGCTCTGAGCTCATGGTCAGTATCCAGGTCCTGTGTTCAACCGTGAAACACAGCTACCCAGGGCCCAACTAGGAGAGGTCAAAATTTCAAAATCTGTTGAGTTTCACCAGCCCTAGATGACAGGAAGCATAGTGATATTACATATGTGCTTTGATTTAGCAAGCTTTTGGAAACCCAGGGAGGCATCATTGCCAATAATGAATCATTTCATTAGGTTCCCCTCCCTAGTTGTCTGCCAGAACGACCCTTGAATTAATTGTAGCAGGTTATTTCAACACTGGAACATAGTCTAATAAAGACAGGATAAGTGCAGGGAACTTGGCCACGGGAGCTGCACAAATGAAGTCTTCCTGTCACAACAGAGCTCTCGACAGAGAGATAGCTTAAGGTACATAGAGGCCTTTTTCTCCTGGCCTTCAGAGCCTACCCAAACTCTTCACTAATTGGCCTAGAAGGAGTTTTTTTTTATCACTCAGCTGTACAGGAGTGAGGCCTGTTCCAACAATAAGGAAGACTTCTTCCAGCAGTCCCCGATGTGGAGAAAACCTCAGGCTACAATGGGAACAGTGAGAGGAGCCTCGGAACATGCACTGTCTTGAAAACTCTCTCTGTTCTATGAAATCATTCTATTCAAAGCAAATTGCCTAGCTGGATACCTTTCATCATAGGAACTCTAGACCTTCATCAGTAGAAATACATACATACAATCATGGGGAGACATGTTGTTACTGGCTTTTTTTTTTATTGGCTGGTCCGGGGATTTTACTATGAGACTAGGCAATGTTCCTGAGCTACTTTTGCTCAAGGGTAGCGCTCTGCCCTTGAGTCAGAGCTCCATTCATGGGAATTTTTTATTCCTCTAATCCCTCAGAAATAAAAGTGTGGTGGAATTTCCTGTCCTGGCTGAATTCAAACTGGCATTCTCTACCTCTCAGCCTCCTGAAGAGATAGGATTACAGGTAGGATCCACAGACTCTTGGCTTTCTTTTCTTCTCATTCTATTCTTTCATCCTGACAATTTGAAATCTTCACAGTGCAATTCCAATGGTTTGTATTTCGAAGTAAAATACCCAGGTCTGGAATTGAAGTGCCAGTACCGCCATCTACAAATGGAGGGAGATCTTGAGAAAATCATTCCTATCCATGGGAATGCCTAATGGAATGTTATAAAAGTAACAATTAAATTTGCAGTTAGTTCATGATTCTCTTATAGAATGCCACACAAAAAGTATTGGATAATGTCTTCCATTCTAGCACCATGGTATGATTCTCCCAATTAAGGAATACTGACTACTTTTACATTAATGCTTTAGTAAGTATTCAACCATGATACATCATTTCATTAAAAGGAGGCATAATTTAATAACTAATAATTCATAATATATATAATTTAATATCCTCACATTCTCTCTATATACATAACAAACTACACATCTATCTATCTATCTATCTATCTATCTATCTATCTATCTATCTATCTATCTATCTATCTATCTATCTATCTATCTATCTATCTATCTATCTATCTATCTACATATCTACATATCTATCTATCTATCTATCTATCTATCTGTCTATCTATCTATCTATCTATCTATCTATCTATCTATCTATCTATCTATCTATCTATCTGTCTGTCTGTCTGTCTGTCTGTCTGTCTGTCTGTCTGTCTGTCTGTCTGTCTGTCTGTCTGTCTGTCTGTCTGTCTATCTGTCTGTCTGTCTATCTGTCTGTCTGTCTGTCTGTCTGTCTGTCTATCAATCTATCTATCTGTCTATCCGCCACTACTATTGCTTGATCACAGGTCCTCAGAAATTGCTTGCAGTTCAGTTTGCCAAAGGCTTTTTCTTTTACAACTGACCCATTCATGATTTGTGCATTGTGGGCTGTGATTTCAAATCCCAGCATGGCCAAAAGTTTATATGTAGAGTCAGAAGCCAATTTTGACCCATTTTTTTCCTTCTCTGTGAAAGTCCTGGGTCTCTGTGTGATGTATAATCTATATGGAAATAAGTCCATGTCATAAGATGTAATAAATGAAATAAATGTTATATATGTAATACTACTAAATAAAATCAATAAAAAATAAATAAAGGATTTTTTCCAGTGCTGGGGCTTGAATTCAGGCCCTGGAAACCGGTCTGAAATTCTTGTCTTCAACGATGGTGGTTTTCCCCTCCCCCACAGTGTCAGAGAGTTAATCAGACCCTGAGTTGAAATCTCAGGCCTGTCAGAAAAATGGTTCAAATTCCAAGCCACGGTCTTAAATTTTTTTTGACCAGGAACATGCACTGTGTTGAAAGCACTCTCTGTGCTATGACATCATTCAATTCAAAGCAAATTTACTGGGTGCTATTCTTCATAACGGCTATGATTTTCACTGATAGAAATACATGCATATATACACATACACATGCAGTTACTGGCTCCTTTTTTTTAGTGTAGATCCTGAGGCTTGAACTATGAGCCTAGAAATTGTCTGTGAGCTCCATTTACACAAGGAAGCACTTTATTGTGCCTTAATCCATGATACTTCATTAAATAGAGGCATAATTCAATACCTAATAATTATTAGTAATATATTACATGTAATTTAATAATATATAGACATCTCCCATTCTATAATATTTTTATATTTAAATGTACACTGGAATATACATATACATCTCTCTCTTTCTCTCACTATATGTATTTATTTACATATATTTGCAGCAAATTGCACATCTATCTATTTATATATTGGCCAATCCTGGGGCTAGAACTCAGGTCCTGGGAACTGCCTGGCATTGAATTTGTTTGAGGCTACTGTGCTTAAACTACCCTTTGATGAATTAGACATTCCAGGCCCTGAGTTCAAATCCCAGGAGTGCCGAAGTCAATAGGGGAGTAAGAAGCCAATGTTGACTTGATTTCCTTTCTGTGGAAATATTGTGCTCTAGATACAATATGTAATATCTATGCAAATACATGTGTATGATATATATTATACATGTATATAAATATTATTTTTTTGCCATTTCTAGGGCTGGAATTCACACACTGGGAAATGTTCTGGATTTTTCTTTCCTCTAGGAGGTTAGCTTTCACTTCACCCAGAGCACAATACTGTTACCCAGTCCCTGAGTTCAAATTCCAGGTATGGCAGATAAAATGGCCCAAACTCCTAGCCAGGACCTTAACTTTTTTGGGAGGGCAGGCACGGGGCTTGAACTCAGGTCGCCACAACTCTGCCTTAGCCTTTATTACCCTAGGCTGGGGTGCAGCTTTTACACCCACAGATGATCCAGGGTTCCTACAACCCGAGTTCAACTCCCAGCTCTGGCAAAAAGATAAACCAACCAAGATGGAGGAGGATAAACCAGGAAGTTTTAGACAACAGTTTTACCTTTGTTTCCTTTGCACTGTGACCATCCTGACTCTCAATGGCTCAGCTTGAAAATTGTACATGTCCTTGCATGGCCGAAGTCTGGTGGGCTGTCAGTGAAGCCTGAGCCCAACGAAGACACCGAGGCCCTGAGATTGATCCTTGGACTTTCACCTACTCATTCCTGTTTATAGGAACAATAATAGAATCTTTGTAATGTACAAATTGAACTACTAATTAGCTAGTCATTGTAGTATAAGATTGTACGCAATAAATATAGGTCATTGATTAATTTAATTAATACTTTATTAAGTCTCCCACCGTGATTAATTAATGGAGGCATAATTTTAGACCAAATAATTCATAGTAATAGAATATATAAAAATAAGATATAGGTCATCATTCTTTATACAGAGTTATACACTAGAATCTACATAAATGTCTATTTGTCTCTCTATATAACTTTATTTATAGATTCATATACATATGTAAATGCACACACACGCTGCAATCTACACATCTATCTGTTTATATATTGGCCACTCCTAGGGCTTCATCTCAGGTCCTCAAATTTGCCCGACAACTTCACTTGCGTCAGAGTGGTGTGCTAACATTGACCCATTCAGGAAGTGGGCCTTCTAGGCCCAGAGTTCAAATCACAGAACTGTCAAAAACTTAATCCTGGTGGAAGAAGACAATTGTCCCACTAGTTTTCCTTATAAGTGAATGTCCTGTGTCTCAGGAATGATGTATAATACATAGGCAAATCTATGTTCTGTGTAATAGGATGTAAAAAATATCGTACTTGTAATCATACTCTCTAAAATATATAATGAATAAATAAAAAACAAAATAAAATGAATAACTACACTAACTGCATTGTGCAGTAAACATGTGTATTTAAATGTAAATCTTGTATGTAAAATGTATACAAATATTATTTTTACGAATGCTAGGAACAAGCCTGTCTTTCTTGTCTTCCAGCACTGTGAGCTTTCCCTTCCCCCACAGGAATGCAGATTTACCCAGACCCTGAGTTCAAATCCCAGGCCTGGTAGAAAAAAATGGCATGAATACAATGCCAAGTAGCCTAATAATTGTTTAAATATTTTAATGTATATGTACGTATGCATGTATGTATTATGTATTTTTATTTTGTCAAGCACAGGGCTTGAACTCAGGGCATAGCAACTCTGCCTCAGCTTTCATCACTCTAGGCTGGGTTGCAGCCACTGGAACCACAGGCGAACCTAGGTTCCTGGGCCTCATAGGCTGACAGGAAAAATAAATAAATAAAACGACACAGGAAAAAAAACAAACCAGTAACTTGCAGATGGCTGCCGGTTTTACATTTGTTTTCTTTTCAAGGTGACCATCGTGGGTCTAAATGACAGGGCTGAAAAATGTTGGTAACCTGGCATTGCTGAAGGCTTTCGTTCTTCCAGAGAAGCCATGGGCCAACACGACAACATAGGCCCTGTGTTTGAAGCCAGATCCTGACCCCTACCAATGGAGGGAGATCCTAATTGTCTCGTTCCTATTCATAGGAATACTGATGGAAAGTTACGAATGTCAAGGTTGAATTACTTGTTCCTGAATGATACTAGCATAAAATTAGGGAGTGATTTTAGGAGGCCGATGGATTTTAATGAATATTTTTGACACATTAAAAGAAAACTATTAATTACATGGACACAATAGTTTCAGGACAGTGGTTGATATAATGAATAATTCATTAAGGATGAAAACAGTAATATTAATTACATGGAGGCATAATAAATACCGAAGAATTGGTAGGAATGTAGCCTATATAACTAAACAATGTATAGACATCTCTGGCACTCTATAAAGATCTATATTTATTTGTATACTACAATCTGAATGTCCATCTGTTCTTGTTTTGTCAACACCTGGGGCTAAATCTCAGGTGCTCAGAACTGCTTGTCGGCTCCATATACCACAGGCTGGCATGTTGACACTCACCCATTCATGAATTGGGCCTTGTAGGCTGTGAGTTCAGATGCCAGCACTAACAAAAATTGAATCATGCAATAAGACACAGGGTGACACATGTTTTCTTTTTCTGTGGAAGTCCTGGGTGTCAGGTGTGAAGTTTCATACATAGGCAATTCTATAACCTATGTAATAAATGTAGTAAATATTCCATGTGTTACAGCAGTCAATAAAATAAATGCTAAATGAATAAAAAAATAAAATGAAAAACTACACTAAGCACAATTTGGAGTCAACATACGGGGCTCAATCTCAGGGCCTGGGCACTGCCTGGCAGCTGAATTGGCTAGTGGGTGCTGTGCTGGCAGTCACCCATTCATGAACTGAGCCTTCTTTGCCCTGAGTTTAGATCGCAGCAGTCCCAAAAATGTAATCTTGGAGTGAGAAACCGAGCATGACACATGTTTTCCTTTTCTGTGAAAATGCTCGTTGTCAGGTAGGATGTATAATTTGGATGCAAATCTATATACTACGTAATAGGATGTAATAAAGGTAAAAAACATCATAGGTAGAAGAATTACCACTACAGTAAATGATAAACAGATTGAATTAGTAACGAATCATTCTAGGATAAAATTAGATGCAATAAGTATAGGATGTGCACTAAGTTTAATTAATATTTTATTAAGCATTAACAGAATAAAATTTACATGGAGACATAACTAATAATTGGGAGTAACACATGATGCATAATTTAACAATATATAGACTGGTCTCATTCTATGAAATATCTAATTATATGTACGGCTATATGTACATACATGATAAACAATTATGGGATATTGAGTAATTATTAATTAATGCTTTATTAATTGTTTACTGCGAAACATCATTAAATGGAGACATAATTTAATACCTAAGAATTGGTAGCAATATTATCTATACTTTAATAATATGCAGAAATCTCTTTTTGTGTACAAAATATTTATATACAGCAATCGCTATCTATTTACATCTCGTTCACTCCTGAGGCTCGGTGGTTGAGTGCTCTCATAGTAAGCACGAAGCCCTGGGTTCAATTCCTCAGTACCACAAAACAGAAAACTCAGAAGTTCTGCTGTCTTTCAGTCAATGAAGTGCTAGCCTTGAGCACAAACGTTTAGCGACAGTGTCTAAGCTCTTACTCAAGCCCTAGGTCTGATGCCAAAAAAGGTAGGACATTCTAACTGCACTTATAGAAGGACAGAACTTCAAATACCTCATTATAGATCAAGCTAGAAGTCTGGTGCTGACAGCTGCCACCTAACCTGACTTAGCCATATGTAAACCACTGCAACCCAGCTCCACGGGTTACCCATGTCATTCTGGCTTATGCCCGTCATCCTAGCTGCTCAGGGGCTTTAAAACCCAGTCCTGGCAGGAAGTCTGAGAGACACCTCAAAATGTGGCTCCAAGTGGTAGAGCTTTGAGTCCAAGCCACGTGGCTAACACCCCTTCCCCAGAAAAACACCCCACTAAACCATTAGATTTGAACTTGTATGGTTTGTAAATTTTCCTCACAGAATGGTGATACTGATGAAAGCACCCTAATTCTAATGACAGCTTGTGGAATGGAGCTATGTGCTGAGTCCTCCTTAGGGTGCTCAGTTCTGAGTCGTACACAGGGTGCTATGTGCTGAGTCTTTCACAGGATGCAGTGTGCTGAGTCCTGCATTGGGTGCTGGGTGCTGAATCTTTCATAGGATGTTGTGTGCTGAGTGATGCAAAGAGTGCCATGTGCTATGTCCTTAACCGGGTGCATTCTTACATCTTGTCTATGTAAGAGCTCCACAACTTAGGTGATTATACAAACAAGAATATTGAGGCTCAGATAGGTCCCCATGTCAGGGACAAAATTATGAATTACTGAAGACTCATGAGTTGTCTACAGCAGACAATGGTTTGGTTTGGTTTTTTCTTGGTCATGAACCTTGAGCTCAGGGCTGAGGCACTGACCCTTACCTCTTGGGCTCATGGCTAGCACTCCACCACGTGGAGCCATGGACCCCCTTGCAGCAGAGGCCATGGCCAACGGGTCAATAGCTGAAGTCTGTCATCCTGCCTTCTCGGGAAGCTAAGTTCTAAAAATCTGGACTACAAACTATCACAGTCACAAAAGGTTCCATGAGACTATTATCTCCAATTCACTACTAAGAACCTGAAGGTGAAGCTCGGTGCTTGAGCTTATTTCAGTTATCCTACCTACTCAGCAGGATGAGATCTGAGGATCATGGGTCAAAGCTAGCCTGGGCAGGAAAGTCCATGAGAAACTTAGCTCCAATGAACCACCAGAAAACTGGAAGTAGCTCTGTGGCTCAAGTGGTAGAGCACAAGACTTGAGCTGAAGAGGTTAGGGACAGCACCCATGCCAAGACGTAAACTACTGCCACTGACAACAACAACAATAAAAAAAGACAGAAATAAACTAACAAAGCTGAAGTAGAGGGCTGGGAATGTACCTTAGTGGTAGAATGCTTTGCATATATGAAATCGTGGGCTTCACTTCTCAGGACCACATCACTAGGACAATGCCTAAAGTGGCTCTGTGGCTCAAGTGGGAGAGGGATATCATTCTACAAGAGAAAGTAGGTACAGTGCTCAGGTCTTGAGGTCAAGCTTGAGGACTCATGTATATGTGTGCATGCACACACACACCCATGCACACACACACGTGTGTGCATGCACACACACACATACACTCACAGAGCAGAAGTGATGTTGTTACACAAAATGGTAAAGCATTGGGCTTCTGCACTGAGCTCATGGTCAGCACCCAGGCCCTGTGTTCAACCCCAAAACCTAGCCACCCTGGGCCCAACTAGGAGAAGTCAATGGTTTCAAAACCTGATGAGCTTCACCAGTCCTAGATGACAGGAAGCTTTGTGATATCCAATATGTGCTTGGATTTCCCAAGCTTCTGGAAACATAGGATTGGCACCATAGGCCCAAAATTGCCTGCAATGAATCATTTCATTATGTTCAGTGCCCTAGTTGTCTGCCTGAAGGACTCCTGAATTATATTGAGCTCTGTAACTGAACAACAGAATTTCGTCTCACAAAGGCAGGATAAGTGCACAGAACTTGGCCTGCCATGGGAGGTGGCACAAATGAAGGTCTCCTGTTGAAACAGAGCATTGGGGAGAGAGATAGCTCATGGTACAAAGAGGCCTTTTTCTCCTGACCTTCAGAGCCCACCCACACTCATCCTCACTAACTGGCCCAGATGGAGTTGTTTGTTACCCAACTCTACAGGAGTGAGGGATTTTGTGTGCCTGTCCAGGCAATTAGAGAGACTTCCTCCAGCAGGCCTGTGATGCAGAGAAAACCTCATGTTACACTGTGAACAGTGAGGGGACCCCCGGAACATGCACTATCTTGAAAGAAGTCTCTCTATTATGAACTCATTGTACTGAATACAAATTTCCTATGTTGGTGCCATTCATCATAGCTACTCGGGAATTTCACCTATAAGAATACAATACATAGACAAAGACATGGAAGTACAGGCTCTTTTTGAGGGGGCAGGTCCTGGGGTGGAAATATGAGCCTATGCATGGTCCCTGAGCTCCTTTTGCTCAAAGGTACTGCATTAAGCTTGAGTCACAACCCCACTTCTGGGTATTTCTGTGATGTCTTAGAAATAACTGTGTCATGGCCTTTCCTACAATGGCTGGATTCAAACTAAGTTTCTCTACATCTCAGCCTCCTGAGGACCTGGGTTTACAGACAGCAGCCACTGGCACCTTATTTCTTTGCTTCTTCATTTTTTAATCTGGACAATCTGACTTCTTAACAGGGATATTCCCAAGGATTTAATTTATAAGTAAACTACCCAATGTTCTTTATAGCTGCTTTCCTTGAGAATGATTTTCTCTCCTCATCTTCCCCTCTGGTCACAGGTTTAGGCCAAAAGTGAGAAATGAGTGTCACAGGATTTGGAAGCAAATATCCACAGTACATGCCAGTTATGTCACTTTGCATTGAGCTGCTGTGAATTTACTGTCTCAGGATATGAGGACCGAAAGCTGGAGCGATCCTCATACAGTCTGCATTGCTCCTTTTGCTATAAAAAGATCTAATAATTATGAGTGTTTTGTGTCTCCAACGTTAAGTGTCTAGAACACACTAATAGCATCTTCATGTGTAGGGTTAAAGTTTTGAGGCAGTGACCGCTTGTTGCTTGTTTCTAGCAGAGCAACACGTGGTTGTAATCCAAACACTTGGTTGGTTGTGTGCCTTTATAAAGCCTGAAAGCTTTAGCTCTGGGTTCTCCTTCTAGGCTCCGCTGTGTTGGAGTGTAGGATGAGATCTGAGCTTCAGCTTGTTTAAATAAAACCTTAAAACAGCTGTAAAGTCTGACTCTCAATGGTCTTCTGGGTGGGGATCCTGCGACCTGGGTATATTAGTGGGGGCTCGTCCGGGATCCCCCCAAAGGCCCCCGAGATCTCAGACTCCAAAGGTAGAACATAGCTGTCATTGTTAATTTGTCTTGTCCTATCATTTGTCTGTTTTACTTTCGTTTTCCTTTGTGAGGATGGCCACTCTGATTCATAAAGGGTTGTTGAAGCAGACACGCTTGCACCACAACCCTGGAGGAACTGGGAGACGTCCAAGATCCTCTTGTGGGGTGGGGGTTCTTAGAACCCCGCCATGTGAATTGGGGGGTTGGGATCGATTCAGTGTTGGGCCGGAACTGACCAAGAGTGCCTCCTAACAGAGGCCCCACTCCCCCACTGTGGCTCTGCTCCTTCTGCTGTGTGGCCTGGGTGTGGAACCACACCGTGACTGTAGTCAGTGGACCAATTTGGGAGATCTCCACTTTGTAAGCTTTTTTTTGTAACTGTAAGGTGTGTTTTGTTTGCACTGTTTATTGTTTTTTGGACTGTATGTCTTACGGGACTGGAAACCATAGGCACCACTCCATCTAGTCCCCTAGACTTACAAAAAGAATCTGAGACAGAGGGAAAGAAAAGGTACTCCCCGGTTTTTCAGGGAGATAACTTGGAAGAAGAAATGTTTCCTCCCCCATACTCTCCTTTCCAGGTTCCTTTTGCAGAACCTGAGAATGATCAAGAGGAGGGGGGAGCTATAGAACACTTGGCACCTGCCCTTATAGTTTCTGAGGGGCCAATCACTCGATGATGCCATGGGATCAACCCCCCTTCTAATGCAGCTGTTTTCCCCATACATGCCATAGGTGCTGTGGATGCGGATGGTCAACAGCCACTCCAATATTGGCGATTTTCTACCAGTAATTTATACAATTGGCACACCCAAAATGCCCCCTTTTCTAAGAAACCCAGGATTTAATTTGTTTGCTTGAAAGTATTCTCTTTACACATTAGCCCACTTGGGATGATTTTAGTCAGCTTTTACAGGTCCTTTTTACCACCGAAGAGAGAGACTATCCAAGAGGCAGCCTGGAAACATATCACTGGCCCCACAGGAGCACCAATCCTGGATCCTACCCTGATAACTGCCTATTTTCCTGAGATCTGACCAACATGAGACAACAATACAGTTGAAAGTAGGGAGCCATTCCTCATCTATCGCCAGGCTCTTTTGGCATGTCTCAAGGCGGTGGCTTGCCAAACTAGTAATATGGCCAAAGTTTTTGATGATAGACAGGGAGGAAGTGAAAGTCCGGCAGCATATCTTGAGCGGCTCATAAAAGCTTTTAGTCAATATACCTGTATGATCTTGAAACCCAGGTGTTGGCTCAGATGATTATGTTTGCCTATATAAATCAAGCTGCACCAGACATAAAGTGAAAGTTGCAGGCTCTAGACAGACTTGGTAAAAAGTCTATTAGGGATATAGTAGCTGCAGCAGAAAAGGTTTACAATAAGAGAGAGACAGCAGCAAAGACAGGAAAGGAAGGACAGACAAGGTGAAATTGACTGTGAAAGGAGCGACCAGGCCAAAGAAAAGAGGCCAGACTGGTTGTTCCCGCCACTATCACATGCCAAGCATACCTGGTTCACAGATGGCAGCAGTTTCATTTGAGATGGAAAAAGGTATGCTGGTGCAGCAGTCACCTCGGACATTGAGATACTGTGGGCAGAAGCACTCCCCCAGGGAATGTCTGCACAAAAAGAAGAACTAGAGGCACTAACAAAAGCCCTAGAGATGGGAAAAGGGAAGAGACTAAACATTTACATGGACAGTCGGTATGTTTTTGCCACTGTGTATGTCCATGGAGCCATTTACCAAGAGAGGGGGCTGTTGACAGCTGAGGGAAAGGCTATTATAAACGAACAAGAAATTTCAAGCCTCATCTGGGCCTTATGGGAACCAGCAAATATTGCCATTATGCACTGTCCTGGCCATCAAAGGGAACTGATTCAATAACCAAAGGAAATAACTTGGCCGATCAGGCAGCTAAGGAGGTGGACCTCAGCCCAGAGCGGAAGTAGACCCAGGGTCACAAGCTTTGCCTCCTGAGCCGCAGTACTCCCAAGAAGACTTGGAGTGGATAAAGAAAATTTCCATGGCCTATAAACCCCCAAACAGAGAAAGAAATAAAGACTGGTGGAAAACTGGTGGGGGAAACTTATCTTGCCTCAAAGATTAGGCAAGGGAATTCTTATGAGAATACATCTGGTCTCTCACATGGGAACCCGAAGAATGAACGACATGCTGACACTCAGAAATAAAAATCATGCAAGGAAATCAACTCATTGAGGACATTGTTAAAAATTTTAAAGCCTGTCAGCTCACCAATGCCCCTATTCAACTGGTTACAAAAGGAGCTCACCTCCATGGAGATAGGCCAGGTGTGTATTGGGAAGTAGACTTCACAGAAATTAAAACTGGAAAATTTGGATATAAATATTTGCTAGTTTTTGTAGACACCTTTTCAGGATAGGTTAAAGCCTACCCAAGAAAGCAGGAGACTGTGAATGTCATATCAAAGAAGATCCTGGAAGAAATCCTACTCAGGTATGGCTTCCCATCCACCATGGGGTAGGACAATGGACCGGCCTTCAACTCAAAAGTAAGTCAGGTAATAGCCGCCGCACTGGGGATGGATTGGAAATTGCACTGTGCTTATCGACCCCAGAGTTCAGGGCAGGTAGAAAGAATGAATCGGACTGTAAAAGAGACCTTAACTAAATTGGCCTTGGAGACTGGTGCAGACTGGGTATCGCTGCTTCTTTTTGCCCTGTTTAGAGTAAGAAATTCACCCAATCAGCTTGGCTTTACTCCTTTTGAAATAATGTATGGACACCCTCTACCCATTATCCCTAGCCTTCAGACAAAATTGCTTGCTGATTTGGATGATATTGAATTTCTGTGTAAGCTTGACTATTTACAGCTGGTGCATAAGAATATGTGGCCCCAGCTTAGAGAATTATATGATTCTGCTTCTATTCCTACCCCCCATTTGTTTAAACCAGGTGACTGGGTGTTTGTTCGAAGGCACAACCTGATATCTCTGGAACCACGGTGGAAGGGACTTTACATGGTGCTACTGGCTACACCTACTGCCATTAAGGTGGATGGAATTGCTGCTTGGATCCTCTGCTCCCACGCCAGACCGGCGGACCTCCTTTACCCTGGACAACCTTGGGGAAACATGGGAAGTCTCAAAGCATCCTACCCAACCACTCTGAGTTAACCTCAAACAAAGAAAAATGAACTGATTGTTATTGGTATTGTTGTTTAATAGTATGGCTAAGGTCAGTTAGGGACCATACCCTTTCAAGATCAAGAGCTGTTGGAGTTTAGTTTGAGGCTGGAGCCACAAGATTGTGTCTCAGGACCATAAGTCAAGGGGGGAGAATGAAGGGTTAAAGTTTTGAGGCAGTGACCACTTGTTGCTTGTTTCCAGCAGAGCAACATGTGGTGGTAATCCAAACACCTGGTTGGTTGTGTGCCTTTATAAACCCTGCAAATCTTTACCTTGGGGCTCTTCTCCTAGGTGCTGCTGTGTCGGAGTGTATAACAAGGCCTGAGCTGCAGCCCGTTTAAGTAAAACCTTAAAACAGTTGTAAATTCTGACTCTCAGTGGTCTTTTTGGTGGGGGTCCTGCGACTGGGGTATAACAATGTTTCCATTTTTCTCTAGTACTCCTAGAGATTTAGACTAAGGGTTTGTGTGGAGCGGCTCCTCGGTGAATCCCTGAGGAAACCACTTGAAGCCTCCTCAGGAAAACGCTATTTAAACCAGCAGAGCAGGAGAGTCTCTGAGACTATTTTCTCCAATAAACCAACAGAGAACCAGAAGTGGAGCAGTGGCCCAGAGGGTACAGCTCCAGCTTTGAGAGAGAAAACTGAGCAGGAGATACAATCCAGACCAGGCAGGAAAGCCTGGGAATTGCTTATGTCCAATTAACTACCAGTTGGCGGGAAGTGGAGCTTTGGTGATGGTAGAGCCTCAGCCTTGAGCAAAAGCAGCTCAGGGACACATCGGGCCCTTAGTTTAAGCCCTGGGATGGCCACAGAAAAATTCAAAAATAGACGGCCAAGTTTATATATCAGTGCCCTACCTACTTATTTGTGTATGGAAATTACCTCCCATAGTGCAAACTCTGCTTTTATTTACTGGTTTATTTTTCAGATATGCTAATTGTGAATACAACATCATTCTCTTCATTTCAGGCCCATTGCTTTTGTCTTCCAGGGTTCTAGGCCTGTGCTTTTATATGATGCACACTGAAGCTCTCAGCAGCCTTTATTTACATTTTATTATGAGGGCAATGCAGGAACAATCACAAATCAGATGGGGAAGAGAAGTAACCAGTATTCAGAAAATTCAACTTGAGAACATAAAATGGTAGCATACTTATGTAAAAACTACCATTAAGGAAAAAAATGAAGTGGCTGGGAATATGGAATAATGAGGGAGTGCTTGCCTAGCATGCAAGAAGCCCTGGGTTCGATTCCTCAGGCACCCGTGCACAGACAAAGCCAGAATATGTGCTGTGGCTCAAGTAGCAGAGTGCTAGAGACAGTGACCAGGCCTTGAGTTCAATCCAACAACTGGCAAAGAGATAGCTACCTAGGTAGGAAGGTAGGTAAATAGCTGGAAAGAAAGAAATAGAAAGAGATAGAGAGAGAGAGAGAGAGAGAGAGAGAGAAGAGAGAGAGAGAGAGAGAGAGAGAGAGAGAGAAAAGAAAGAAAGAAAGAAAGAAAGAAAGAAAGAAAGAAAGAAAGAAAGAAAGAAAGAAAGAAAGAAAGAAAGAAAGAAAAAAGAAAGAAGGAAAGAAGGAAAGAAAGAAAGAAAGAAAGAAAGAAAGAAGAAAGAAAGAAAGAAAGAAAAGAAAGAAAGAAAGAAAGAAAGAAAGAAAGAAAGAAAGAAAGAAAGGAAGGAAGAAAGAAAGAAAGAAAGAAAGAAAAAAAGAAAGTTGATAGAAGAATCTGTTTTTGATATCAGAAGGAAAGAAGGGAACTTTCCCAGTCATGAATCTTTCTGCAGTGTGCCAGGACACCAGCATCACCTTCACACAAATGCAGAGCAGGATGACTGTCTCTGTCCCACTTCTCAGGCAGCCAAGAGTCCCAGAGTCAAGAGGGCAGAGCCAGGTTCTAACTCAGTTGCTTGGAGACAGAAGAAAAATGGCCCTGCCCCTCCTTGGACTGGGGATTAGCATTAATGTTGTGGAGAATGAAGGAAGGAGAAAAGACTGGCAGAGATAGAAGGGCTTTCAAACCTGACAAATGGAGAGTCAATAACCCACTCCCTGAGACCAGAAAACAGGGTTTTTCTACTCTGTTCCTCCCCTCCCCCCACTAAACTGGCTCTCTATTTGTAACCTAAAGATAGCCTGAGGCTCCCTTAACCTGAGGGAAGAAGGTTAATTAGGCATTGTTTGAGGAAGCTGAGAAAAGCCTGACCCTGGTGTAACTCTAACAAATGTTTCAGGTTTCCCCCATTGCTGGCTGTGCCTGGAATGAATGAAGTGGTTTTGCAGCTCACTTCCCTGTTGAGTGTGTACATTCTGCCTCCTAATCCTGCAGGCCTAGTTCTCTGTACCTAGCCTGGCTTTTGAAACAGTTTCCTGTCCTTCAAATATAGTGTTACACTGAGTTCTTCCTGCTAACAGAGCTAGGGTTTGGATCCTGAGAACTTCATTTGAACTCCGATTGGGTCAATAATATTTCTTTCCTTCTTCTGTAGATCAAGAACTCCAAGAACATCTAGAGTGCAAGTAACTTCTCATCCCCAAGGGAAACACAGGAATTTCTTAAGCATCTGACCTTTCAGAACAGGAAGTCAGAATGTATCAGACTTCCCTTCCTTGGCTGGTTTCACCCTGTGATAGAGACCTCAGCCTCCTGAGCTAGGATGATGGGCATGAGCTACTGGTTCTCTGCTAGGGTCAGAACTGTAATGACATTGACAATACAAGTCAACTGCTTATCACAAAAGGCTTGGGGAGCATATTAAGCCTTTCAACAATGTGCCTTTCAGAACCCTGTAGGACACATATTTATAATGCTAGAATCTGAGAGGCTGGGCTTATGGATGTGCTACACATGAACCTTGAGGTCTGACTCCAATTCTGGTGTACATCAGCATTCATGTTCCAAAAAATATTCTCATAAATAGCAAATAGGAAAATTACTTTGATTAACCCTCACTCTTTTTCCAGTTGTGTGTCTCAAACTGAAGCC